>NC_084545.1:4377500-4752500 GCF_024500275.1 Phycodurus eques
TTTCTTTCCACAGTCACAATCGTCTGGCCGCGTCCTCTTCAGATGGCCTCGGACCTCCCGCAGATTTTTGATTTTGTCTTGAAGTGCTTCGATCTGCGACAAAACGGAAGTTTTTTTGTTCGTTTGTTTAACAGCCATTTTGTGAAATGTCTGTATGTACCGTTTGTGTGGTGTAAACGCACCTCTTGGTCCACGTAGCTCTTGTGGTCCTTCCAGGCCGTGGACGACTGATAGATTTCCCTCTCACAGTGGACCGAGTCGTTCATCAGGATGTAACACTTGTGGGTGACCTTCAGGGACTTGGGGTACCCCACCGCGTTGGTGTCGTCCGCCAGCATCTCCTCGGAGCCGTCGTCCGAGTCAGAATCGAAGTCCGCGTCTTGCACGGGCGCGTGATGGCGCTTGGCGATGGCGCGGCGGCGGACGGCGCTCTGGTCGTCGGCGTGCAGGTCTACGTCGTAAATCTGCCCCTCGAATTCCACCGAGAGAGACCTGGTGGGCCGCGTGTGCACGAAACGCGGACGATAACCTACGAAAACATCAACAGAGTTCTGTTGTTGTGCCGTATGCTTGTCTTATTTTGTCCTGCGCAACTTGTAAGGGATTTATGGTAGTTTTATTTTTTTACCTGAACACCTTTAAGGGGGATTTATGATACTGTAGTTTTGTTTTTTATTTTTAACTGCGCATGTTTGGGGGATTTACTGTAGTCTTATTTTAAACTATGCAATTTTTTTTTTTTGGGGGGGGGGGGGTTATGGTAGTCTTAATTTAATCTGTGAAACCTTTGTTTTTTTAACAGTAGTCTTATTTTAACTAGCAAAACCTTTAATGTGCACAATTTGGGGTGGGGGGGATTTCCGGTAGGCTTACTTTGATTCATACAATTTTGGGTGGGTTTACTGTAGATTTATTCAAACATGCACAATTTGGGGAGAATTTAAGGTAGTCTTTTTTGAATTCTGTGCACCTTTTAGGATATTTACTGTAGTTTTGTTTTAATTTGAGCAACATTTGTGGAATTATGGTAGTTGTATAATAATTTGAGCAAATTTGGGGAGGTTTTTTTAGTCGTTTTATTTTAACCTGTGAAATGATTAGGCGATTTACTATAGTCTTATTTGAATCTACAGGTATACCATTTTTCGAGGAATTACTGTAGATTTATTCTAACCTGCGCGATTTTGCTGGTATTTATGATTTTATTTTAATCTACGAAACCTTTGTTTTTTAACCGTAGTCTTATTTTAAGATGTGAAACTTTTGGGGGATTTCCGGAAGTCTTACTTTAACCTGTGCGACTTTTGTATCGTGGATAATTTCTTATTTGTACTCACGCAGGCCGGGTGAGGTCTGCCGGTGTGAGCGCCGCTCCATCCTGGAGGCCTTGTAGAGGGCGTCGGTGCAGTCGCAGCCCCTCTCCTGGTTGTCGTAGCTGCTGCGGGGCCTCAGGCTGCGGGCCCTCTTCCGGGGGCCCTCCTTGGAGCCGCCCTTGCACTTCTGTATCCTCCACTTGCCCGTGATCTCCTCCACGCAGTGCCACTTCTAGATAAATTTGTGAAGAGAAATGAGCTCATCTCTTGGCACGCGTAAAACATCCTGACCGCACAAAATGAATCGGATCCGTCAGGGGCGTCTGCGCTTATTTTGTTTTCGCATGCCGATCGCGCTCGCGGGTCGGGTCGGGTCCGCGCCAAAGTGCGTCAGCGTATAATTACACACCGACGCCCTCTCTCGCACATCCTCTGTCTTTCTCTACAGGCGTGATGAAGTCAATTCAGTGGAGGAATTTTAAGGGGGGAAAAAAAAGGCTACAAGTGTGGGAATGACCGCGCAAAGGCAGGACCGCGAAGGCCGATCGGGTTTCTCTCGGAAGACCCGTGCTCGGGGGTCGAGCCGAGGATGAAAACAATCTGTTTTGCTTTATGCTTCCACCTCACCTTCATGCCGGAGGTTCATGAGAGCAGACGGACGGGGAGAGGAAGAGGAGGAGGGGAAGGGTGGGGAAGAAAACGACCGCATTGACCTCGCACAGTAACGTTGCGGTAAAGCCGCAACAAAGCCAGGATTCTTAAAACTGGCGCAATGTGCCACAACCACAACACTGTTTACCCCCTCGTAGCCGACGCCGCAACCCGAGATTTACTGCCTAATCTTTATTTTCTGCACAAAAGCTGTGAAACTTGAATTTCACGGACAAGACGCTCTTCCACGTCAAGCCGTTGAATAACATACTTGACGAATATATGCGACGGTGGAATAAATGATTGGATTCCAGTTGACGAATAGACGTACAGACGTAAAGAAAGAGGACAACTACCTGTCCCGGCTGCTCACAGGGCGTCTGGAACTCGGCTTGCTGGCACGTCTCCTTCACCTTCATGTACTTGGGCAGGCTGTTGGTGTGCTGGGTGCTCGCAGAGTCGTCCTTCTTCCTCAGGATCTTCCTGTAACCGGCGGAAACATCATCATCAGTGACCCGAACGCCATCGAGGTTGAGCCAATTCAACATTTTTCTTTCTAAAAAAAAAAAAAAAAAAAAAAAAAAAAAAAATATATATATATATATATATATATATATATATATTTTTTTTTTTTTTTCTCTGCTTCTCCACTCAGGCTTGACCTCAGCTTGGCATCGACCCCACCGCCGCCGTCACCACAAGACCTGGCTGAGGCTGCGCTCGGGCCCATGCCAACCAAACAAACCCCCCCTCTTCTTACACCCGCTCACTCTACTCCCTTTGCCAGCCTGGGCCTCACACACAAGCCACAGACAGAGTGACGGCAACAAATGAGCAACTGAACAACTCGCCCCTTTAAGACCCGGGCAACGCTGTCCTTTGCGATGTCCGTCTGGCGCGCTTTGGGGCATGATGCCATGGGTTGCCACCCCATAATAAAAGAGCTGTCCATCCACTGATAACTAAATTATGAAGATGAGTCTATTCTCTGGGCATAACCCATGAATAGTAACGTACTAAGAGGCTGACTTTTTCCAAAGCCTCGTCTGAGTCTTTTAGATGTTCACCGGGCAAGTTTAAGGCAGGCCGGCAGATGCGCCTTGTCGAGCAGGAGGTGGCGGGACTTGTGAAAATGAAAATCGATTTCGAGAACAGGTGTGCTTTATACGCATGACGATTCTGACTCTGATTCTGATTCTGGGTCGAGATCGGGAGTATTAGCAATCAGTTGATTACAATCTGTGGGCGGCTAATCTCGGTTTTATAAACAGCTCGGTTTGAAAAGGCATGCGCGCATTGGTACAAGGAACGGCGTGAGTTGCTGCCACGCAAGCGTGTGTGTGTGCGTGCGCAGATGTTTTGCTGGTAAAATGAGTGGGAAAAAAACAAAGCGAGAGCCAAGCCAGGCAATTTGGAAAAAGGACGGCTAAGATATCAGGAGAATGAAGATGCCTGCTAGTGCCGTCTTTTTCCATCAAATCTTGCGCTGTTTATCGTTGTCTGTGAGCTTGCGTTGTCCAAAGTGGTTTGCGAGGAAAGTCCAAAACGTTTGGTGAGAATGAGGATAATGATGAACTGCATGATTTAGGTAGTGGTTTCTTATCAAGGGTGGTGGAAAGGCCCGCTCGGATTTGCTGTTTACTATTAGTCTTCCGACGGATGATTCCCCTTTGCGGGACCCTCAACAAGCCGCAAAACTAGCCATTCTGCCCAAAAATGATGTATTTTATTCATGTCGTTTCTAAAGTCACTATGAATCCCAATCAGAAGGCATTGTCCTCGACAGATGGGCGATGCTAGACTGCAAAACATAGCCATGTTTGGGGGAGTTTGGACATTTCCAGGGGTCCTTCAAAAAAAAAAAAAAAAAAAAACCTCCGACAAGAGAATTGGCCACATTTTCATAATGTACGTTCCAGCTAGGATTTTCCCAAAATTTCCAACGGTGGGCTATTGTCACCGCTTGCTTTCAACGGTGCCCTCATATTAACAGAATCATAGGAACTCTGGCCGCTCCAATTTTGAGTGAATATTCCAAGTTTGACAGATACTTCTAGCTTTTCATAAATAATCTTGACCATCACGGACTTCCGAAACTGACTCAGGAAGCCGTCTGTCAGATACCACATCACCTGGAAAAACACATTTGGGCTTCACAAAAGTGCTTAGACATAATACCGCGTGTGATGATATGGATGCGGTGAAGAGGTTGGAGGGCAGAAAAGGAAGAAAAAGCTCCAGTTTACCCTCGCTCGACAAGGAATGTGTCCCTCCAGACTTTGGGTTTCCGGTTGGGTTTAAATCTGGGAAAACAAAGAAGTGCATAAGTAAGTCATATGGTTCTCCCTATCACGCACAGAATGAAAGGCATGCCGCTTACAAGCATAAAAACTCAGCAAGTTCCTTTGCAATCGCAATATTTTTCTGCACACAAAATGGTGACTAAAGCAGGGATTCCGCCCCCAAAAAAATGACAGTAAATGTTTATGTGATATCATTTAAAAAAAAATAAATAAAAATGTGTGTAACTTCATATCAGGACCGGCGCACCAGTAAACATAACAACTAATTACTCCTCCCAAGCTTAAACTTGGGCCAAAAAGCTCTAATATGATTGTGATACATTACATTAATCTGACATCACCACATTTTATTTATTTTTATTTTTTTTTGGGAAAAAAGGCGTATTATTACAGGAACAAAGTCAAATTTATTCCACAACAAAAGGTGTCTTTTTTCATGAATATAGTCTTGATTTTCTTCCCTCGTTAAACTTTGATTTTCTTTATCTTATCGACTTTATCTTTGAAAAATATGACTTTATTCCCGTAAGATTACCACTTTTCACTTGACAAAATACATCTTTGTTGTAGTAGAGTTTTTTTTTTATTACTTACTCTTAACATTACAAGGTTTTTTTTTGCTTGAAAACAGATGACTTTTTCATTTTACAGAATTGAAGGGTACACGTCAGTTATGATTAATTGGTGTTATGATTATGTGGGGATCCTTATAAAAATTTCCCCCCTGTAAGGCACACCTGAACCCAAAAAGTTGGAGAACCCTTGCGCTAAAGAGGCAGCATTTCACTCTTATTTCTGTTTATTTTTCCTAATGCCACAAAGTAAACTGCGCAGGGCAGCGATTTTCCATTCGACCTTTAATTGCTGTGGTTTCTGCCGCCGAGAAACAATAAATTGTGCAGGAAATTGCAGCAGAGCGACCTCAAGCACGTCTCTCGCCGAGCATCCAAACGGCTGACACAAAGCAGCCACGGCGATAACGACCATTTGTGACAAAATATTATGTCAAGGCAGCACTGTGTTCTGAACCACAGGTCTGAAGTTCAGGGTTCGAATCTCGGCTCAGGCCTTCCTGTGTGGAGTTTTGCACATTTTTACTGTGTGTTTTTATACTGTACAATGCTGTTGAGTGCAGTGTTTGTCATTGCAAAACACATTTGAAAAAATTGTGCTTTGGGGGCGAGAGGAATAGAACGGTTTAGTTGAATTTGTATTCATTTTGTTCAATGACTTTCACCTTCATTGAAGACTCTTGATGGCGTATACAGCAAAGAGGGGAGTTCTATCTTGAATTCTATCATGTTTCTGCCTTCTTTATCAAATGGCTGGCACCCGGAACTATCTGTCATATTGTGTAAAACAAAGTTCAAAAGACTAAAATGAAAGGCTTGTTCCACAAAGCAAGCTTTTATGAACAACTCAAGGCAATTAACAAGACTCCCGGTCTGCTCGGCAACACTCAGACAAGTTGTGGCAACATTGGCGTAACATTCTTTCAGAAGCCAGCCACTCAAACTATTTTGGGTTTGTTTATTGAGTGCAACTATTAAATAAGCCACCATGTTGCCCAAGAAAGTGTGCTGAAACAATGTTATTATACTGCGTGCTTTAATTTTGAAGGTTTGACTTTTGACAGGATGTGTTATTGATGTAGCCCTAGTGTTGCAGAGCAGACAGCTATGGTGCCTTGAGTTGTTAATAAAAGCTTGCAACGTCGTCTGTTGAACCATTTAGACACAACATATTAAATGGTTTGGATAAACGTGCTCCGATTCCAGAAAACAATTAGCCGAGTCCTGATTTATTTATTTTTTTTGTATGAAAACTGAGCGAATGTATGAAATCCAGCACAAAAGTTTGCCAAAAAAAACTGGCAAAAAACGAATCACATAAAAACTGGCCATACGAAAACCGTGGTTCCACTGCAAAGTTTTTATAACAAACATACCTGTTAGGTTTATGTGTGCAACAGTTATGTCTGTCCAAACAAACCTATTGCCGGTCCTTTCCTGCTCCAGTAGCTTCAGGATGGACTTTCCGTCCATGTCCGAAGGCGTGTCTAACCCAGCAATGTGGAGGATGGTAGGCGCGAGGTCGATATTGAGCACTAGATGAGGATTTCTGAAGTACAACAGAAATCATATGAATTGATGCATATTAGAACAATCATATAGATTTTTCTAGAGGCGCTCTTACACTGCACCGGACTCCACGTTGGGCCCTCTCAGGAAGAACGGCACGCGAATGTCAAAATCGTACGGCATGGACTTGCCTTTGACCAGCCCGAACTGACCGATATGGTAGCCGTGGTCGGCGGTGTAGATGATGTATGTGTTGTCCAGCTCGCCCGTCTCTTCCAGCATGTCGTAAACCTGGACGACAACGGGAGATAGTGAGGATATTTGGTGTGGCGCACGATGTGAGATGCAGTTGACGCCCAACGGGCACTTCATTAGGTACAACAATCGACAGTCGGGGCCGTCTTCTGAGCAAATCAGGAAAGATAATTCAGGGTAATCTTTCGAAACATCCAATGATCGGGCCGATTGCAAGGTAGGGTAAATGCTCAAATTTAGCCCGACTGTCGTTATGTGTGTACTACAGGCTTAAGATTTACGATTGTCGACCCTGAAATCACTCAAAACATACCCGACACCACAGGATAATCGCTCAGGATACTCTTTCAGAGACATTCGGTAATCAGGCCTTTGCTGACTTTGATGGCAAGGAAAGGAAAACGGTCAAATTTGTCTCGATTGTTGCAATGTGCATACCCCGCTTTTAAACGTTGAACAGGTTTTACATTGACAATTGTCGCCCCGACTGGAAAAAAAGTCACTCATAACATACCCAACACCTTAGGGTAATTGCTCAAAATAATCTTTCACAGCGATCCGATAATCGGGCCGTTGCGAAAATGGTCAAATTTGACGCTATTGCGCGTATGTGTGCACACCATTTGAGTATCATTTTTTGGGCCCTCATTTGCCACCACACTCAACCCACGCAATACGACACAAAATCAATCTCAGTCAAATTCCCGAGAGGAGTTCCCGTTTGAAGGACACCTGGAAATGGTTCACACGACAACAATAGGAAGGAACACACCTTTTGCACGGAGTCATCCACCGACATGAGCGTCTGCAGCCTCTTGCGGTGGAGGAAATTGGTGAACTCCATGTGGATGGGCTTCATGGGGCCCGTGTACTGCATGATCCAATGCTTGTCCATGTTGGGGGCGTAGTTGTAGCTGGGCGTGCTGCCGGGAAAACCAACAGGTGAGTGACTGTGGTAATACAGTAAACTGAACCTTACAGCAAATGGCAAGAAAAAAAATGTGCCCCCCCCCAATCCATATCTACGATCTATATCGTTATATCATAGAGCTCGAGCTAAGGTTATAAAATACATGTGCATATTGTGAAAGATCCTTTTGTACAAGCGTTTGCATGCGAGCCTGTAAGAGCACGTCTGTGGCGGCCTGGTAACAGGTGCCACGCTCGTCCGCCACGCTTGACAGGCGTCAATAGCGCCTGTGTTTGCCCAGGGAAAACAAAACGTCTTGATAGCGCTGTGCCAGCTCCTCTCTCCGGGACCGGCCTCTCGCACAGAGACCAGACTCTCCTCGCTACGCAGCCGCCACCGCCGCGTTCTTGGCTCGGAGAAATTGTTTTGAGGGCTGGCACGCGCTCGTGAAAAATAATAGTTCCCCCGAAGCGGGGTTTGAATCAACGTCTGGGCCCAGAGGACTCAATAAGTCACGGATGTCTGCAAAGCGAGCGAATAAACAGCAACAGGGAGAACATTGAGGGCTGCTGACAGACGCGTCTCACCTGTCTGGTTGTCTCTACTAAAACGACGTTTAGTCTGTAAAACTGCAAAAACGTCGCCGTGAATGCATCAACTGCAGCGAGACAAACAATGGAGGAGACAGAGGGTCTCCTGTATTTACTTCTCGGTAAGGAGACATTTTATCACAAGTGGGGGAAAAAATGGGAGGTGACTGCGGAGTACAAGAGTGCAGCCACGGCCATATATACACACACACACAAATGAAATCGCAGTTATCATCTGCCTCATGCAACACCCATATATTTTTCTAACATTAACCCCTAACCATAAACCTAACTTACAAACCGAACCCCTAACTACAACGCTAATCCTGACCTTTGACTGTTACCCATACAGAAAGATACTGATTGACGGAATTTATCGTAGATTTGAATGTTATATTGCTTTAATGACATCATTATTCTTTCTAGCACTTTAGGTGTAGTAGACATGGGGATTACAGAAACCTTTTGTTCCAGGAACTAATGTACCAAGAACTAAACGTTCCCGGTAATGTTGGTACACGAAACACGGTTTCTATTTTCCCCGTAAATCAAGTGGGCCACATTCCACTCACGGAAGCCTTAATGAAGAGCCGCTACGAGAGCCGCGTTGCTTTTGTGAGCAAGGGTTGAACTCTTCACCCACCGAGCCGGGCGATCTAATAAGCCCCAACAAAAGGCACCTGTCTCCGGTCGCCAGGCCGCCGAGGTACGGCGGAACCGGGAATGCCGAGGTCACACCTGCCGTTCAATGCAGTTGGATAACACGCAGGCTAACTTCTTGAAGGGATGAGCGTTGGATTACGACAGGAATATTCCCTCAAATAAAAAAAGAAAATGAAAAAAGGGGATTACCAAAACTCCCTTTAGCAACAGTTAAACTCTATGTTGGGAAAACCACATCCACAGTGTTTAAACCTAAAGGAATGTTAATCGCATTAATAAAACACATCCCCGGCAAGCGTTGCCGTCAAAAGTACGGAATGCGCTTTTGATTTACGAGGCGACTCCTCCTATTCCTGCCACCTCGGGTTGTGATGCTTTCGGAGTTATGGCTGCTTAAAGGCGCCTAATGCCAGAGAGTGCCTCTTCTCACGAGAATCTTGTTGCCCTAACCCTCAAAACACCCAAAATTATGATGAAATGCGTGTATTATTTTTTATGACGAGCATTTGTGGGTTCAATGTGTGGGGCTTTGTCTATGGAATTGCAGGGTGGGTCGGATCCAAATGCTCTGACGGGCCATTTAAAGTAATCTCACAATCTCGTATGCGTACCTATTTGCGTTCCCCCCCCCCCCCCCTGTGGAAATTCACTGAAAAACTCACCTACTTGCACTCTAAGATGAGGTTGAAATGATGCTAAACTGCTTTGGGATCATAGTTTGTGGTATATTTACAGTTTTCAACTATTAAAATTAAAAACCATTTTGACGGATGTTTTTTTTAAAGACCAACAGAATATTGTGTTCTGTGACAATATAAGCATGGGTTGGTTTCACCCAAAAACGTTTTTTGGTGAAAAGAAAAATGTTTTTGGGACAACCTCAAACTAAAAAACTGAGCCAAGGTTTTTGATTGCAACATAATTTATGTACAGCTATACAATGAAGAAATATGCCGTGAGCTACGCTGACTCAAGGCTCAAGTTGAATGTCATTCACTTTTCTGCATGCCCTTCGTCATTTACTCCATGAACTGCGTCTTATCGCAGATTCTCTTTGTCTGATGTTTCGTTTGACAGTGAACGTCAACTGGGAGTGGCAACAAACGAAGCCTCTTTTTGCTAGTTCTGAAACAGCATTTTTGCCCTGCCACGGCAATAAAGATCAAGTCTGTATCCAACCAAAAAAGGAAAAGTAAATCCATCACAACACCACACGCCCAATCCCCCTTTGGTCAGCCGGGAGTGTGGGGTGGAAGTTAAAAATATATTAATAATGCCACAAAGGCTGTTCTCCAAAGCACACAATGCATTCCTCTGGTCCCCGGGATGCGCAGGGAGAGAGAAAGTACTGATTGATATGGACAGGGTCAGGAAGTCCCAAAGGAGGGGAGGGCAGAAAACTAAGAAAGAAACTTGGAAAAACAGAGGGAGGGAGGGGATGAATGGAGCGACAGAGCAAACAGGCGGGAGGGAATGTTAAGTGGGGAAAGGGACTGTGAGGGTGAAAGCGGGACGCTGGGAAAGTGACGGGAGAAACTTTTTGTTGCAGCCTGGGAGCGTGTTCCGGGCACCCGAGGGGAGCCGGGAGGCCCTATGCGAGCCACTGATTTTGACTTCCCACTCGCAGAGTCTTTCAAACCGCCATCACTCGGAGTGCATCCACTAATGCTGTCCGAGTGTTAGCTTATCGTCGCTGCCCGATGGAGGGAAGCACTGCGAGCTCACACATATTTGGATGCATAGATGGCTAAACGGCTAGATGCTCGCTAGCTAGCTAGCTAGATAGACAGACAGAGAGCTAGACAGCTAGACAGAAAATACTCACATGTGCTGGGAGGCGTTGGGGAAAAACTCAGCGTACTGAGGTGCCGAGTCTTCTGGGCCGTGGGGGGCGGCGTGGCTGATGACCATCATCACCGGACGATGCGGGTACATCCTCTTGGACATGCGGAAGAAGTTGACGCTATCGTTGGTGATGAGGTCGGTGAAATAGTCCTGAGAGAGGAAACGGGGAAAGTGTGTAACATCGAACCATGCCACTATTTCAGAGAGGGGTTTTAAAAGGGGGCGGGGGGTGTGAGGCGGGTTCAACGAGTACACACAGCACCGATCTGTTGAGTCAACAGCTGGCAGCGTGTGTGTGTGTGTGTTTATACAGTGTAAGGGTTGTTCCCTTGTCCGGGTATCCCTGCGCTATTGAACGTGACACCGCTCGATGGCGAGGAGCCTGCCGCTGGCTCTCCGGGTGCCATTGTTTTGATCGTCCCCCGTGTTGTTCCTTACAGAATTGCAAGAGAGCTTTTTAATGTGCCCCGATTTGCCAACTTTCCGAGGGCCTGGCGTACGACACGTGGAAGGGCGTGTTCAGAACCGAGGCGTAAAAAAAAAAAAAAAAAGGTAGATTGTCACAAGTAAGGCTTTATGAATAGGCTTCACAGTCAAGCTGTTAAAAGGCCGGGGCGGCGGCCACACGTGCCTGTAAAGTGTGAATTTTTGTGTGCATGGATGCTGGACAAAACTCACGACAGTCGACAGCTTTTCAAAAGCTTTTTTCTTCTCTACAGTATAGCACAGTTGTCCGTCAGTATATCACGGTTCATATTTTGCAGCTTCACTGTATTGCAGATTTATTTTTTTTAATCATACTTAATATCGCAGATTATTTTATATTGAGGGATTGTGCGGTGATTATTTTTCCAGGCGGACTATTACTGCAAAGTCCGAGCGCGGAGGAAAGAGTGCGTAAAAGACAGAGCATGTCGGAAGTTTGGGATTATTTCCCACTCAAAACAAGCTAAAGTGTAATGTGGCTCCTTGCAAAGTACAACTGGCTTAAGTTACACAACTGTACGTCGAAGGGTAAACATCGTTAGCTAATTTAATACACAGTAGCCTACCGCCGCTTGCACCGAAGCATTACAGTGATCCATTTTGAACAAAACAGGCTTACTCAAATGTATCTAACCTATTGTCAGTCGTTATTGGCTAAAAAAACAGCCCGAATTTCAATCTTGAGGTGACAAAACACTGCACGGCTCCCGCAAAGTGAGGGAAGAGGCGGAGTTTCTCAGACAGTGTAGCATTCAGCAAAGTTAATACATTTGTTAGCTATTTTACATTGGTTAATAATGCAGAAATATTACAGACAATGTGGTGAATAATAGTAGTGAAATAATACGAACTTGACCATATTTGGGCATATGAGGTTTAGGCCCGATAGTGACGATATAGCAAAATCAGCTTTTGATTAGCTGTCCACTGCGGTGACTGATGCCTGACTTTGATTAACACATACAGAAAAAAATAAACTAAACTAGCTGTCCACTGCGTGTGACTGGGTTAATTTCCCAATTCCCACATTAGGGTTGAGGGTGGCTCTGAGTTCACCGGAGTCCCGTCAGATCACAATGTTTGAAGAATGTCCTGACAGCGTCTCAAAGGGAGACAGCATGGTTGTCAGGCTGGTGTGAGTTCACCCTTTTTTTTTTTTATCTCACCAAATAGGAAATAGATGGTCCATTTGCTTCTAAAACCACAAAATGCTGACCACGTTGGAGTCTTGTAAACACCTCGGCGGGCAAATCTTGTGCCTCCCGCCGCTGTCTAAACATTTGTTTGGCCCCGTCTCTTGCGCAGCCCATCATGAAAAGTTGACAAACTATAAATCTCCACGAGCTCTGGGAAGATGTTGGCACACCACCGCGAACGCTCACTGACAGTTCTGAGGAAAACACGCAGTCGAGACGGCTGCATACCGTCGCAAAAACGGACAGGAGTTATCTCCGTCGGCAGACGGTGGTAAAATTCCCTCGCATTCCTTCAGAGGTGGCAAAAGTACTCACAGTTCTGTACTTAAGCAGAAGTCCAGACTTAAGGCTAATTCGCAATGTAGAAAAACCATATAAATGCTTAATACAAAAAAGTGATATTTCACTTTTAAATAAGGCCATGGATGGAGAATATCTTGCTTCTCGGAATCGGTGGCCGACATGGTTGATGCTCCCTGGTTCACATTGCTGCTGTCTCTGTTTTTTCCGCCTTTTCCGCCTCAACCTCAGCTGACTTTACATCTACGTCTTTTGTACGTTGCGTCGTCATCCCCAGAGCTTAAAAAAAGAACCAGAAAAACGTACACTCAAGTAAAGACAGTAAATGAAATATTTGTTATGTTCCAGCACTGCATTCCTCATTTTAGCTTTCCCCCAAGCTGGTGTTTATCGCACCACACGTCGGCTTCTCATTTATTTGCCTAAATGTTACGGCTCAACACTGAGCCAAGGCGAGTCATAATAATAAAGTCATCCCCTTTAATTCCACCAGAATTCCTGCGCAGCATTGTGATAAGACCAGCGACGTCTGTTTATGAGCGGGAGAGGGGAAACCTGTAATTTTCCGGAAAACAAATGCGTGCAAGGGATTAACTGTCTCCGGTCTTATTGCGGGATGTAATGGGGAGACATACCTTGGCGTAATTTGCGCCGTGTTTCTCCTTGTAGCCGTTCCGACAGACGGTGTAATTGTAAAAGCGGGAATTTTTGATCAGTCCGACCCACTCCCGCCACCCAGGCGGGATGTAGGTGCCGTTGTACTCGTTGAGGTACTTGCCGAAGAATGCTGCAAAAAAAGAGAACAGTTTGTGCGTCAGGATTTAATGCTGCAATCCAACTGATTTTGCTGCTCCTTCTGGTGTAGCCGCCTTGGCCACCGGGAGGCAGTATAATACAGTCACGCAGACACAAACGAAGAAGAATACTACTTCTAACTGTAGTGATTTAGTAAGATGCTGTAATATTAATAATGTTTTTGGAGAGGATAAACAATATATTTCTGTGAGTATTGTTATATTATCTGTCTACATGTGTTGCATCAGCATTTGTGTTCAATTAACCATTGCTTCGGTATGCGTGTGGCCCGCTTACCGAGGGCCCCTACCGAGCTGCCCGGTGCGCCGCCTGCACATCACTCACACGAGACACCGTCTGATGAGGCCCGACAGTGGCCTGCCAGGCGTCACCATGTTTGCATTTCTCACGGCAGACACAGAGACAGCCAGGCAGGCAGCGCTGCGCAATCCGTAGCTTACGGTCAAAAAAAATGTTGCCCTGGCGAACACCGAGTCGATATGTCTGAAACAAGTGGAGCCGCTAATGGAGCAAAGGCTGAGGAGTCATGGCGCATTCCTGTTTCAAATCGTCAGCATAGTTCACCGGGATCATGCAGGAGAGCTTGTTAAGCGATGAGTTCCGGTTGAACTCTTGTTGCTAACCAAAACAGCATCATCTACCCGAGCGTGAAAACAGTCAGTGTGGCGTGTTACCACATGTTGTAAATGAGTTCCCTGCATACTATATAACGGAAGACGTTGACTAAAAACGTCTTGAAACAAGCGAGTGCATGATATGCTGCTTGCTGTTATGCCTTGCTCGACACAGGTAGAAGAAGAAAAGACACTGGCCTCACTCAGCAAGAACAAAAGCAATAAGATGTAAATCTTGGACAAATAGTGGTGTGTGATGCCAGCATCATGAGATCGAACTTTTATCAATTTCTCCCAAATTTGTCTTTATTGAAGAGAAGGCGTGATATGCTTCTATTCATCAATCAGGGAGGAGAAAAAAGACACAACTGGAACAAATACGTGGACAAAGAGAGGCAATATGCCTTCGTCATGTGATAACATTTTGGAAAACCTATCAAAAAGTGTTTTTAGTTAAGAGAGTACATGATATGCTGCTCTGCCTCACTCAGGAAGAACACAAACAATATTGAATGCAACATTTGGAGAAATCTGTGGACGAATAGTGGTGTGATGCTGGCATTATCATGCGATTTTTATGTTATGTTTCTTCCAACATCTTTTATATTCAAATTTTATTTTAATTATATTAAAACGTGCGCAAATAGAGACACTAAGCTAGCATCATGTGATCACATTTCAGAAAATGTATCAGAAAGCCTTTTTATTTAAGAAAGTGTATGAAATGCTGTTGTACGTCACTCAGAATTAAAAATAAATAAATAAATAATCAGAACGTCGGACCTAAAATTTGGACTCGTGTAGACAAATAGTGGTGCTAGAGTGCCATCGTGGGATCTGACTATTGTGTGCGCTTCTTTCCAAGTCATCTTTTTTTTCATTAATAGAGTTCATGATATGCTGCTGTGCATCCTTCAGGAACAAAAACAGATGACATTGCACCTAAAATTTGGACAAACCAGCAGACACACATGCGACCGAACTTTTGTACAATTCTTCCTAAAAGTCGTCTTTATCGAAGAGAGTGTATGATATGGCGTTTGTCCGCCCATATACACACACACACGGTTGTTCCACCCACCTGTCCTGTAGCCGGTGTTGTTGAGGTAGACAGCGAAGGAGCGCGGCTCGTGCTGGGCCTGCCAGGAGGGCGACGAGCAGTTCTCGTTGTTAGTGTAGGTGTTGTGGTTGTGGACGTACTTGCCGGTCAGCATGGAGGAGCGCGACGGGCAGCACATGGGGGTGCTGACGAAGGCGTTGGTGAACGTGGTGCCGCCTTCCTCCATGATCTTCCGGGTTTTGTTCATTACCTGCAGAGAGCCTGGAGGAGGAGGAGGAGGAGGAGGAGGAGGAGAAGCAGGTGAGTGTCAGGCAGAGAGGAGTGGGAAAGAGTGACCTTTGACCTTTGGAAGAATGGTGGCTATCCGTCTGCTAGAAATTACATTTTCTCTTGAGTGGTTAAATAATTAGAAGGTGCACAGCTAATCGGACAGATGGCTATTTGTGGGCTGTGTTTAATATTTCATGTAAAGAGGACTAGGATTTATGAGTGGAACATATCTACTTAGTTGTCTGTTGCTGAAAAATTTTTGTTTTTTGCTTGACAGCTTTTTTTATCTTAATACAACTACTGTAGCATATTGCAAAGATACAGTAAATATTGGTTAAAATGAATAAAATGCATTAAAAAGTCCTTGAGTAATTCCAAACTCTCTTAAATTATCTCTCGATTTAAATGAATGGAAATGCCATAAATACTTTCCAGCCTCCGCCAAATGAAACAATTAAAAAACAATAATAAAAAGGAAAATAGCGCTCTATAATATTCACTTTATAAAAATATATAGTAAATAACATAATTCAACAAAATTTAAAGAATTAAACAGTTTTTGAATCATGACTATTTCATTGTGGCTCCTTCTGGTGTCAACTTGGCCACTGAGGCGCAGTATAATACAGTCATGTAGACACAAATGAAGAAGAGTTTCACAACTACTGTAAGTGACTCAGTAAGTTGCAGTGATATTTGTTATTTTTCACAGAGGATAAAGAATACGGTGGACTTGCGGTTCGGCACCCGCGGATTCACCTATTTAAAAAAATACTTATTTTTCTTTTTGGTTTTCCTTTTTTTGGGAGGAAGATGGGTGAACAAATCCCCAAAACACTTATTGGCGATTTATCCCTGCTTATCCAAGAATTTTGGAGGTTAAAAAAATAAATAAATCCAATGCAATTATAAAGGCCGTCAATTATCTGCGGATTTTTGATATTCGCGGGCTGGCCCAGTCACTATCCCCTGTAAATAGCGGGGGTCCACTGTATATACCTGTAAATAAGGTGTTATATTGTCTGTCCACATGTCCTGCTGCACTGATGTTGTTTAAATATCAGTTGCTTCAAGCGGCGCATGGCTACATAGATGCTATTCATTGGCCCGGCTATTTCATTTTCCATTATGTGTTGCGAATACGTACAAACAGAAAGACCTTTGAGGTATGTTTTTGTATCCGCCTTACCCAGTTCCACATCCTGGTCGTCAGTCATGATGAGGATGATGTTGGGCCGGATGTTCCGGCGGTCCCTCTGGATGCGGCCCCTGAGGCCCTGAGCCCGGGTGGTGGCGTAGGCAGAGGTGCCCGGAGCCCAGGCCAGAGACGAGAGGAGCGCCAAACAGGACAGCCACCGCGGCAGCATTTTTGTCCGAGATGGATATTTGGGGAGCGGTTAGTCCAGTTGAGGAGAGGGAGGTCCACCCGGCCCGCTCACTCGCACCCTACTGCTGTCAACTGCGAAGAAACATATGGACAAAAGACGTTCAAATGAGCCTTTATTAGTTCTGAAATGGGGCAGTCTCTATTTACAGACGTGAACGTGAAAAGCAGCAAGAATAGTCAGCAGCATCGTCTGTGGCGATCGTAAATGAATTAAGATTATATATGCAGATATGAACATGAACAGCAGCAAGAATAGTCAGTAATATTTTATGTGGGATAAAATACGCATGCATCCATAAATGCTCTATACAAATACGGATATGAATGTGAACAAAAGCAGCAAGAATAGTCAGCAGCATTACATATGACGATTGTACCAACGATACTATCCTGTGTTTTGTGTTTTGCTAAAAAGCAGATATTCTGAGCTGACAAACAAATGGTGAGGATGCAGAAAAACAGACCTCACCTCCGAGGATCCCACCAGTCTCATTAACTCTCCTCCTTTCCTATCGCAAGCTCACATTTTGTTCCCTCGGTGAGACAACACGTGGAAACAACTCCATCCATACCGCAGGCAGACGTCCGTCTGACCGAACCGAGCTCGCGGCATTGGCTCGCTCACACTCATACGCGCTCTCCTGCGTCGGCCAATTGCGCTCCACTTACTGCCCATCACTCAAAATCCACCTTCCCCGCGCCCCTCCTCCCGCACGATGAGTCAAGCGTGACACAGTAGGGAGGATGAGACCACTCTAAGGGGGGGATGGGGGGTGGAGGAGGAGTAGGAGGATGCGTTTAGGGGCACCGAGGGCAGTACGAATGTTCCGCTACATTAACCCCGCCGCCGCAGTCGCCAATCACCGATAACCAGCAGCGCTTCGCGGCCTCTCCTGATCTCGAGGCCCCTATAGCCTGCTATTAAAACACGGCGGCTTACCAGTATAAAATGGATGACTCCGAAAGCTTTATGGGAGCACATTCATCCTAATAAAGAGATGACAACTGGATTGAATGTGGAAATAAACAGCCTTTGGCGAAAAGATGCTCTTGCGGGTATGAGGCGAGATGCTGCACTACTGCTTTCAATTCAGAATTAATGGCCTCGAAATAAAATGGCAGGTCTATGTGACACCTGAGTCCTCTGAGGGCCATACTAAATTTATGGGCCCCAAACATTAGTTCAAAATTTCAGCCCCCAAAGCCAGTTTCACTTAGAAACATGAAATTTGGGAGGTACGTCCCTCATCAGGAGACCACAAAAAAAGTCTCAAAAACCCATGCCTGAAAAGACACAGGGAGTTTGCCATTTTGGCTTGAAGCAGACACTTTAGGTTCATTTTGGCCATTTTCAGGTGTCATTCGTAGAAACATTCAGCCCCCAAAAACAGTTTCTCTTAAGGACATGACATTTAACAGGCACTTCTATGTTGACAAGACCCACAAAAAAGTCTCAAGAATCCATGCCTGAAGAGGCTCAGGGAGTCTGCCTTTTTGGCTTGAAGCGACCAATTTAGGATCATTCTGGCTGTTTCCTGGTGTCCTTCAAAGAAAATTCATCCCCCAAAGTTGGTTTCTCTTAAGAACCTGAAATTCGGTAGGTACATCCACCATGACAAGACCCACAAAAACTCTCAAAAACCCATGCCAACAAAGACACAGGAAGTTTGCCATTTTGGCTCAAAGTGGATATTTCAGGGGTATTTTGGCCATTTCCTAGCCCACAGGCCTTAGGCTCCCCCACCCCTGCTTTAGGGAGTCCAAATTGTATCTTCAAATAAATCATTATTGTTATGACACTTGGCTGCCGATACAAGACACTGTAAAAATGTTTAAAGGTTGAATTGCAAATGATCTTCGCCTCAATTCACCGTGTTGGCAGATTTAATCCACCCGGGCTTGCAGTCACTTCCGAGAAATGCATCAACAAATCCGCTTTGTGTGCGTGGATAAGTGACGAAATGCACTTGTTTTTGGTGTGTCATTACGTGGGCGCGTCTGCTTCTCGTCCGGCGATGTGACAAGAAGTGCGATAATCCGTGCTTTAAGAGCACTTTGCGCTCGGTCCCGGCGTTCCAGATGAGCCAGCCAGCCTCAGTCATCGTGACAGCCCTGTGCAAACATTGGCGCCGCGTGGAAAAACACCCCCTCCGGTGCACAGAACCTCACATTGAATCTCTCACACACACACACACACACACACAAACCTCTGTGACACTCAGAAACTCTTAAGACACTTGCTCGCAGTAAAACATATTCCTGCGGTGAGGGTCCGACTGCAACGCTTCCCAGAAACAATGACTCTGCACACACAAAAATGTCATGTCTCTATTTCTGTCCAGCTGTGAAAGACCTGAAACCAACTGTCAACCAGGCATGGGGGGGAAAAAAAAAACAAAACAAAAAAACACAGCGAGACTTCAGTTGTGAGAAGTCAGGGTCAGCAAAGCTTTCTCTGCTGGCCTAAACACTTATCAGAAGTATTGAACCACACGTACATCAATTCTAATATTTGTTCCAAGGCATTGTATTAAATGATTCCCAACTGTCTATTCTCTTAACATGGTGGTGTTTCTATTGGCTGCTCTGAAATGTGTTTTGGTTTGTCAAAGCAAATCTTGTTACAGCCAACTTTGACCAGCAAAACACAAAGTATGATCAATTTGGCACAGTTTCATGTTATTATTTTGTCTTGGTTTCTATAATTGCGACATGATAGGGGCGCTATTACGAGGTCGAGGGAAATTCACGACTCGCCACTGCTAAAATCACTTCATGCCAATTAAAATGAGGACAAGACATTAATTCCATTGTGGAATTTGCCACAAATCCCGTGGTACCGATTCGCTCTGCTAAAACGCTATCAATAGCACCGCTGTCCGGACCGAGGGAGATGCCGGACACGGCGAGCGGTCGCGCAGCTGCCGCCGTCCCCTTGAACTGCGCGTCACCTCTCATCCTCGGCTTCACTCCCTTCCGTATTCGCTAATCGGCCGGCGCTAATGGCTCCGAGCGTGTTTGCCAATGGTGCTACTAGGTCACCGGATTCATTTGTAGGCATCCTCGTACTAGAATGGTGTTCTCATCCGGACACAACATTTCTCCAATGAAGAAGGAAATGATTACATGTTGGCTTCTAAATCATCTCCAATGCTTCATAACGTAGCTATCCAAAAATATGATTTAGAACACGTGCGGCCAAATCCACAAAACCCCCTGATGTTTTATTTCATTTTCATACAGTAAATCCTTTGTCAATGAAACAGAAAAACAGTACTTAAATATACACCAAGAGCTTCCAAATACAGCCTCAGCGACGATTGTTGTTTAATAATGCAAAATCAATTTGACTGAAATAATCTATGGGATGATGTAGTATATCTACGCTGTATATTTATATCACCTCTATTTAGGGGATTAATTCCTAAATTCAACGCAATGCAAGTATAAAGGCAGTGACCATGTAACTTCTAACACCCTCAACACCCTACTTATCTTACCTTTCACAACACATTTTTGTGCAACTCATTCACTTATCCGTAATGGCGCAAGCAGCTTTCCTCGCAGTTATTGAGTACGACAGCGTTGCTCTTTGTTGGCTGAACATAATAGAGTAGCTTGCTTGTGTAACCAACCGGGACAGCGGCGCTGTTTGACCGGCTTGGCAGTCCATGCCCTCTGGTTTTTGGGGGCCTCAAACCACACACTGAGCTGCACTCTGACCGTTCCCTGACCCAATTGGTAATATGGCTTTGATGGTGACTTTTTTAACCCAACCTCAGCAACCCGAGGCTACCCACACACCCACACACATACACTGGGGGTTACAAAGGACAGACTGAGGGAAGGGGGAAAAAATGTGTGCAACGGGGGCGAGTAACAAAGGTAACAAAAGTCATGTCAGAGTCTGGTTGTGATTGGTTCTCATATTCATTTCAACAATGGCCAAGAGGTTGCATCTGGCTTGGGTTCTGTTCGGTCCGAACATTTATCAGCTGTCACTGAAAAACAGCAGACCCACTGTGGAGACAAATAAGCCGATGCTTTTGCTCCGGCACACAGTGGAAAATTGATCCAGGTATCGCCCCCTCCATCCCTCTTTAAGTATCCACCGAGTCTGGCCAAAAGGCTGGATCTTGTTCACGTTAACATGAAGAGGGCGGGAGAGGTGAGGAGGTTCACGTTCCCACAACAAGATGCGAGTCAAAACCCAAACCAGATGCCACGCCGCTGAGAAATAAATCCGTCAACTGGCGACCGAGAACAATGGCCATTTCAGTGCACCTAAAATCCTGAAAATCTTATTCCAGTCCATCCATCTCCCACACAAAACACCGGGACATACTGCAGCTCATTCTGATTTCGCCCTCTCGCTCTCAGAGGGGGAAAATGATTATGGGAAGGCCTTATGTTAACATTGAGGCTTGTCCAAATATTTCTGTAATCCCAGGGAATTTGGCTGGTCGGCTGCCACGAGGCCTGACGAGGGAGGGCCTTTTTACACTGAGGAGCGCCTGTGTCGGGGTCCGTTGCCAACGCCAGGCCAAGGTTAACGTCCTATACTACGCTCGCTCAGGCCTTCCCATTAGAGGCGCTGGGCACCCTGAAGGGGAGCTGTGTCCTTGCGTTGGTTGCAGGTCTACACTGCGATAAGGCTCAAACCCGTCTGTTTTCAGACCCTTAAATCTGATGATTTGATTGACCAAAATCCAGTGGTGGGAATTCATTGTACTTTGTCACTGTACTTTAAGGGGGACTTTGCAGTTAAAAAAATAAAATAAAATAAAACAACACTTTTTGTCATACAGGTTTGGCTTGAGGTACGAGTCAAGCCATGCATGGGGTAAGTTGTGCCAGAAGTCAATTTTTGGGGGGATAGGCTACATCACCAAAACTGTTACGTTCAAATTGAATCTGCTTGTTTTGGGGGGGGTCAACATCCTGAAATATATATTCATAGATTAGTATTAGTTTCCCCCAGAAAATGAACTACCTTCCTGTACTGATCCTGAAAAAGACAAGTGGCTCAACCTATCCCACTCTCTACTACAGTTGACAGTAAAAAAATTATTTTTACTTAAGTACATTTGAGAGTCTGTACTTTTTACTTTTATGTTCAAACGTTTGTAAGTAAAGGAGTTAAATCAGTACTTCTACTTTTACACAAGTATTTGTACTTCTCCTTAAGTACAGCGTGTGAGTACTCTTGCCACCTCTGCCAAAATTACACAAATTGCTCCAAGTCCAACGAAGGTTATCGGTTGCATTTAAAAACTACTTTCACTCTGACAAGTCTAGGGTGGGATTTTCATCAAGGGTTGAAGGAAAATGGCCTCGCCTTAGCGAAACGTCAACCTTGACTTGGCTATCGGACTAGAAACTCCACATTTTTATTCCCAACTGGGTAAGAGACCTTTTGTATCGCTAAGGTTGCCAGGCCATACCCTCCCAATCGCCATCATTCGTGTGTAATTAAATGAATCCTGATCCAAGAAGACTTCCAAAAAAGGGGAATGAGGTTTCCAAATCGCAGGGTGGTCCGCCGGGTTTTGAAGTATTTAAGAGGGGCATGTTTTTCAAGCACATGTAGCCAAGGTCATAGCAGCAAGCTGCCTTCTTTAGACTATAGAGCAGGGGTGGGCAAAGTGTGGCCAAGGGGCCACTTACAGACCACCGAGCATTTACATTAAATGAAAACATTTATTGTAAATTTAAAAAAATATAGTAAAATTCCATTTTTTTACATGTGCATTTGTTTTTATTAATTTGTTTTATTAAAAATGTTTTTAATTAATTAGAATTAAATTAATTTGAAATACAAAACATTATTATTACATACATATTTTAACTTACATTTTTCCCCCCCCATCATTTATGAATGAGCTGACACATCTGTCTGTTTTAATAATTAAATGTGGGCCACGTCGGTATTATGGGGTGTTCCCAAAAAAATTGAGAATTTGAAATATGAATCTCTGAGTAACTACGTCCTTAGCCAATGAAATTTAATAGTTTGCATGTTGAAAAATAAAAGATTTACTTGTCAAATTTCCAACAACATATTCAAAAGGATAGCTTTTACAACTGATTGTACAAAATGTCCCAAATGTTCAATAAATTCCTTTTTGCCTTCCTATGATTTTATCGTGCCATGTCCAAATTTGTATTTTCATTTAATTTTCTGAAATCCATACTGTTGTTTGACTGCGTTCAAGTCTATTTTAACGCACAAAATTATTTTTCCTTGCGAGTCAATGTCATTCTTCATCCGGAAACAAAAGAAATTAACTTTACTTTTTGTCCAACATTAATTTAAATTTGAGAGAGAATTAGACGATGAAATTATGTAAAAAAAAAAATATTATCCTTTATTTTAACAAAATAGGGCCTCAGTAAACTCGGTCTATCGACCATTATAAAATCAACTTTTCTTGATGCTTTCCAAGGCGGCTTCCATTTTACAAGTGGAAAAAGAAAATATCTACGAGCAGCGAGTGGCTTCCGTGCAGAAATGACGGCTCACTAAATGGCCAATTGAGAATCAATTGGACTGACAAGTTGGACAGCCCGATGCCAAGTTGCACTACGGCGGCCCCATCATCTTATCAAGACTATGTTGCTTTTTCCCGTTTCACTTGTCAAGCGTGAGTGTACTGTACAAGCCTTAAAGCGAGCAATTTCTTGTTAGGCCTGCTCGGTAGTTGTAGATGGAAACCATTAGTGAGCCTCCGATGGATAAAATACAACACGTTTGTAATTCTCCAGCCACTTTGGCCAAAAGCCGCACTCTCTTCCCCCATTAGAAACACTCCATCAGGCCGCAGGAGCTCTGGAGAGAGTCAAGAAAACGGGAGGGAGTTCTCACAGGTGGCTTCCTTGTCTTTTTACTGACATGTCACATATTTCTCGATATACAGTAAATGATTCCCCCTCCAACCACAAGAGAAAGGGACGGCTAATTGCTGTAAACGGGTTTCCACTGAGGTAATTGTCGAGAATACGGCAATGGACTCGCGTTTCTATGAATTCATGGACATTCTCAGCGCGTTCAATGGGCTTTTCATTTGGGCGAGAGAAGCGGGGCTCTAATCCACTTTGGTGCGTGACGCGGAAAGTTAAATAGGTTTTCAAGAATGTCGGTCTCAACAGGACGAGTTGGGTGTCACTCGGAACGTCAAATCTACTAAATGTGCTTGTCTGCGTCCAGGGAAAAACATTTTTAACTTGTATTTTAAAGCACCCTTTACTTACGAGCTGTGAGGACTCGCTTTTAACATGAGGGTGGTTGAAAAATACCTTATCTCCACTAATAGCTAAATTTCCCCCCTCAAGTCACCAATAAATTCTTATCATAATCACAGTATTTCAGTAAATGTCAAGTCGCGGAGGATGATTTAGGGCTATAATAACACTGTCAGGATAAAATTCCTGCTCCTTCGGGCCATTGCCGGCAAATGAATTCACCCTCGGAGGAGTCTACAAAACTAATGCGAGTTCAATATTTTCTTATCTCCGACTGCTCTCAATAAAACGGTCGATTCCGTAGAGTGAGGGCGGTTTCCTGGCAGCTCGTGCGTGAAACTCAAACCGCCTCCCCCTCCCGACAATGCGGACGGAGCATGTGCGGGCGTATTCTTGTGTAAAAGTGTCGTCAAACGCGAGAGGCAGCCAGCGTGACCTTGGACGCCGTAAACAGCAAAAAGGTTTCGCGCGCCAACGTGACACCGCTCGTAAAAACCAGATTCATCTGATTGCACCTGTGCCAGTTCAACATTCCGCCGTGGGCATTCACGTGTGAGTGGGTATGGGTGGTGGGGGGGTATCATATGCGGTGTGTGTCGGAGTAAGACTCAGTTAAACAGAGACAGACATGTAAACCTGTAATTTGTATAGGGGGGAGGGGCTCACATTTCCATTGCCTCTGGCCGAATGTGTGGCTTTCCAAAGCATGCCGTAACCTCATTTGTATTTTAATTGACTTTATCACCACCGACAAATAAAACGCAGATCTCAGTGCGCTGGAAAGTATCAAATGGTCAAAAGGAGGGCCAGACAGAGGCTCAATGCCAGTATGCAGCATTGGAAGGACTTTGATATCAAAGCTTTACTGCCGTGCTGTATGACGATAATAATTAATGGCATTTCAGTAGGGAAAGATGATTTGGGATGCAAGTGTTTTTTACATTTTTTTTAGTTACGAGTATGGTCACGCAATGAATTAAACTCGTATCTCAGGGCAGCAGTGCAGCTTATTTTTTGAAGCACCCCTGGAAATGCCCAGAAATGGGCGTTGTGTTTACTTCTTCCTACTCAGTTTCAGACTGGCGGGACAAAGTGAAACTTATTACGTTGCAACGTGAAGTTTATCATGTTAAAACATGAAATTTATCATGTTAAAATGTAAAATGAATCACGTGACAACGTGATACTGAACTTTTTTTTTCCTGATGTTGCACCAATACGCTTCTATTTTTTGTACTGCATGTTTGAAATAAACATACGATCATTTCTGACATGGGTTCTTGAGACTTTTTGTGTGTCTACCGATGATAAAAAATGTCTACCAACTTTCATGTAGTATGTGAAAATGGAGATTTGGAATATCAACGCAGGAAAAACCAATCAATTTATGAACTAAAACACTCATTAAAGAAGCTCACCCTTCCAAAGGCTTCCATTCCTTGGCAAGCCGAAAGAATGCAGATCATCCCAAAAAGCTCTGCAGGTTGCAGACAAACTCGGCTGAACTGGCCTCGGAAAAGCAGGTAACGCTGGTCACGTGACGCCGTCGGTCCGAGGAATCCTGCATCCACGCACACGGCGGTTTAGCGCCAACGCCACCGGAGGCTAGCAGCGGCGGCGGCACATGGCCAAGTTGGTACACACACATGCACGGGTAGAGGAGGGGAGCGCTGGCAGAGGCTGAATGGGTTCACTGGCTCCAGGGGCGAAGCAGAGAAAAGAAGCAGGGGAGCTGAAACAAACGCTAGCTTCTATTAGTGGAAGTGCTGGAGCGGGGCTGCAGGGGTGAGGAATTCATTCATTTGCACCCCCCACCAACCCCTTTCTCCATCCAGTCCCTTCACTTTGACCCTCCCACCCCATTATCTCCTTTCTGGAAAGGCAGCGGATGAAAGGAGCACCCCTTGTCCCCCCCAGTGGCGGCACTTCGCCCTCTAAAAAAAAAAAAAGTAAGAATTCCGACAGGCTCGCTTAATTGTACGCGATACAGACAGGGCCCTTTCTCTTTGCCATCTAAAACAGATTGCTTCTCCCCGGGGAGGGGATTATTAGACAAGGGGGGATGACAAAGCAGGGACAGTGCGGCCCTCTGGGGGGGCGCAGGACGGAGGAGGGGTGGGGCTTGCACATAGGGTGCGTGTGTGTGAACACGTTTTCCTATGTTTCCTTTATTCACGGCCGTGTCTCGGGAAGATTACGTTGGAGCTCGTGTTTCAGATTGAACCTCCGTTTCCACTCATTAGCCCCTTTCACACATCCCACCAATAGCTGGGGATGTCAAACTCCTAACTTTCTTTCTTTTTTTTTTTAATGCTTGCCATTTCTCAATGTTATTAAAAGTGAAGAGAATTTGAAATTTTGGTCCACAAGAACATGAAGTACACGCACATGATTGAAGCGGAACTCATGAAATGATATGGCGGGCCGGATCTGGCCCCCGGACCTTGAGTTTGACACCTGTGGAATAACGGAGCGCCGCAAGAGGGGTACGTCACCCGAGCTTCTCCAGACCCTTTGCGTTGAAAGCGATTGTTGCAGCCCTTTATATGGCACACCGGCATCACTTATTGAACTCATTCACTGCCTTCACACGACGTTTCCACGCAGTTGTTCCACACAAAAACAGCATTGTCGCTTCAACAAGTGGCCAAAACAAAAAAATGTTTTTATTTTAAAGCTGGTACTTTAGTAAACATTTCCAGGTACAGGTAGTTTAGAAGGGGCTACCATCTTATTTTCGATGCCACTGCTAGCCCGCCTTCATCAGATGTGAGTCATAGACTAAAAGGAAGAAGCTAAATTAGCTAACTAAACAACGCGTCAGAATTCCTTCCAGTGACGGCGACGAGTTGAATGCTTGCTTGTCCTGACCTTCGCTGCTCAAATGAGAGGCTGAACAAACACTTGTTGGGGGGGTGCATTGTGAGAGCTCCAAAATAGATCAATGCTGCATAGCGTGTTACCCCTGGAGATACCTTCTAAAAATATATAGAAATAACAACATGTAAAGTCTGAAACTGCTCGTCAAGGGCTAATCACTTAAGTTTAAATTGAAATGTATTTATTTATTTTTTAAATAATATGGTAATTCAAGCTGATATCATTATTAATCAACATGTTTTTAAAGGTACGTGAGAACGTATGACACCAAAGCACCCTTTTCTGCATGTTGATTACATTAATGTTGTTTTCAATCAATGGTAAATAATCTCCTGTCACTTTAATCAATCAATCAAGAGTCATTGTTTGGCCACCTCTCATAGGAGAATGTAAACTAGTTTAACTGTCAGGTCTCCAGCAGAGGGCACTCTTAAAAGATCAGCGTGATGTGCTGCTGCCTTTTCCCCCCTTGCAACAAAAACTTCTTAAGAAAATGGAGTGTTTGCAGATCTCCAGATACGACACATAGCGCACTGCTACCGTTCCAAAACAAGCCGCAAAAATTTGTCCCACCAATTAGTAATTAGATAAGCTCAGTGACGGGAATTACAGTCTGACGCACACACAAAAAAAAAAAAATGACTGAGAAGATGACAGAGTTGCTACTGGACTAATGTTTGTCTTGGCCAGAGTCGAACCCCCTACCAAAGTCCTAATTATTTGCAGCAGCTGCCGTTCACGTAGTACGCTGTTGTTTGTAGCACGCTGACGCTAAACAGTTTTAAAGGGTTGCCCTTGCAGTCTAAACACAACACGGAGCGTCATATAAAGTGCCTGCCCAACAGTGAAACACAAAATCCTCACATTTCGGAAGATGGAAGCAGCAAGTTGAGCTCGTATTGAGGTCTGTGTTCACAAAATGTTTGCTCAGGTAGCATGGTATGTTTAATTGTGAATGCTATCACCTGCAACTCGGTGTGCGCCACACAAGTGGAGTCAAACCCCTTACAAGCTGTGTTCACACTTGTCACATTTGGTTTGGTTAAAACTGGTGCCATTGCTCTGTTAGTTTGATTCATTTTAGACTAGTGTGAATGCTATCATGCGAAACCTGGTGGGCAGCACACATGTAGACTGAAACTGCTTTACTGTGTTCACACTTGTCAGGTAGGGTTTGGTTCGAAGGAGCTCCGTCTATTTTGTAGAGTGTGGACGCAATCAATGATGCACACCGAACAAAAGCGGACTGAGACCAATTCCAGGTTGGGTTCATGTCGGATTTGGTTCAAACGAACGTCATCCATTTGGTCAAATGTGAATGCCGTCAACCGAAACCTGTTGTCCACCATAAAAGTGGACCGACACCGCTTCTAGAGTGTTCACACTTGTCAGGTTTGGTTCAAATAAACTTTACTTGTTTGGTCAAGTGTGAATGCCACCATCCAAAAACCTGATGCCCACCTAAGAAGTGATTCCGAGTGAGATCGATTCTAGGCTGTATTCACACTTTTCACAATTGGTTCGCTTGAAACAATCTACAGTATGTCCGTTTGTCCAAGTGTGAACACTTTCAACTGAACCATGATGCGCAGAACATAAGTGGACCAAGACCACTTACAGACTGTTTACACTTGTCAGGTTTGGTTTTAAACTGTGTCCATTTAGTGGATGGAGACAACCTTTTTCAAGCAGTCTCACTTTGCATTTGAACTCTGAAGCGGTTCAATTCACTTTGGTTTGGTGGAAACACCTAAGTACATTTTACAAGCTTTTCATGACGTGACAGCTGGTCGTGATATCATAATATAGAATAATGTCGGTATGTAACCCAGCAAACTGCCTTGCGGATTGGAATATTTGAGTTTCGTCACGCTGTTTTTTTTTTTTTTTTTTTACTGGGCAACTTTCGATCCGACGATTACATGCCAGAGAGAACGGCAAGCCGAAGTAACAGAGAACACAACCCAAATGTCTCACGGTTTTCATACTCAGATCAGATCGTTCAGCCACATTTTTCAGTCTTAAAAGCCGCAATGATCACAGCCTACCGGGGATTAAGTACTTCAAGTAGCAGGCAGGAAGCGCAGCTAACGGCTGGTTTACCAGGGTCAACACCGGCTCGCACAACAGCGGCTTTCACCCGCACGGCCTCCCATGCGCCTTTTTACAGCTGCGCAATCTCTCACGCGCACACAGCCCCTGTCGTGGGATATAAATACTATACATCTTATTCCCGCTTCCCTTCTTGCTTGAGTTAAAGTTACACACAGCGGCAAAGTGAGGTGCCAGTATCCCCCTTGCCACCACATACCCCCAAGGTGCAATTTTCAGAAGACACACAGACAGACATTTTATCAATCCCGGGAGAAAGTCCAGCATCCGATAAAATGAAGAAGCAAGAAAACACATTCAGAGTCTCTGCAGGTCCCTCCAAGTTACTGCGATGATGAGCGTGTCCTCTTCTGGCCAAAAAGCCGGTGTGCCAGAGGTGCACTCGGAATTAGATTTATGAAAGTGAGTTAATGGAACGTGGACATTTTTCATTTTCCTATTTCGGGACCTGCCAAAAATGTTCCGAAACCAAGACTTGATAGGGAAATTTAGGATACTTACTGCGCAGACAGTCTACAACATTGTCACACAAGAGTCTCCAAATACCCTGAGCTACTTTCAGGCAATGGGGGGGGGGGGGGGGGGGGGGGGGGGGGAAATGACATTAATGGAATGTGCTGCCTACTAATCCCTTGAGACGTAGGAATTTGCGACAGAGGGAATTCCTGTCAGCTGGACTTGGAAGGGGTGGAAACTGAAGTCCTAACACAGCACCGCTATGAATCTCAACTCCTGACGTCCAGACTTTAACGCAGGGGAATGTTTGGAAACGTACCTGACAGGGCAGCGCGCAGCAAAAGGAATCCTGCGAGTGTTCCCTGCGCTCATAAAGGACTTGATGGCGGTGAGGAGGCAGGAATAGGGAGGACCACACAGCTCCTGGAAGACAACCTCTCTCCTCTAATCCCCTCTCCGATGTGATGACACCCTCCAACCTCGACCATCTGTTGAAACACGTCCCGGAGCAGTCAGCACACCCGCCGCCGTGGCGAGAGAGCCCCCATCCCGCCCCGCCACCTCCCACCCGTGCTCGGGTGGCCCAATCACAGGCCGGCTGCTGGGTGGCTCCTCGCGAACCAGGAGGCAGGGACAAGGACAAGAACACACACACACAATTTGGGAAGCAAGAAAAGCCCTGCTGGTACTGGTAACCTGAGAGGGAGAGTGAGACGAGTGGAAAGAGACTAAATGGGAGGGGAGAGCAAAACGTGTGTGTGTGTGTGTGTGTGTTGCGTGTCAGAAGCTAAAGTAGAGGAAGAAGATGGAGATGAATGGTGGCATATAGTTCATAAATATTGCGACAAACATTAAATAATGATATACAGGGTAGCTGCAGGTTTGAGGGAGACTGATTGAAGATATTTTAAGGCCCCTTTGACTAAATTTTAGACCTGGCGTTCGATAAATGTGACCACAAGTACCGCAATGTACTATATATTTCATACTTAATATGTATGCCTTTTTCATTTACTGTACGGTTCGACAAATTGTGTTTAAAACTTTTGAACGTCAGATTTAATGATTGTCATTTTTGATCATAACTAAGGCCTTCATTCGGGAAAATCACATTTAAGATTTTTTAAGAAAAAAAATAGTACGCTTACATAAAAACCAAAAGCTGACTTTTTGAAAGGATTCACAAACAGGTGACACATAGACAATTTTAGTGTAGATGCCAATGATAACATTATTATTATTATTATAAATATTATTCTTATTATTATTAAAGGACAACGCTAGCGCTTTCAAAAACGGCCGCTATCAAAAACATCAACGCAATTGGTTTTAAAAACAACAACGCTATCACAAACGCCGACGCAACTGGTTTCAGAAACCACCACGCTATCAAAAGCATCATCACCAGCCAAAAGCTGGTGTGTTAGTAAACAACAATCCTATCAAAAATTATTACGCTCTACATTTTCAAAGACAACATTCAATGATGATGATGCATTGATTGGGGGATAACGTCGCAAACTGTGGAATGTCGTGGGGTTCTGTGTGTATTTATTAAAAGTACATAAATGTTAGGCCTCAAAACAATCGTTGGTGTGAAATCAGTTGGGGGGGGGGGGGGGGGGGAACAGTAAAAAAAAAAAAAAAAAAAAGAAAAAGAAAAGAATCCAGCGTCAACAGCCCCCTTAGTTTGCGGTCTTGCCTAATCAAACTGCGAAGCCGTAAAACAACGCATTGCCCCCACGGTGGGAATGCTGCTGGCACTAAACTGTTAGATCTGCAGACAGTGAAGCTGCAGCGCGGCGGCCGCCCTCACGCCTCCGTGCGATAAATCCTTACAGTTCCATGGCCGCATTCCTGGCCCTCACCACCTTATTGCCTCCAGTTAAAGAAGGAGGGGTGGAGGGGGGGGAGATACTAACATTACAAAGCTGGAGGAAGAACAGGACAGAGGAAGCGGATTGATAACGCATCTAGTCGGCGTGGAGCGTTGACAACAGTGGCGGGCCGCGCATTCGGTACTTGGGCCTTCAGTTACCCAACTTAATCTCTTAACCTCTTAATGCTACCACTATCACATTTCAACTACAGAAACTATCAATACTATATATATAAAAAAAGAAACCTCACAATGTCTCTTGTTTTCATAAAAGTCAGACTTGAAAATGGATTTTGAAGTATGACTGAGAGCAAGTCGATCCAAAGACTGAGCGATACTGTGTATCGTACAGGATTGTGCAGATATAGCGTTAAACTGTTTTTCACCATTTCAGTTGTTACTTAGTCAATATTACTTGCTGTGTCTACGCCCTGAAAATGCATCTTCCCTTGATGCCACAATTGACCGAACAGCTCGGTGTCTTTGTTTTAATTCCAAAGCAAGGAGGTCAGGAATGCCAAGAGGCGCTCGGGTTAGCTTGCGAGCTAACTGGCGGGCTACATGTGAAGGGCAAAATAAAAGAGGCTATAGGCGAAATAACATCCATTCAGTGGACACGCATATATATAAGTATATATATATATATATATATATATATATATATATAAATAATGTATAATGCATTTGAGAGCGGAGACAACAAATTGATTTTTCACAAACTGAAGCTTCATTTTAGGAACTTGTGGAGTTTTTCAATCATTCAAATTTGGCAGGGTTGTTAACAAAACTCTTCTCCGTGGTTTCTCAAATTCATTTTCACTTTACAGGGACTTTAGGGTACATTGGCCAGCACTCCCGATTTCGAAGGCCATGGGCAGATTAGAGTGACATGGCGACATATGATGGCTGAAATCTGATTGGACAAAAAAAAAAAAATCTAATGTCCACAAACACGTACTAGAAGCACTGCAGCCAAGAGAAATGCTCCTAAATGAAGAGAATAGACTGTTGTGAATAAATGTATGCAATTTCATGGAACTCATATTAGAATTTGGGTTGCAAATGTAGGTCAGTGCTTCTGATAGGGTTTAGGCCAGCGGAGAACTCACCGCTGGTTAACAATGACTAGTTTCCGAAATCAATCAGCCAATTTCCCACTCATTCATGCACAAAAGAAAGTGCTTTAGGTGAGAAAGGCTGTCAAATTAATTATTTTGTTGAACCACTCACAGAGCCATTAAAAAGGGATTACGAGACCCCGATGATGCCCGGGAGCGACTTCAAAGGCAGCGGCCCTAATGAGTTAATACCCGCTCGATATCGGACGGCATCACGGTGAGTTAATCAGAGGTGTGAAACGGCAAAAGGGTGGCAGGGATGAGGGAGGGGCGACTTGTTAGCAGCGCACCATTTGCATCCCATGGGCAGCATTACAAGGCCTTTGTGAAATACAAATGACCTCCAACACGTTGACACGTCGCTTTAAAGCGTCCCTTTTAAGGCACGCACCGCCATTAACATCCAAAGCCTGTTGATAACCAATATACATGATCAATAAACATGGGGGGTGAACCTCTTCAATAGATAATTAAATTATGAACTAATTGAAATTTGAAATTAGGAATTAATCAAGATGTCTCATTGAAATTGTTCCAATTAATTCAATTTAGAAGTAATGTATAATTTAATACTGATGTTGGACCAATTGAATAATACTGCAATAGATAAATAAATAGCCTGTTTATAGCTAATAAACATGATCAAAACGTCACAAAGTGCCAATTAAATAAAATGTATCAATTAATTTCAATGGGAAATAATTAAATAATGAATCAAATTAAATGTGAACATTTAATTTTCCTAATGAATAAAATTTGGAATTACAACCTAATAATTACTGTATGTTGAACCTATTTAATTACATACATTATATATTTTTTCCACAGCTAATCCACATGATTGAAACACATGACAAAATGGGAATTAAAAATAGAATTAAATAGTTAATTATTTTAAATATGAAGTAAATCATTACTTTATTTAAATGTGAAATAATCAAATCCTTTAATTAATTAAATTTCAAAATATAATCTCATATTAGGTTGAATTTATATAATACATAGTTTCACTATTTAGTTGCTTTGATTAAACTGACCTTTAATTGATTACATTTTTACCTATAGTGAAACGATTGAATAAATTGAGTATTAATTTAATCCATGCATGGGTTCATTTATCTAATGCGCAATTTCTACATTTCATTACCTTCTAAATTGTATATTATTGGCCTTTTTATTTATTTAATGGTGAATGAATGAATTCAACATGCACATACTTTATCTTGTGGGTGGGGAAAAAAAATATAAACGTGTGTAATTATTATAACCGTGCCGCTATTACATCTCGTGCACCCCCAAGAGGACGCGCCCAATTTGGGGTGGGGGGGGAATCTCCGACTATATAAAACCCATTTATACGCTTGATGATTGTATCGGCTTAGTTTTTTAACGTCACTTTTTCAGGTGGTGCTTCCACTTACTACTGTGACTCCTATGAGGATATTGGATTAAACCAAACAAATCCCATTTTCGCCACTAATGCGTGAAAGTTAGTCCAGCTTGTTCTGATGTTTGAAATTTGGGGAGGGGGCGGCGGCGGTGGGGTGCAACAGGCAAGGAAGAGACTGGGAGACGTGGTGTTGTGGGGCACTCAAATTAGATTAAGTAAATTCACAAAAGAGGATGGAGGAGGGCCGGCCACCCCCACCTTACCCCCCCCCTGCATGGGCTCCACACATCCCCTGCCCACACCTCCAACCCCCCACCGTCCCATTCTCACGGCCGAGAGGTTTCCAAAGCGCCTTCAGGCGGGGGCCGGGGAGGCCGCCAAATCCCTACGCTCTTTACTGGATTAAAGATGGCTGCCCCCGCTGGAGGGCTGGGGAGATCTGGACTGTTTTTCCAGGAGCTGAGCACATCTGTAAACACCATAAATCCACGAGGACAGAAACGGTGACCAGACCCACAAAAATACCAGAAAAGGATAGGCATAGGGAGTGGCTATCGGGCTTAAACATTCCTTTACACTGTAACAATGGCTGAGTAAAAAATGGACTCAAGTTATGATTGAGTGCTTGATTGGAAGCAGAGTAATCAGTTCCGATTGGGTTGACCAACGCTACCATCAAGTGGATGCCCTCCGCCAGGCCTGCAGGTGCAGAGAGAGGCCGGTGTCTGCGGTCGGGGGGGTAGTACTCGCTTCACTAGGCCTATTCTCTTGGATTCAATGACATCAATGTGAGTGTCATAGCGGCGGAACGGCGTCTGCTTCGGGTTAGACGGCGGCATTTTAAGATGGGGGGTGGCAAGCAGCTTCTGGAACGGAAAACTAATGGTTTACACCAACGTTGTCATAAGGCAGATTTTATCACGCAGCCTTTCCGCTATGTATAAAAAGGCAAACACACCAAATGGGGGGGGGGGTTGAAGTCAACCCGAACGTTTGCCGGCTACTGAAGTACAGTAAGCCTGGACAGTGGCTGGACACAGTACGTGTAAGGGTATTCTGCAATGCCAGGACCAAGGTGTGAAGTTGGGGTTGAACGACTAAAGATTTTTTGTACTCGACTAGTCAAAGTCAAGTCAAGTCGAGTCAAAGTCGATTAATCGATGACATTGTGGATATTTTTTCAGCACAGATACAGCAGTCCCCAACCTTTTTTTGCACCACGGTCCAGTTTCACGTAAAGACATATTTCGTATATTTGAGGATAGACTTGCATATTTTTCTAGTGAGCATGGTAGCGGCCTCATTTTTTGGTAAAATATTTCCATACGCTTATAGTGTCACGACACAGTGTCGTAAAGCGACACAAGTGTCGTGATCTTGGTTGGTGCGTGTTGTGACATGAATAAAGTTCTCGTTACAGTTTTTGTCTGTGTATTATTGGACATAACATTTTGGCGTTGAAGATGGAGCTGCACTTAGCACCGCTGCCCTTGTTCCTCGCCGCCAGTCCTGCTGGTATGAATATTTGAAGACTAGCGGCAATCAGAATAGTCGAAGCTAGCGAAGCTAACTGCTATTCTCCTTCACAAACAGTTTAATTTCAAACTCTCTGACCCTTGTAGCTGTGTTGCCCTGTTGACCGGACGTTTCGCTGCTCCACAGAAAGTAATAGTCCGGCAACGGCAGTGGACAGGTGAGTCGAGACTCGAGAGCCCTCTGTAAATTTGTCAATTAGAAGACAATGTCCCAAAATCACGTGATCAGCGATTAGTCGACTTCAAGTTTTAAACGTCGATGTGGAGTAGTAAAGTCGACTTGTCGATTAATCGGTTCAACACCTTGTGTGAAGTTTAACATGTAACACTCACTTATCCCGCTCTGCTTTGTTGAAAGCAATAACTGGCCGTTTTCATTTTTCTCTATGTTGCTGTGGGCACCAATACATCATTGAGGTTTGAAGTCAACCCACAAATTTCCTGGCTTCTGAGGTAGCATCACAGTCCAGATGGATGAGGGTGAATTAGAAGAGCAGAAAGGCGAGACTGAGGTGTGAAGTTTAACATATGATGCTACTGTTGTGGGACAGCATGTACCACCTGTGGTTGCTGGTTACACGATGAGGAATTCCAGATCTGCTATTGCGGCTCTGATGTGGCTGTTTTGCGGGATCGCTGAGTAAAAGAGGTTTAAAAGATGGGTTTTACTCAACGTAAACAAGTCGTGTTGGTACGCAGAACCCCTGACAATGTCGTGGGCTTCATCGGTGTCATGTCGACTTTGTGCCAGCCAAACACAGCTGACGTATAGGCACAAAGTGGGATACAGCGGGAGACCAGGAGTGGACACGCACAGTTAATCATGAATGGAACAAGTGTAAAAGACAGGAAAGGCAAGACAGACGGGAGACATGAATACAGTAGGCAGAGCGGGGCCACCGGCGTCAAGGAAATAAGACGGAGTGAAAACAAGGAAAATATGTCCCGCTGTGCCTTGCATATTATTGCACCATGTGTCAAAACAGTACCTATAAAGGCAACCCAAAATGGGGTTGATTTTAAAATAAAATACATTCAGTGATGTTTCTAAATACATTAGACATGTTTGAAGATAATTGCTGAAAATGTGCACAGATTGAGAACAATGTAGTATGAACTGTGGAGATACAGTATAGCGTTATACTGTTTTTCATTCAGTTTCCTGATTTTTTGGGGGGGGCTGAGCGGGGACTTGAACGAGTCGCCGCTTGTCAGACTTGGGTAGATACCTTTTGGATCCCGAAAGCAATTCGGGTATTCGGTGAACACGGAATCAAACATCACAGCACTTTACACTTAAAAAATTGGTGTCTAGTCACTACAATCAACATCAACAAGGCGCACACTTCCACTGTAGAGCGGCTAACAGACAAAAAAGCGAATACGCTAGCCTATAATGAGGTCATTAACAGGGAGCTGAGATTAATCGGCAGGTAATGGTGATAGGATTTACAGGTCTGTTAAGAAAGTGACACGTGTTTGTCGCAGTTTGTATTGACATTCCCTGTCACTGTGTTTATGTGAGCTTGCCAACACTAGACACCATGACGCTCCATCCACTGTGCTTCACAGTTGGGATAAGGTTTTGTTGTTGGTGTGCTGTGCCGTTTTTCCTCCGCACAAGGCATTGTGTGGTCCTCCCAAATAATTCAACTTTGGTTTTAACTGTGCACAGAATATTTTGGCAGTAATGCTTTGGAACGTCCAACTGCTCTTTAGCAAACTTCAAACGCAGCAGTTTTTTTCTTCTTTTTTTTAAGACAGCAACACCTTGGTGTTCTCCCTTGAACCCCATTTTTTTTTACTGTTTTACACGTAGTAGATTTGGCAACAGAGATGTTGGCATGTGCCAATGATTTCTTTAATCTTCAGCTGACATTCTAGGGTTCTTTTTTACCTCATTGAGCATTCTACACTCATTGGAAGAGAAGCAACAGCGCTGAACTTTCTCCATTTATAGACAAATTTGTCTAACCGTGGACTGATTAATATCAAGACTATTCCAGCTTTGTACAAGTTCATATACAGGTATAAAGTCCTGACGTGACCCTGATTGCGATACTATGGCATGACCTTAAGAGAGCTATTCATACCAGACATCCCAGTAATCTTACTGAACTGCAAGAGTTTTGAAAAGAGTAATGGAAGGCTTTTACATTTACAGCCAGTATTATCAAATGCAGTGGTTTTTGTTTTATTGAGATTTTTTTTTTTTTTTTTTTTTTAAATCACACGACTAAACTAAAATCGCAGAATGCTTTGTATTACAAAAAATCCACAGAAAGGTGTTAATATACTATTATTCTAATTTCAAACATGATTACCCGGCAATGCCTGGCCCACGCATGGATTTATTAGTGTTACTTTTACTTGAAAACACATTTAAATAAGCTCTTAATTAGTTTTGCCTTTAATCATGATTTAAATAAAACAACCCTGCAAATGACACTTTTAAGTGTTCATTAAACTGCTTTTACATTAAAAAAATCATACATAATCAAAGCCAAGGACTTACACCCTGTGTTTTATTCACAAGTCCAGTTTTCCCTAAATGAGAATAGCAGAATCCTTAACGGAACTATAGTCTGTTTGTCTTGCATGTAATGGTTTTATCCTTTGGCCTCCGCACTCTCTCCAACGAGTGTGTACATCTGCCAAATTTAATACAAAAAAAGATAAGCTGCTCTGTCCCGAAATGTGATGGGTTCAGCAAAAGTTCAGAAAAAAAAAACCCTGCAACCTTCTTTTAGATTTCCTAGAGCAGGACAAACAAGAGGACGAGGCATCAATAAGAACAAGCTCTCTTTGGCTGGGGGAATGATCAACAGGTGCAAACACTTTTCTCATTCAGGAGGAGCGTAGAATCTAACTGGATGTTACTGGACCCAAAATGTACATCCAGATCTTCCCCAAATAACAACAACCATCAGTAGAGACAAGCTGCCAGAAATACTTAAGACACAGTTGTCGAAAACAGAGCTCACATTTGCTTGATTTTCTCAACATCCGCATCCAGAGAGAGGACTGCAGTGTTCACCGGCTACATCACAGATAATCGTTCGCGCCCTGCTATATCGCAGCTTTTGTTTTTTTATGGGTTTTGTACAGTACAGTGCCTTGACTTACGAGTTTAATTTGTTCCGTGACCACGCTTGTCACTCAAAACAATCCTATTGCCAATCAGCTTCCCCCATTGAAATGAATGGAAAAACCATTCATCCGTTCCAGCCGGTGTGCTCATTCTGGTGTGAGTGCTTTGGCCACCAGGATGCAGTCCAGTACAGAAATAGAGACACAAATGAGGAAGAGTTTCACAATTAACTCAGTAAGCTGCAGTAATATTAGTCATTTTTTGCAAAGGACAAAGAAAAAGCATGTGAATATTGTAATATATACGTCTACAAGTATTGATACCATTTGTGTTCAAATATCCATTGCTTATTGGGTTACAACACAGCAACATCAGTGCTATTCGTAAGCACGCCGTCTATGGATTGTGTATTAGCATTCAGCTAGCAGAATTTCCTAATGCAAGGTTATGTGGTTGCTTTAATATCCAACTTTGTTTTATGTTTAGTAAAACAAAGCGCTAACAGGTCCTCTTGAGGACCGTGGCTCGGGAGTGAGAGTTGTACCACATTACGATGTGCTAAAAGTTGGAACCTTGTAACCCCAAAGTTGAGAGTATCAGCGCTTCGGGGGAGGGTTTCTGATTAATTCGGAATTGGAAATTCTGACATTTGTTAGTCATAGTATTAGACATAGCGCGCGCCAATGTGAATTCCAACTAACGAAGATTACTTCTCTGCTTTACCACAGATGTTTAGCTACCTTTGTAGGGACAGTCGGGGGCATCAGGGCCACTAAAATGTCTGAGGGGTCATATCCTCACATTCTCAGTGCCATCTGCATGCATGGGTGTGAGTACTGTGGCTTGCTCTCTTAGTGTGGTGGTGCTCTGTATGCGTTATACAACCCCAATTCCAATGAAGTTGGGACGTTGCGTTAAACAAATAAATACAGAATACAATGATTTGCAAATCATGTTCAACCTATATTTAATTGAGTACACCACAAAGAAAAGATATTTAATGTGCAAACTGATACATTTGATTGTGTTTAGCAAATAATCATTAACTTGGAATTTTATGGCTGCAACACGTTCCAAAAAAGCTGAGACAGCTGTGCGAGCGAGTAAGAATAGTTTATAATAAAAAAATAAAAATAAAAAAATAAAGTGTTTTAAAATGTGTTTTCTTATAGTTGCTCTATATAAAAGATTTTCACTTATCAAGAGAGGGTCTGGAACGCCATCCCCCGGGATAAAGGGGGGTTCACTACAATGTCAAAATTCGTACACTTCTGCACTTGTGACAGACCACCCAGAGAGCGTGATCTTTAAAACAGGATTAGGCCCTTTTAACCGGCAAGGAGAGAAGCTGAGAACTGATAACATGAGAAACCCATCCTTGTCCCTGATCTGCTCATTCACAGGTTGACAAATGATACAGGACCGCCTTGGGGTTCACGCTAAAATGGATGGGAACCGATGCTGTAAACCAATGAGGTGTGGTACATAGGCCAGTGAGAAACACATCACTCTCACCGAGTCCGGCAAGAAGATGAAAGACAACTGTAAGTCACATATGGGGATCAGGATGGTGGGAGGTGTCGTCCAGGAACGCATTGAGGGAGCGCTTGGACTGCAATTGAGCCACTTTTGTAGAATTTACAAAACAAGCTACTGCCTTTCATGTGCTCATCGGATAAGAGAAGCGCGAGCCGTAAGTGAGAGTGGAAAGATGGGGAAGATAAACAACAACATGAGATATCAGGACACCAATCAACACTAGCAAACAATGCATTGAGAAAATAATTTAAATAGCAGCAAAGACTCCGGTCAGTCTCCCGGGTAGCCAAACAATCTATGCCACAAGTGTTTGTTTCCATATTCAATTCTCTACTCAGATGAAAAAGCGGTAATTGTTGTTGTAACCTCCAGCTGCTGCCTCTCTTCCATCCACCTTCACAGAATTCCGGGTTTCTGGAAGTCTGACTCGGCTTATTCCCGTTTGGGTGAGAAGGTGACAAGCTTCTCCTGGGAAGGAAGGGCTCAAGTACACATCAATGTTCAAAATAATCCCACAAAGCGCACCGCCAGCAGCCCGTTGCGGAGTGGAATAAGGATTTGCGTCAGTCAGGTACAGAAGCCAGTCATTTACCTCCTCAGAGGCTTTATATTTTTCTATTGGCAGCTCAATGAGGCAAAGACAAGGAAAAGATCAGATTGCTACACGTTGATTTAGTAGCAGGATTATCCATCACAGCAAAAAAGCGCTGGTTAATAAACAGTCCTGATGGCCACACAACCACCGTGATTTCCAAACTAAGTGCAATCAGCAAAGAAGACGAAGCAGCCAAGCCAAATGAGCGCTAACATGGAATAGCATTTTAGGATTTTGGCCACCTTTTAAAACGCCAGATCGAAGAACATTCCTGCAAAGGCAAAGAAACAGATGAGCTATTAAAGAGCGTGAAGGCAAAGTAGATGGTTGCGTTGGCTGAGCCAAAAGGTCGCACCACAAAGACCTCGGCCAATATTCAACTGGCAACATCTTTTACGCTGATTTTGCTCGCCACGTCTTTTTGATCACTACAACCGACTTGAATAAATAAATGTATGCTGGAATGAATACATCCTCTCCTGACCGGACACTTGGATTGATTACAACCGACGACCTGCCTCCGCCACAGATTGGACACGCTCAGTCGACCAGAGAAGCCACTGACAAGCGGCGACGCCTGCCAACGCGCCAGACTTACCGCAAGGACGAAGGCCACAGAGCACTCACACAGACAAACATCCTTTGGCGTGTGTCAGTGGCATCCAATGAAAATGTAGAAACACCATTCATTTTCTGAGAGTAAAAAAAGTAGATACTATACGAGAGGTTTTGATTAAAGTCTCAGGGAAGAACGACAAAAAAAAACAAAAAAAAAACAGGTCTTTGGAACAGGTGCAAATTCCTGCGATGCCAGCTAGAGTTTAGGATACCTTTGCGGTCATTTAACCTGAGCCAAGTTGCTACACCTGCTCCAAAACCACATATCGGCTTCATTGTTTTACGATGTCTCAGTGTAAGAAACTGTAGGCCATGACCACAAGTATGCAAGATATTTCCATCTTTTAAGATAGGATTACATTTACGACAATGACTATGAATAGACTGTACAGGGGGTTCTCTGTCAACGTACAGCAGCAAAAGAAGGGTGACCAAAAGTAACATTTTGGGGTTTTGAACTGCCATTGTCATACGGCGTGACCTGTCAGCCAGTCTTAGTAGACGTAATTTCAGCCTTTTCCATTTGGATTTTTTCCACACCTTTTCTGAAAGGACAATGTTCCGTTTGTCCTGTTTCACTGTAATGGGTGACAATGCAGGCTGCTATGTGAGGGTCCCGCTGCTTGCTAGCTAACCGCCGACTCGTTAGCTGCCACATACTGGTCAGGTAGCGTGCCAACATAGTGTAGGAATACAAGCCCATTTACCACCATAATTGACGTTCTTCAATTTATGTTACAAATCAGCGTGTTCTGACTTGTGTACGAATTCAGAATTTGTCGCCGCCATAGGAAGAGAACTTTGTCGTAAACCGAAGTTTCTTTTAATTTGCCTTTAAAACCTGGCATTTTTCCGCCTTTTTTGCCCTGTCGCTGTTCTGTATAAGGGCATAGACACAGATTTGCAGAACAAAGCCACAATTTTCCACATTCGTAGACAGCCTCAGAACAGTAACAGAGATGTGATGCCGATCGTTTATCGGACAATGGCATATTTGAGAAAAAAAATACAATTGGCAACTTTTCTAAAACGGAAGATGATTTACAAATGAGTTCAGTTCCTATGTATAGTAAACACCTAATATTCGCAGGGGCACATAATAATATAATAACGAAAAACCGTGACTAATGGACGCCCCCCCTAAAAAAGTTCAGATATTAATAGTTTAAATGATAGATATACCTCAAACAATGATCCCAAAACCGTTTAGCATCATTTCAAACTCATCTTATAACATGGTGCACTAGCTTATTTATTATGGGTGCTGTACAAAAGGCAAAGGCGGGTAAACGCTGTTAAGAGGCTTCAGATGAAAATTCAGAGTTGCGTGGCTGTGTGGGTGGGTGAGCACTCATTTGAAGAAAACCCCCAATAATCCAATTAAGCACATCATTTCCTTTTCTTACGCAGGAATGGAATCAACTGTCCGACGGCAGCCAAGTCAGAGAAAGTGAAAAGACAAAAGGACGGGCAAAGAAAGGGAGATATGAAAAGGCCTTTGTGTGTTTGTGTGTGTGTGTGTACTGTTCAGCTGCCATAGGGGGGGGGAACCTTGGGCCTCCCGCGTATCACTTTGTTAGCGTCCTGCTTGGCTGGCAATCAACAACTCCAGTCCAGGACAGCACGCTTTTTGCAAGAGCCAAGCTTGCTTTCACAGCGTGAGGGAGTTTGTGTGTACATGGGCATGAATATGCATGGTGGCGAGGCTTTTTTGTCTACTCTGTGTGGTTCTGTAAGTGGCTGTGTAGCAACAACCAGACAAAAAAAGTGAAGAAAAATACTGCCATCATATTTTCCTCTCTCTCTTCAAAACGGCCTTGTTTGAACAAATAAACTGCAGAGGACAGAGGGGACGCTGGCAAAAACAATCTGTCAAGGAATTCAGAATATCCTGTGAGTAAGGGCTTATCATCCCTCGCGGGGCAAGAGCTCAGATGCAATGATGAAGGTGGAAACAAAAAACGAAAAAAAAAAAAAAAAAAACGGGGGGGGGGTGGGGGGGTCATGTGTGGCGCAAAATACTTTCCAGTAAATTATCACACAAGGAGATTCTGATGACAAGGAGATTTAAAAAACAGGAACAAAGCCATCAGAGACAATATAATAAACTGTAATCGTAGTTATTGAATTAAAGCAGAAAAAGTTCAATTAAGCCTTGAAGATAAGCTGTAGAAAATGGACGGACAAATGAATATTGATTCCCAACCGAAGAAGTTGGCGTGGACAATTGTATCTTGCTCTGACCTGATGATACCTTGTTACCCCAGAAAAGCACTTTATTTGAAACGGAGTAACACAAAAATGGTATCAGTTCGAAGTTTCATTTTTGGCAAGGCGTGTGCCCGTGATGAGTGTGTCCGCGAGCACAAAACAAATGATTGACAGATCATACCCAATGACCTTGACTGCGTATGAAGGCTCGATCATTTAACGCCTCTATTCCATTTCATTGTTTTTTATTTATAGCCTATAAGTGTTTTTCGGAAAAATATGTACTGTAATTATGAGTTTATGACTGCTTTAGTGTAGGTTAGTGACTTACGTACAAATTCAGGTTACGTCGCTGCTGTAGGAATGAAAATCCATCTTAAACTGAGGACTCCCAGTATACTGTAAAATCAACCAACCAAACGTGAAAACATAGATACATTTTTTTTTTAAAGTTGAAATGTTTTGGGCGCTACTTTATTTACATAAATGACCACCATATAGCACTTAGCTACTCGACTAGCAAACTAGCGTGAGAAGCTAAGATAGCAGTCTACATATTCACTCCCGGTTAAACAACACAAATAAACTATCGTTTTTACATAAAAACACACACAAAAAGCCAAAAGGAAAAGGCAAACCCTAATAACACAACACTGTATGAGTTACAGGCTAAAATGAGATCTTTTGAAGCTCGCTAACGGCTAACATCCTATGACGACGTCACGTTTGATGGGCGTTCAAACCCAAGAAATGTAACTTTGGGAGTATTTTTCATAAAAATTGTGGTCAAACTCCAAATGGGTGTTCCAACTTCCAAGGTAGCACTTGTACAGCATATCGACGTTGCTAATTTCACAGAGGCACAACGAGATGCCGCAATATTTACAAGTAAATACGTCGTGCAGTCAAGGGCAAGTATCCTGCCGGCAGGCCGCTCACGATGAAGACATTAAATCACGTTGTCAGGCCAACGCCTGATTCCGTAGATGAGCACGATCGTAAATTTCCCGCAGCGTCAAAAAACAGGCATGTTTTACATTTCTTTCCCTCAGACACTTTTGACGGGGTGGAAAGTTAAACTCCTAAAGAGTCAATGTATTTATACAGATGTATGGTAAATGGATCCATTTTCACATACTGCACAGAATGTCAAGTGAATGCTATCCGGCTAAGCCAACACGCTGTCACATAAAATTGAATGGCTCGACTCATATTGATAAAGTGCACAGCTATGATGTTTACAGAAAGGAAGGAAGGCAGTAACCAAAAAGGGGCAACTGGGGAGAAAAATATATTAAACAAAACATCAAACCCAGTTTGTGTTGGCCAGGTGAAAAGTGGGGCGGGATGGAGGATCTCGAGTTTCATTTCGGAGCTTTCATATCCGAAAAAGAAGCCTTCTTAGTTCCTGATGCTTCATATCCTGTTCTTGTGCGGATCCAGATGGCCAAAGGATCCCAGGAACATCCGTACTGGAATGACCGAGGAACTTTCATGGCTTCCAAGCTGGATAAAAGGTTGGAGTGTGCGGTCGCGTCATCACATCACACGTCCAGCTCTATTTCCGGAAGAAATTGTTCCCATAAATCAAAGCAAATATCACCGACCTTAAAACTTACTAAAAGCCTCAAATGTTTTGTGAGGGAAGTGATAAATGAGAGGGAAGGAGTGGACTTGCTCATAATGAAGTCAACAGTCCTGACGGTGAACTGTACGCGGAACTTGGGAATTTGATTTCCTGACAAAGATTGAATAACATCTTTTCAGCTCGGTGGCAGACACACTGGGAGAGAAAACGCCGAAAGCTTTATGGAGCCCTCGCCACACATTACTTATTCGCTACTTGAGCTAAAGCTGGACTCAAAACCGTGCGCTGACTGAATATAGAAAGATCATAAATAATGTGGGCGGCGGCTTAGATGAGGTTGCTTGGGGAATACAAAATATATCTCCAGGGCCTTCCGGGTAGGAAATCAGGATTCTGCAGAATGAGGTCGACCACCTTCCCGGAAAGGATTGTGGTCAAACTACCTAACCCTAATCCTTAACCCATGATCATCAGCACGGTTTTGTAGCGGACTGCCTCACAGTCAAGAGGTCCTAGGTTTGAATCTTAACTCCCCAGTCTCTGTCTGTGTGGGTTTTCTGATATCTTTGCGATATTGTTAAAAAGGGGAAAAAAAAAAAAAAATCTGTCACATGCTCTGAAAATATTGGAACGTACAGTGTTTACAAATTGTAAAAGCAACAACGAATGACCTCACAAAATGTAATTAAAATGATTAAGATGACTGAAAATTGTTTTAATTAGAGGCTTCAAAAATCTAATCAAAATATTTCACACAATAAAAAATATTTTTCTACTTAATTCTATTTTAGTAGACAAATATACAAGAACATAAACAAGCACTTTAGTCAAGTATTAGCCGTTACCGTAAACAGTTTCGTCCCTATTCAAACTACAAATAAGGAACGGAATCAGTGATAATCCATCAGCGGTGAAGTGGCTTTGCAATAATAATTCACGTTTCGTGAAAAACCTCATAGGAAACGGCTGTATTCTAAAATGTCACGCTGTTCCTCTCCGATAGCCTGACCCTGACTGTACTGTGTCGTCAAGAGTCAAGGGGAAGGTCAGAGGACCTTTGACCAGGCTTTGAGAAGTCAGAAAGGTCAAGGATTATACGGGTATGACACTTTGGTCACGTGCACTCACTAAACCCTCTTCAGTAGAAAGTAGAGCGGAGGAAAAGGCAGTCAGGTATGCCGCAATCTCCTTAAGTGGCGGTCAAGTTGATCAGTTCTCTTCATTTGGACAGCAGTTATAAGACGTCACCTGGCGATGAAACTACCGAACACATTACAAAGCAGTGAATGATGATTATTATACAAAATGCATCATGGGGAGTTATTTATTAATTGTGAAGGATGCCATGATGAAAAAACACGCTACTCCCACACAGAGCTGAGGATCCCGGCGTGTGAGGCAAAACTGGATCTTACTCCCTCGGGGCGCAAACATGTTCAGACTCAATGCAAAACATATTTACATATTACAGCGCTACATCCTCTCTGTGTCAGCAGCTGATTAGCTTCAGATATGTGCTGCAGCCAAAAATGAAGATATAACTCGTATAGTGTTTTTTGTCATCAGGTGGTAGAAGAGAACAGTTTGAGAATAACACAGGAGTGGTATTTTTATGTCCAGCAGGAGCTCTCAGCTTCGGTCTCCCAGACACATACCGATCATTACTGGCAAGTTTGCTCTGGCCGTCTATTGGATAGGAGAAGGTTATCAGATATCAGCTCTTGGTTCTGTGTGAACCAAAGCTTAAAGGCAAACACGAAGTACTTGTTATAGCAAAGATACTCCAATCTATCACCACTGCGCACCCAGCCCCGAGGTAAAGATGGCGTGCTGATAAAGGACAGATTCTGTTGTAATAGTTAAGAATTGTGGTCCGATCAAGTTGTTGCAGGATATTGACATTGAGAGACGTGGTACTGGTACGTGGTATGAAAACATTTAATCAGCAAATTTTGTGCACACATCTTGGACACAATCCTCCAGAACTGGGATGGTAGCGCTCCGTGGAAAAAGAAAACCTCACCCCCCCCCCAAAATGAAATTTGCTAGAGATATTGACCGGACAGACAAACAAAAAATTCTCAAGAACCCATACCCGAAGAGAAGAGGAAGTTGGCAATTTGGTTTTAAGAACTAAATTTTAAGGGGATATCGGTCATTTCCACAAGTCGTGCTTAAACAAAGTGTTTCTAGTTTGGGCAGTGTTTGTTTTACAGTTGGCTAGACGTTGTTTTAGCCATTTCCTAATAAACAATAAAAGGCGATGACTGCTTTAATCGCAAATAACAACATTGTGAGTTGCAGTGCAAATTATTGTCCTCAAAAGTCCACATTTGTACAGTATCGTCCACCACCATTTTGAAAAGTAATTCGCTTTCTTTCCAGTACCAAACCCCATAAGGATCACGCTCAATCTTAACCACTTGTTTGAAAATACTCAAAAATATGAACAATGTTAACTGCGGCAATCTATACACACAGCTCTATGAATTGGTTAAGTCAACATTTACTTGCTTGGTTTTTTGTTGTATTTGCATATGAGTACTGTGTAAATAGTTATAAAAATGTATACCTCAAAATTATAATAAAACTTATGAAACCACCCAGTTCTGGTTCAATGTTATGGGTCTGTTGTTGACAAGTTGATAAATTTTTTGACAATCATCTGTAGCTAATCTACGGAGAACAAAAGAATCGTTTTGGAACAATATCCTTTATTTGTATTTCATCTCTTTTGTTGCAAATAGTTCAGTAAATTGCGTTATTCTATTTGAGGTTCCATACTAAACTGGTTGCAGATCCTGCTCCTAAAAGATAAAAATTGTCTTGTAAGTTCTAACACGTGGGCCACACAAGGATACACAATACTATTTCAAGAGAAAATGTTTCTTTTATGTACGTCAAATTTGATTTCTCTTATCTTAGTGGAGGGGTTAAGCAAAAACATAGCATTGATTCATTGCAAGTCCTCCTATCTAGCAATCCCTCTCCCTCACCCAATATCCTTTCCAATGAGGAAAAGGCTTGCTAAGTATCAGTTTTGGACTAACAGTTTTCTGTCATTTTGTACAAAGCCACAGTATTTGTTGTCAAACCTTCAGGGGGTAAGTGGGAAAAATGAAATGTGAGCGCTTTGAAATGCTGTCCTCCTTGCCCTCTTTTGTCTTGGTTGAAGTGGGAATAGAAGAATTTTCCTTGGTTTGAAAAAAAAATAAAATAAAAAAAAAAATCCATCTCACTCATCTGGCAACTAAATTGGCCATGTCTCATCCCTCAATACCTACTGTTCTCTTGGGGTAAAAAGAACTCCCCAGGTGCAGTGGAGGATGCTTAAGACACAAAAAAATGAGAATTTCAGCACCCTGCATTCCTCCTAAAGGAGCGGGGATCGGGCAGACATGCCCGGATAGCCTTGGTCAACAACTTTACTAGCGGCGCTCAATCTGTGTGGCTCTTGGGTCGAACAATCTCAAAACAAATTCCTTCTCCCCAAATCAATTATGCGAGTAACTCGCTTGCAACTAAAAGTCAAAGACAACTGAAATGTTCAAACAATGAAGACCGACCGAGATAGACGGTCCAGTTATAAAAATCCAGTTATAACTCTGGGAGTTATTTTACAACATCCAACGGGACTTGCAATTAGTCCCGATTCCAAAGTGAGTTGAAACAGGCTTAATTCTCACTGTGTCTGCCCAAGTCCCACAAGACATAAGTGAAGCCCACAGTCTCTTTCAAGAGGGCAAATTGTCCAGATGGCCCCTAACTCAGTAGTAGCCGTATTAGCTTTCAAAAGGTCCCGGCTTAGTTGAGAGTTAGCGTTTACCTGGGGCAGCGAGGCACTTCCTCTTTTGATTCCCGCAAAGTCGCTCTGATCTGTCAAGCAGAAAAAATAACCAGAGGCTACTTCAAAGCCGGCTTTTCAGAGTCCAAAATGCTACTGATGCTAAAAAGGCTGTCTTTATATGAAAATTGGATTCATTAACATCAGTGGAATCCCTTTGTGGTCAGCGGGGGGAAAAGAAAACACATGTTGACAAGCAAAAATGTCTGCAAGCTCTCATCTACCTTCATGTTGAAGATATTATTATTATATTATTACATTTTGGGGCTATTTGACAGCGCAAAACGGCTTGAGTGGAGTTCGCCAAAAAGTTGCTCAACAAGTCTTTCAAAATGGAGTTGGAGTGTTCAAGGAAGCAAGACTGTTCAGCATGGGGAAATTTGTGCACTGCTGAAAGACTTCATCTTAAGGTGTTATAATTTTTTTTTTTTTTAAAGTCCAGATGGATAGCATAGAGGAAAAGGATCCAGGCCATTTTAGCCTGATAAATTGCAGACACATGCAGGAATGAAAGTAAAATAAATAAATAAATAAATAAATGAAAGGCCAACAAATACATATCAGCGAGTGTAGTCCAGCATTCAAGCACTAGAAGACATCAAAGTTGCAGAGACATGTTCAAAAGGTCCTCAATTGCAGAGGCTAATTCAAAACATTTAAAGTTGGAATGCGAAATTATGGGTCAGATGCTCATTTACACCCCTCGGTTTGGCCTGGAAAAGCGTTCCAGCTGTAGCCAGGCTGCAAAAACACACACAATACGCGTCAAGGATATAAGAGCATGGACAAGATTAGACATTATACATCAAGGAGGAGGAGATAGGAGGTATTTTATCACGCTCTAGACCTGTGCTCGCAAGGAGGGGAGGCTCACCCAATCTCGTGGAGCCCGTCCTTATCTGGCTGGGAATCAAACTCTGTAGCGTAAGTAGTGGTTTCTTGCCACAGCTTTGACAAACGACCTTCTGGTGCGGTGCTGTCCAAATATGAAGAGTTGCACAGCTCCCGCAACATTATCATCTCAAGTGACTTCAATCTTAGAGTGACTGTGCATTGAGGTACTGAGGTAATCTGACCAGGATTGTGTGAAATCTCCCAGGCTGTACCCAGCCAGACGTTTTTCAGATCACATCAGCAGTCCTTTGGAGATTGTCATTTTCACTTAGAAGAGCTCTCCATCGCACTTGAATTTCAGAAGAAATGAGGGCATTAAAGGCATTTGATGGCAGGGTTATGAGGTTAGCTTGTGTTACCTGGCTCTGCTGGAGCTGCCATGAACAGGACCCGAAGATTAAGGAAGCATATGGGGAAATGCAACCTGAACCAAGAACGCCAGGAGCACTAGTGTCTGCTCAAGACACAGCTTATTTCTTTAAAAAAAAAAAAAAAAAACAGAATGAAGTCTCAACCTGAATTCCAGTGTAACACAAGAAAAACAAACCAGTTAAGTAGATGTGTGACCAAAAAGCAATCAGTTCCTTGTGGGGCAAGACAGCTGTCAACAGACAAGCAAGACTCTCCATCCATCCATTTTCTGTACCGCTTATCTGCCAGTAAAATAGCTACTTGCACTTTTAAAAAAAATAAATAAAATGTAACCATCTTTAAAAGGGGCAATTTGTACAGGGGATAATTTTGTCTGAACAAGCTAGTGCTGGTCTGTCTCGTGTCACAGGTAAGAGTGAGTCGCTAGCGTGGTCTGCATTTTTCAGCTTTTTTAAACGTGTCAATGCCCTCGAAAAGTAGAACCGACACAGAAATAAAGATGATTCTGATTCTGAATGGAGGAGTGGGGGGCAAAGTTAACCTGGAAATTGTTCTGCATTCGGACGCAGAATCAGGGTCAATCACAGTTCACTGAAATCACCCTTATTTCTGCGTTAAAAGCAATACCAATAAGCACTTGCTTGAAATACATCAGAAAATGCCAATGCTCCCTATTTCCTGGAATGCCCAGGAGGCAGAAATGAGCACGGCTCCTGACATTACTGATGTCTGATACATCCTTCCAATTCCAAAATAAGCCTTTAATTCACTGTGTCTCTCTGGGTGTTTCTGCCTGCTGGGCATTCCAGTAAAATTGGGAGAGTTAGCATATTTGCTATACAGAAAGCAGTGTCTGCGACACCTCTGATATAACAGTCTTTAAGCATCCCCATACCCATACACAAGACACCTTGAACAGACAACACACCGGCGACCGTTTTGGATGCGTCTCCAGGCTTTTGCTAAACGACAACTCCGCGTTGCGAGTAGCGCAGACCTCACAGTTCCAGAGAGCCCAGGCGAGCTCAGCATAAAGCACGAGATCGGAATAACATCTGCTTGTCACGTCTCCTTCGGCTCATTATTCAAACTCTCTATCGCCACATCATTCCAGGGGGAGATAATGTTCCCAGCACATCGTTAAGCAACTTTTAATCTGACATCCCGGAGTAAAAAGCAGTGTGTGGCGTTGAAATTTAATGGATCATTTGTAAAACCCTTCGGTACTTTCACAAATCCAAAATCTTTGGAGGGTATACTGTAGATGCCTTCAGAGTTGAATTTAAAGCAGCACTCAAACCAGAATCTCGAGACAAGATATGACCATAAATCGTCTGTCAGGACTCTTTCCTAGACCAGGTCTTGACTTATCCTTGTATTGGAAAGTGATGCTAGACAGTGCACTGATTTGGATCTTCACCAACATCTAATTGGTATTCTCCAGACTCATTTGACAAAAGCCACCGGTAGTTCACACTCAACATCTCTATTTGTCAGACCTAAAAAAAAAAAAAAAAAAGTCTGATTCCCAGTCTACCGGGTCTGTTGATATATGGCACCAAACTTCTAGGACAAGAAACAACCTTGTTCTGCTCACAGCTGAAAAGAAGGGGGCCTAAGGGCCTTAGCTGAAGGGCGAAATGTCAAAAAAGTAGATCTATCGCCCTCTTGCCCTCTAAGACAGAAATATCTAAGTTCGGAAGTGAGAGAAAGCCAGGGGGGAGGGCACAAGGGAACGAGAAAGCCAGTATTGTTCGGAAAAACAAAACTGGCCTCTTTCCTTTTTGACACGGATTCCTCCAGGCGAATTAATGTCTGGTTGTCAGTCATTAATCGTGTATAACAGGAAATTTATGAGAAAATGTAAACTATTTCCACTGATAAATGTCTATGTTGTGCTGCCATTGAACAAGTTTTGTACATTTATACCTTATTTAGACATTAGCATAACAGCTGGAATATGTACTGCAGCGGTATGACTCGTCTTTATCTGTAACCCCTGAGGGAGAACCGATTTGTTTTGTCATGGAATAGTCTCTTGTACTGGGATAACCTTGGCACTTTCTGAAATGAATTTACAGTAACAAAGCTTAATGAGAAGCAGAGAATTGTGGAGTGCATATAAATAGTGGTCAGTGGGTTTCGACAAGGCTTCAGACGCTGTCAAGGGGCATTCAATGAAACATCTGTAATGGGAGGTGCAGATAAACCCAATGAACCAATTGTTCCGCTGAAAAGTTCAGGTATCGCACCACTGTGCTGGTAAATATACACAGCTAATCTCTAAATATTTCAATTTCATTCATTCATTTTGTTCATAAGTGAAGCAAAGACCATCGACCCTACAGAAGCGTTCAGAGAATTTTGAGACAGAAATGCCCTAAAGGCCTTCGTGGCCGTCTTTCATGCCGCTTTATAAATCGAACACACGCTGTTGTCTTTTTACGCCACTTTGTTTGCAAAGCCTTTGAAATGGGGACTGTCTTTATTAATTGCTGTACACTAACCGCTGTAAAAATACAAGAACTGTAAAATTGAAAGGCGAGATTACAAAGCCACAAACGTCTGGTGGGCAGGGGGCGTATTGCTAGTGTGAGACGGGTGGTAAACTAATAGACCATCATCACTGACAAACAGCTGTTATGGCAGGCTTATTAAAAGACCGCAGAAGAAGAAGAACAAAAGAGGGGTGCGATGGGAGTCATCCTTAGGAGTGTGATGTAAACTGGCAATTGTGCTATCACCTGAAAAGATCGTTTTCCCCTCGGGTTTTATGACAGCAAGGCCCTTCTATAAAAAGTGGTGCAGAAGACATCTGGATTCATCCAGCCCGGCATCAGGGTAAGAAAATGTAAGGGATGATATTTTTCCAACAGTTCACAACCGTAAACAAAAATAGAGGGACCAGCTCCTCACAGGTACTTGGTTCTGTTTGTTTCCACCAAAGATCCCTGAAAAGAACCAGATGTGATGATGTAAAAAGTATAAAGTGAGGGCCACAATTACAATCTGAGCCCATATAGATATGAACGATACCCCTTTACAATGACCCTGACTTAACACAAGATGAACAAATGGCTGCAATCCACCAACAACACCTGGTGAAGGCTTTTTTGTTGCGATGAATCACAACAAATATTTGGCTTTTGCCGTCCAATAAAACCTGACTGAATTCAGAATATTCTAGTGCAGAATTACAGGCTGTTCCTGTATTTATTTAGACCCTGTGGCATTACACATAACCGAACCCAACTGCCCAATAAATATGAGCCAGAATGGAAATTGAACCCACCAGTTGACATGGCTTGTTGAGGTAAAAGTGTAACACAGGCGAAGTTGGAGGTCTCACATTTTTCCAAGGTTTCCCAATAAGAGGCTGATGTTGCAAGGATGGACGTGGACGATAACTGTAATAGATTTTTGAACTAAATGGTGAAACATAAAGATCGATGGTTCCCAGAGGACTGGATCAACTTCCAGTGTCTACCATAAATGAATCAAATCCATGGCCATAAATACTGTACCTGACTTTGTGCATCTATCATGATGAACTGTAACACCTCGTGACAGCGTTTCCTCTAATAATCAGGCAGAGGATGCATAACTTGACCAATGATTTACAGCCAAACAACGGCAATAATCAGTCTCAGTAGAGCTGTGTATTTAGTGCCACTTTGTGGATCCCTGTCTATTAAACTGCTGTGTGAAGACTCACTAGATTAAACAGTCAAGTTGCCTTTTTCATCCACCTTTCTCTGTAAGCAGATGCTTAGAAATGGGTATCCTTAGATGAGGACATTTTCTTCTTTACAGGCTGTTTCTGTGTCCACTTTGGAGCCCAAGGTTGAAGTGAATGTTAGACCAGGAAAAGTTGGTAGGTTTTGCACTTTTTCAAGGTTTCCCAATGAGATGCCGGTGGTGCAACAATGGAATGCACCACTGACTACAATAGATATGGACCAAATGGCGAAACATTGCAGCAACTATCAACGCATAAAAATCTGACTGTGCGTCATGACGACCTGTAACAACAACTGACAGCCATTTGTGTAATAGTTAGGTAGAGGATTCAAAACAACTAGGCCAATGATTTATGGCGAACCAACAGCAATAATCAGCCTCAGTTGGGCTTTGAATTTAGTGACTCCCCATCAACTAAACTGCGGTGTACAGACTAAATTGATCAGTCCTAACAAGTTGCCTTTGTCATCAGCTTTCCTCTGTAATCAAATGCCACCAAATAGGCATCCTTAGATGAGGGCTTGTCCAGACCGCATGTTTTCTTAAGGAAATGACTCGTAAATTAAGGGCGCGCCCCAAACTGGTTGTGAAAAGCCAGACAAGCGCAAACAAGGGACCTTCCTGGTATGGCTAGGGAGAAAGGCCAGACAGGTCATTGACTTCAGGATCAATTTAGGACTGCCACTGACTTGAAGGAGACAAAGAAAGTACGGAGGAGTCAAAGAAAACATACACAAGGGCTGGAAAAGTATTTCTTAACAAGTCATTTCCAATCAGTTTCTGGTAAATGAGATCCAGTCAAAGTACAAAGCCATTAACACATTCAAAGCATTGTTTTATCACACGCAACACAATAGCCAGACAACATCTCGCAAGTCCCGCAGAGCCTGCGAAACACTTGGCCACTGAGACTAACAAATTTGTGAGCGGAAACCCAGCATTTCCCCCCTCAGATGTTCTGGAAACAACAATTCAAGTCAAGAGTGTCTTTTAACTTTGTTGAACATGTGGCTAATGGGGAGAAATCTGCACCCAGGAGAGGAATGCAGCAAACCTCGAAGCTGTAAAAAAAACAATATGTGCTGATGAGTTATGCTAGCGTTTGGGCTCTTGCAGTATTTGTCGACAAAGTTCATCAAGGGAAAGCCTGAGTGTTTTATCACCCTTAACCTGATAATCAACATCAGATTCTGAGCGACAGACATTGTGAAAGACTGGTAACACATCAGCGCACATGCTTCTTAAAGAAAAAGACTTTGACATGACTGCTTAACCCCACGTTGTCAAAATAAACATGCATGTGCACACCCTACCTAGCAACTCTCTACACATGTTCACAATGGAATGTAAGGTTTTCAACTCAAATCTGAGTAGACCAAAAATGTTTCCAGATGCCAAAGTATCATTAAGCTGTCAGTGACAAACCCATTTTGATTACGGTTCATTTTACACGTTACAGAAAATATAATTCCCACACAAGGAAATGACAGCCTTGTCTAAGGTACAGTAAATAAAAGTAATTAGCTAATTTTGCATCAACAAAGAACAAAATGACATCCATCCATCCATTTTCTAGACCGCATGTCTTCATTTGGGCCACAGGTGAGCTGGAGTGACTTTGACAAACTTCACAAGTATAACTAAAGCATGTAAAGAGCGACACAAAGCTCACCAAAAGCTAACAGACTAATAAAGATGCCAAATTCACCAGAACACCTGCTATCTGCTGTCAACATTTTGGGAATATTTTACAAACAATGCTTGTTGCGTTACATCTTCCTAATGCTCAATGGCTTAACGGTTTTAACAAGGATGCTAACAGAGGTTTTACAACGAGGTATTTTACACACCACTACAGTCTTGTGCTAGTTTTGTCTAATTAAACAGTCTGGCGGGGTTTAACACACAAAAGCGATGACAGTATGACACATGACCTGGAGTGTGCTTGACGTGTAAAAGACTGGACACCAAAGGAAAAAGCGACCCGTGAACGCGCCGCAGTTTTGCAGTCACATTGTCGCCCCAAGAGACAAGGGGGATTACGACTGTTGGCGGTACCGAGCTTTATGGGCAATCCCCAAAGGATGAAAGTTTTTTTTTAGCGCATTCTGACGCGCCACTCAGGCGGACATAAACCCCACTGGAATACATTGCGGGCTATCAAAAAACAAACAACGCATTTAGCCGAAGGTACACGGGGTGCCGCACATTAGTGAGTCAATCGGCCCGACGGGAAGCATTCGTCGTTACAGAGAATTTGAAAGCACTCAAACGCACCTGGGCCAATCAACAAGCTATTCAAGCCTTTAAATGACGCGTATTAAATAGTGGAGCTCATTTTCCAACACCAAATATTTCCTTGAGTGCAGACCACAATAAAAATGGAGACAACAGTACGTGACTTTACCAGCGGTGAGCGGTCAGGTACAGCAAGGCCTTCTCTGTGGGCCTAAACATTATTGGAAGTATTGACCTAGATTTACAACCACATTTCTAATACTTGTAACAGATTTCACCCACAACCTTCTATGTGTTGTAAAAGTGTGAGTTGCCATTTGGACCTCTCGAGTCAGTAGTGCTGGCCGATGCCATTTTTCTTTTATATCATTTTATTTATTTTTTCAGAATCCACCGTGCCCGAGGAAGAACAATAAAGCCCTGAGAACGTCAAGCAACCATTTTCTCTCACAGTCAGCTCGCTCCACTTTCCCGGCCAGAGACAATTGAAAGGCAAAATTTGCATTTTATAGACACGGGGCTATAAGGAAGGTACAACCGAGAACAAAGCAGGGAGGCGGAGGAGAGGAAGCCAGATGACAAGTCATTGCCATTTACGGCGCCGTAAAGGCGTAGCGGGCTGCAATGAAAGAAAATGGACACCTGTGGGAGGAGGTCGATCGCCGGATGGTCAAAGCAAACAAGCGGGACAAAATATGCCGGAATAAATGAAGCAAGCAAGTGAGGTCACCACTATTAAACATTGCAGAACAATCCATTAAGCAGCGTAATGGATTGAAGAATTTTTCCACAAACAAACACATTTAATCCCCTATTTAATTGGAATCAAGTTTTTGTTTTGGGGTTTGGTTGAAAATTCAAGTATTTTCAGATTTGGTATGATCATCGCTGGTCGTGAATGCAATACAGAGGCAATAGTGGCCGGTGCTTTAACAGTAAAAGACAGGAAGTCCGTGGACTGCGTGTTAACTCATCATCTCCGTGAAATGGATTTATGGCGGCATTGTTGCCCTGACAACAACCTGCAGAATGAGCTGGTGACAATAGACTAACTCCAGCAACGTCTGCACTTTTTCATCCTCTCAGCACTTTTTATTAAGTGATTTTTATTTCAATATTTAGCTGCAATGTCTTGTCAAAAACATACCATCGCCCATTGAAAGTAAGTTTTGGGGGCATTCAATTATGGCTAGGCATTACGGCCTTGAAATCAAATGTCAGGTTCTTCTACTTTCTCCCCTTCGCTTATAGAAAAGACAATAACAATGACATCATTCAAATCTAATTTTGCCCCCATTTATTACTGCACAGGCATTCAACTCGCTAATCACTTTTTCGAAAATCTTGCTAAGTACAGCGACCAAATCACTACTAAGGAAACACTGACTTTGCTGCTGTAAACTATCTCCTCTCAGTTCGCAGCCATGTTGTTAGTATAAGCAGTGCACATCACTGAAACTGCTAAAAACAATCGTCCTGACAAAAGAACTTGAAATAATCAGTAAAATCAATTTAGTTCACTAATAATACCATCTATAGTAAAAGTATTGCAAAAGCAATCGGCAAAAAGACTAAGCAATTAAACGACGACTCAACTTCCTGTCCTGTTGTTACCACCTGTGTGTACAACTTGGGGAAAAAAAAAACATTTACACACAAACGCACAGAAAAACGCCCTCCACTGACGACGTGAGTACCTGGTGTTTATATCAATCTCAGCAGGACAAGTCCCTGTTGATCTCCGCACACCCGCTGGCTTCCTGTGTGGAGGGCCCCCACAAAGGTAAATAAAAAGCAAGACAGGGAGATCATTTGGACACACACACACAAGCAAACGCAATGCTTGACTCCCCTTCAAATGCCCATCCTCCGACATCGTCATCATCTTCCCCCGCACAGTCTGGCTTCCTGGCACTTTGTGAGGACTTGTAAACAAAACACACACACACACACACAGACACACAGCTGTCTTAAACACACACATATATATACACACACGGGGCTATCTAAGTTCACATCAGCCACAAGTGTGCTTATCACTCACTATCATTTACTTTCAGCCCACTTCTTCCTCATTCCCTTTCTCCCCGTCTTGGCCAGCAGGTCCTCCCATCTGCTGGCCAGCTGGAGGAGGAAGACAAGAAGAAGGAGGAGGAGGAGGAAGAGAGGAGGACAGGGCGGCAAACTACACTGTCTAACATTCTCCCGTTGAATGTGATCATTCCTCTGCGGGTCTCCTGAGGGTTCTCAATCAGGCCGCGAAGTCCATCTGTTTGCGCTGACGCACTGAGGGATTGACGTGGACTGCTACCGGCCAGTTAGTATGCCGCATAACGCAAGTACCTCTGACTCCACAGCTCCCATAACGCGTAGCAACAGATGGCGTGTTGCCATGTGGTTGGTCCTCTCTCCTCTGTTGCGAGGAAAGTCACTTTCTGGTCCTCGTGTAGCTGGATTGGATAAAACTAAATAAATAAATCGGGAAAACTATGTCAACTCAATTTCAAATTTTTAACAAATCGATACTATTGGTTTGTCCCCATGTTGTCTGTTACTAACCAATTTAAAGTGCTGAAAACAGCTTGAGAACAAATCTTTTAACGCTCTTGAATGCTTTAACTGTCTGAGACGTGTCGTAAAAACTGCCTCCTCCCTCACAATGCGGGAGTCGCGTGGCATTATGTTGCCTCAAGATTGAAAGTCTGTATATTTCTTTTACACAGTAACGAGTGATAATAGTTCAACTACATACATTTAGTGTAAGCTTGTTTTGTTAAAAATTGATTTCTGTAAGGCTTTGGTGCAGAAAGAACTGGTCAGTCAGTAAGGTATGTTTGCGTGCCGATTCATTAGCTTATCGTATCTTGAAAAATCTAAGAAAATCAAGTCGAGTCACTCATATCTCATGGCACCACTGTAGTGATTTTGGAGATGCAGGGATTCCGCTCGACACTAACAAAATTATTATTCCACTTGTTTGACAAATAAGGACGTTGTAAACCGTCACACAAAACATTACCTGCCACCCGACTTGTTATTCTGTCAAGGCTGCTCAATAATTAGTCGCCTACAGAAGACGAAGAGAGTGTCTCATCTTCTTTTTAGGATGTTAAAATATTACTTAAAGTGGTCACCTTCATTCGGTCCAGGCTGCTCAGTCCAATATGGCAAACATATACAATAGATACAAGAAAATGGGAATGTTTCATCTTTTTACAGTTGTACGAAAGCGTTCAAATGTTTAGTTCAAACGCTGCCGGTAAAGTTGAACTGATTAATTTTATTTTCCTCGGTTCTCACAGGGGCCAAAATACGTTCTGGCGCGTCTTCCAGCAAAACGGTTCATGATTGGTTGACTTGAAATGGCCTCACTTTTGATTAGGTTCCTTCTAAGAAGCCAAAGTAAGCAGCGGGATCCCTGCTGAATGGACTCCATTGAATCCGTGTCGCCATCAGCCTTTTTTTTTTTTTCCCAGCTCCTTGGCTAAAACAGACAAACAGGTTGAGAGGCGGGTGACAACATGTAACCGGAGACCCACCAGCCCAGGACCCTCACAGCGCTCTCCTCTCTAATGTTCTTGGCTCGCTCCTATTCCCAATGTTGCTTTAACCTGACGCTGACGGGCCCCCGTTTTGAAACATAGTCGTGTTCTACGGGGGCCTCTGTCACCTGCGCTGTCAAGCGTGATAGCTAAATAGCGCCAACTGGAGACATGTTTGCACGGGAAGATCCTGAGCATTTGAAACGTTCGCCTCAAAGACTTCCAAACACAAGATGACCACTCCTAATGAAGTGAGTACAGTACACTGTCGGACGCCTTCGAGAAACCCTTTCAGACTTGTATCACCGTGGCAACCGCCAGTGAACTTTCACCTTCCGGGGTGCTACACCTGTCAACAAGTCGCAACTGCGCTGTGGGATCCTGGACCCCGCCCCCTTTTAAACTCAGTCTTGTGATACATGAAGCTCCGTCACCTGGCGCAACAACTCAACTGCAGGCACATTTAGACTTTCAGGCACCCCTAGAAAATACCACTGGTGAGAGTAGTAATTATCAAAGGTAGGTAATAACGAGCTAAATTTACTCAGATGCACTTACTCAGCTGGCTTTTGGGTTCAATTGTACTTCTAATGCAACATACAAACCTTTTACTTTACCGCCGACATACACGCCAGCATCCTCGCACGCGGTGCATTTCTTTGTCAATCAAATCATCTGTAAGCCATTTATTTTTACAGGTAATACTGTAAAATGATTTCGAAATCATCTTAGTTTGGAGTATATTTAGGGTTTAAACTATTATTATGGGCAATTACAAAAAAGTTTTGGGTGGGCGTCCATTACTTTTTTGCTGTTTTGCTGTTCCTGTCGGGGCTCGACATAAACCCCGTGGATAGCGAGGGTTCACTGTGATTGGTTGAGTAATTGCAGACATGATGGGTGGTCAGGCACCCAACTATTTGTATACAAGCAATTAAAAAGTCAATTTAACATTATATGCACCCTTTAAACTTAAGAGTATTTTATTGCGTAATGTTTTAAGAGTGGTTGACGTCTGCTTGTCCTTGTTTGACAGTTGATAATGTTGCTCCCTGTATTGCTGAAGTTCTTCCAATCTGAGGACAATTTATTTTGAAAAAGATTGCGTTCCTCTTTGGAGGTTCCACGGTACAGGTTCAGTATAGGCCAGGGCGTAGTATACTTCGAGCGGAGCGCTGGATGTTCCTCGGATAATATCAGGGATGCACTTGGTTCCCACAAGAAAACGTAGAGAGAAGCAAATATGGAGGGGAAACGAAGCCAGATGATTTCTTAAGTTGGGGGGGCTTTGAAGTTTTATGGCTGCGCTGAGCCTCGAGAGGTCAAGGCCTGGACTCTGCTGATTTGTATTGGACACAGCGCTACTGCTGTGTTAACCTACCACACAGGCGTGCTCGTGATTAGCGGGTGATCGGGTTCGCCGGTACCCCCCCCAAAAGCGTTTTTTAAGACGACTCGCATTATACTGACCTCATCTCAATAAACCTCCCTGCCCCCCGACTTTCACTGCTCGTCTCACTCTATTCAGACATCTTCCTGCGTTCAATTGGATGCCTGTTCGTTCCCGCCGAGGTTTCCATGTCTCCCCAAACACGCAGCGGGGTTGAGGTCAGAAGAAAAAGAAGAAAAAAACCATCTGTGTCCCCGTCCATTCTGCAGGTCGGGACGTGAGCAAACAAGTCGCTTTTCGCCGCCCTGGCAACCCTTTTTCACGTTACACACACACAAACACGCGCACACACATTGCAACATCCTCTCAAAACCTCTTTTAGCAGGGACGCATTCAAAAAGGGAACTTCCGACCTCTGGAAGGAAAGCTGTCAGAGAGGGAAACAAAACGAAAACAGCCAAATCAAATACACAGAGGAACCTTTTAGGCCTACTACAATCCCTTCCTGGATGTTGAAATGTATTGTTTGTATTTCGAAAAGAAAATCCCTTGAAGAAAATATTAAGTCAAATCAATTTAGTCAAGTCAAAATTGATTTAAAAACAAAAAAAACAAAAAAAAGTTGGGTCTCTGGAGTGCCTGTCCACCCATCAAGTGTAAAATGTAACTTCTACACCGATAATCGGGCCAGATTTTGAGCTTTTTCCGCGATAAAATTTAGCAAAGGCCCCATTATTGGATATCTTGTCTTAAAAGATGAAAGATTAAAAGATTAAAAATCCTTTACCCTATTGTGGGGCTAAGAGTAACTTCTCCTTCCCTTGGAAAACAGTCGCGACTGACAATCGTAAATGTGAAACCTGTTCAATATTTAAAGGAGGGAACATAAATACTCACAATCAGCCCGAATTTGGGCATTTCCGCAAAGGCCTCGTTATGTGTGTCGTGATGTGTTGTTCATCCCGACGACATCACACACTACAAGAGAAATAAGAATACCTTTCATGATTTTGTTTCGTTGCCATGTGTATTTCTCATATTTAAAAAAAATCTGTATATGTGTACAATGCCTAGCTGTACAGCTTCAGAGTTCCACTAAATTCATCTTCTCTAGTGCTCTCATCACTTGACATATTTGACCGAAAGGGAAAATATATTTTAACGTCACATTTTTACGGGGTTCAGTTTTACTGTTATCGATGTTTATAATCCATTACACTCCGTGGGTATCCCCCGAGTCACCTCCAGCCAGCCAGCTCCCATTCCAAGCATCACCCCTCTTTTTCAATTACACAGAACGCGGATCGAGCACGATGGGAAAGTCGAGGTCCTCGATTGAGGGGTTGGGGGAGTTTGCTTGGACAGATTGGACAAATATTTCTTTTGTGTGGTCGCCTCCACGCCTCCGTGCAGCTCTGACGGCCACGGAGGGAGCGAGGCGGCGAGGTTGGGGGGTCGAGGTGGGGATCCAAGCGGCACTACATCACGGTGGCTGCTCCCTCCAAGACGCAGGGGCCGTCTCACCAGCTGTCCGTCTGTCCGCACTCCAGCACCAAACTTAGCCATCAATTACGTTTATGGGGCGGAGGAGGCTAATAAAATAGCACGTGTAGGCTCCGTTGCATTTTTTGACACCACATTTCTTTTCATAACGCAACGCTACAAGTGAAAGATGATGAGAAAAGTAGTGGAAATGACAAACTGCGCTGAAAGAAAACGCATATGGCGAACATATTCAGTCACATTTGCGACATCTTTCGCACCATATTTTCTTTTATGTCTGAGTCATGACAAGTCATCTTGATGTCTAAGTTGCACATCAGTCACGACAGTGGACATACTGTAACATTTAGGTTGGCACGACAACCAAGCACAGTGATTGTGGTTAGCATGTTTGTCTCACAGTTCCGGGGTTCTGGGTTCAAAGCTTCCGGACCTTTCTCTGAGCTTCCGTCAACATTTCGCAAAACGTGCATGCTAAGTTGATTGAAGCCTCTAAATTGTCCGTAGGTGTGAATCTGAGTGTGAATTCTCATTTCTCAATATCGTTCCAGTTTATCCATGACCGTAATGAGGACAAGCACTAAAGAAAATATACAAATCTAACAACAGCATCGGAATATTTTACACACAAGATGAAAGCTATATTGCTTTCCATGAAGTGGACAAAAGGTGTGGCAGCCAATTTTTGAGGGCTTCAAAAGACTTTATCCAGAACCTGCCTTTATCTGGGTTTGCTCTTGCAAGGTCTTGCTACACAAAAACTTGGAGATGAATGGAAAAGGCCAGACCAGAGACAGAGCCATGACAAGTTCTAGCCACATCATCTGTGCCCTCTTGTGGAGAAGAGGTCAGGCACACTTCAACATATTGGTCATTTACGTCAATCCCAAAGCAGTCCTCGCTACTTTTCTTCTCTTGGTTTCCAGGAAATGTGTCAGAGGAAACGCCGTTGGGCCGCAGAAACCATCATTGTTTGGCATTGCATTGTTCTTTAATTCTGGCAGTGAAAACCGACGCTTCAACTTGTCACCAGCGTCGCTGAGAAAAATGCTTAATTACCCACAAGCGACTTCTCTTCCTTCACTTGTTCACTCGCTGGCCTGGTCTTTGAGATGAGCCAAAGTGTGGCAAAAATAGCTAAAATGATTTTAACGGGGATTTTCCAGGCGGCCGCGTGGGACCCGGGATGACGCAAGGGACGAAGGATGTCAGAAAACCATTTAGGAAAGAACAGCCAGGACAAGTTAGAGGGAGAAATAATTGAATCTCTCTCTTTTCAGGTCATAAAATGTTTTTTCCTTCTACATGCTCAAAGATCGATGTCAAAATAGTCCATCAGTCACTACAGTGGACAGTTATTCAAAATGTCGTCTGAATGTCAAAGTCGTGCATCAGTCACGACAGTCGACAGCTATAGTACAGATGTTTTTCTTCTGTACGCATGGGTTTTGATGTTTCAAGTTGTTTTGTTTTCCTCGCCTCAAAAGCAAGAAGCCGGAAGGTCAGAGGTTCAGTGCAGGGAAGGACTCTCGCCTTTTGTCAGCCATTTTCGTTTTCAGGACTTTTTGGGGGATGGAATGACACATTAGCACAGACTACTGTGACTGATGCGCAACAGTGACATCAAGACTCAAGCATATAAAATGGCTTTTAAATAACTGTCTAATGTAGTGACTGATGCGCACCTTGACATCCAGACTCCTGCATTCAGAAGAAAACCTCTTTCAAATCGCCGTCCACTGTAGTAACTGATACACAAGTTCGACATCCGGACTCATGCATATAGAAGAAAACAGCTGTACACTGCAGTGACCACTATGCTTGAAAAGTCTGAACATGATTACATGAGCAATCCCTCGCGTGCCTTCGTACAACCTGGTCATATAACTGCTTTGGATGCCAAAAGTTCTTCGTTCTTTCCCAATAAATCATTGACTTTTTCTCATTCGCCCTTTGCACGACATGGTGAGCCGTGAGGTCTGACTGTAATGCACTGCGCTAAATCCCTTAATAACAATTTATTGTTTTGCACTCACAATGATTAACTGCGCTAAAAGCCGTGAGTCACAGGTCCAGAGGAATCCATCCCATTTGTCCGTCAATGTTTTGTTGAGGGTGGGGGGTTGGGAACGCTGAGCAATTCCATTTCCCGCAGTGACGATGATGATGATGGTGGGGGAAAGTGACTTCAGGCCTTTTGGCAGCGGCCGCCATTAACCGAGGGTGAAGCGGCGTCAGCCTGATGACTGGGAAAAAGAGAAAAGCAGAAGCAAACGCCTCCTCGCTTAGCAACAATTAACAGGATACTTTTTTCCCTTGAAATGAGCTACGAGTGGAAGCCGAAACAGGTGCGAGGCGCATGGAATTCATTCTTTTTGCGCACCCCCCGAGGTTCCTGGACAGAGCTTATCGCCAGCGTCATCACCATCAATCAGTCGTCGGCCATCTTTCTTCTCCCCAATGCGGCAAAACGACCTCCACCGCTGCCAAGTCAAATGATTCAGTGTTATTCGACGGCACGTTATGAGGGTTATCTGGCACATGCGACTGAGCTTCGCAAACACACGAGAAGACGGGCGGTGCTTTCGTGAGAAGCCTCTCTATTGGGTCGTTAAAGCGGTGTAGCGAGCTAGCTAGCGAGTGTGGGGGAGGGGTTTCACTGATGCCAGACACAAGCTAAAATTGATTCAAGCATGTTTCTGGACAGATAGACCCGAAGTAAGAGAACCTTTAATAACACCTGGCATTTGTTTCTCCTGACCTGTTGTTTATCCGACAGTAGATGTCACAACTGACACTGACACATATCCCAATTTGCTGGGTTCTGCGTAAAAGGCTAAATGTAAGTTCTTCTGTTATGGCCATTATGCTATACCTGCTTTTGTAGGATCTCCGTTTAAAATCGGGCATAGTTTACCCCCAAACTGTTGGTTGTCTCAGCATATTTAAATTATGAGGTTCCACTGTATGTGGTGTCTTTCAGTCAAACATTTTTTTAATCATGTGCACCTTCAAAGCAGTCATCCCAGATAAGTCATCATCTGTTACACGAGTTCACATCAGCAAGGCTCTGGCATAAATAAATCTCGGCTTGCGAGAAGCAAATATTTTGGCAGCGCTGTTTCGATTAAGGCGGAGCAAATAAATCACAGGCTAACTATGAAAGCCATGCGCACATTCCCCATAACTTTATATGTAAATGAAAACATCAACGGGGCAGGATGTGGACGGATTGTTGGCCGGCAGCTTTCGAGACGGAACAGCCATGGAGGGGTCACTCTTTTATAAGGAAACAATAGTATCACAGGAAACTCACTCGACCTTATTTCATCCAGCATCAAAGGATTAGTAAGTGTTCTTTCACATTTCTACTTCCTATTTGGGTTACTATTCCCTTTGGCTTAATTGGGCAAAGTAAAAATAAATGTCTTGTAAATTTGACATACCACAGAGAATAGTGTTGTTAACAACCCTACCACATTTGAATGTTAATAAAAAAAAAAAGGTCAGATATATGAAATAAGCTTTTGAAATTATGTATCCTATTCGCTCTCAAAACACTGCGGGTGTCTCCGCTGAATCACGTGACCGGTGTGGTGCATTTGAGTCCTTCTGTTCAAGCTGCTTGACAGAACGGCTCACTAAGTGAAGATGCAGACTGCTACAATAGCTTCTGATGCTAGCCGCCAACTGGTTAGCTGGCTGTCATATGCTGACATTTATGATTAACACAAATCTGTCTCACAAAGTTGACTGACTGACTGTATCCCTGCTTTTTCCTCTCTCGTCTGTTCTCAAACAGCCTCAAGACAGATAACATTACTGGGTGACCAAGAGTGGATTTGTGTATTTGAAACAAATAACACCGAGACTCCTCGGCTCTCAAGAACAGGCGCTGGATTGTGATGAGTCATCGGACCCATAGGTCTTTTTGCCTCGCCCGACACGGGGTCCGCGCCAGGCCTTTGAAATGATCCCCAGAACGTCTGGAACGTCGACCGCGCTGCGGTCAGGAACAAGAACCTTGCATTAGTGCGAAAGAAAGCGAAGGGAGATACAAACACATGACGACTCGGGAACTACCGCTCACGTAATGAGGCCTCAGATTTGAACGTATAAGCACTCGGGAGAGGGAAGATTTAGACTGAAAAGCCCCACAATCATACAGGATTATGTAATCCTCATGGATTTAGAACAACAATACATGATGTTTCTCAGGATCATACAACCATGTTTCCCTCTTTATGAACACAGCACATCAAAAAATTTATAATGACACGAAAGAACTCTGTGAAGCCCAAAATGTGGCCATAGAAATGATCCAAAACTCAGAAAAACTATTCCAGTGAGGAACAATAGAAGATGTATTTAATACACACAAAGGTGCCAACAACAACACCCTAGACACATGAAAACCAAAAATAACCAAAATAGAAATGTGGACTCTTCTAAACAATCCTGACACAAGTTATGCGAGGGAGCTAACGTGTTAGCCACAGTTAGCAGAGCAAACCGGAAGTATGAAGTGCCATGATTTAGCATGATGTAATCAAAAAGTTATTCATTCTATTCTCTCTTCTCTGAACCGCTTATCCTCATTTGGGTCTATTATTAAACATTAAAACAGTGTGCATACAAAAGATAATAGTTTACGCAGTATGACGAAAACATGAGCTTACCTTCAAAAGCGTCCCTTGGGTAGAGTTTGAAGATAAACAAACGCCATTTATAGTCATTCAGATATTAAAATGGCTTTAGTTTAGCAAAAATTTTACAGTTCTATGATTTTTAAAAATGGCTTTAAAATGTTCTTCTGTTCATTTGGAAAAATCGTGCTCAAGGTTTGTAAAGTTTTACATGATGACGCCACTGGACCCGGAAGTAGTGTAGTTTTCGTTTTAACCAAAAGCGGCAGTAATGAGACCTCGGGTCAACAGACTTGATTGAAATTGAACTAACCCCGATTTATATTGATTATTTAAGAGTTACTGCCCCACATATCTATCTATACTTAAGAATAAACGAAAATAAACTATTTTAGTCTTCCTTTTATTATGTTATCATTACTATTTTTTTACTATTATTTGTATTGCAACAGTTTTTTTTCTTTATCATTACCACTATTACAACTATTACTATTATTATCATTAATTGCATTGCTAGAGGTTGTATTTTTTCTCTATCATCTTCTTGTTGTATTTCCACATCATCTGTGTTATTTAATTATTTTCCAATAAACTACTACGTATTTGTATTGCAACAGATTTTAACTTGAGCGAGCTGTGATGGATTTTGACATTTTTACCTCGGTATTATTATTATTGTTATTATATGTATATTTTTTCTATTGATTATTTCTGTCCTTTTATGTATTCAAATATTGAATATATGTATTTGTTCCCGATCCTGTTTTAATATTTCTTTATATGGATACAGCTCTTGCATTGCATTGGCTTAGACCGTGTACCTAATAAAGTGTCCAGGCTGCTGTACTTTTTAACAATACACATGCTCACAGGACCAACTCAAGTGGTAAAGCGTTATTAATTCTATATGCTACATGTATTATCTGGATATCCCTCACTTTTGTTACACTGCTGCATGGGTGGCCCTCACATGGGCTTGTATAAAGACTAAACGGTGGTCCTGCAGGGAATAAGGATCCCTATACCAAACATCATCCCTTTGATTTGTCATTCAAATGACACATGCGGTCAAGAGAAAGCGATCACATGGTATCGGCGGTGCCTCTTGACGACTTGTAAATATGCAGACGTGAGCAGAAGGAGATAAAGCGGCCACGTTTTGAGTGACATCTGCGCCGGGAACTCAAGTCTTCATCTCCTTCCAGATCTTCCATATGCTTTGATTTTTTTTTTTTTTTTTTTGCTGACATAACAAACGGCCGAGCGCGGAAGAAATATGAACTGAGAGAGAAAATAGCGCGAGTATAAACGGTTGATTTGTGGACGTACGGCATATGGATTTGTGGCGCGCTGCTAATGTGGAATGTGAAGGTTGAAAAGACATTTTTGGCGAGATTAAGGCACCCCTGGGGCTCCGTTGTGACCCACCAGATGGTGCTGTGGTGAAAGAAGCTCACTCGCGGTGGTTTCATCGCAAAATATATATGTATCGTATGTGGGCGTGTGTGTCTGGGGCAGCAACTGACACTCGTTGCGAGATGAAGGCATCTCCTGAGCTCCATTACGACCCACCAGATGGCGCTGTGGTGAAAAAGCCTCGTTAACGTGTTTGCAGTTCTCATGAAACCTTTCATGCCGTCAACTCTCTCTGTCCTTTTTCCGCAGTGTGAGGCAGCAAATGATTTTAACAAGTTGCACCAAAGTGAAAATGCACCAGATCGTTTTATTAACATACCAGCATTCCTGTAGTTTCCTCCACAACATGTTTGAAAACATCTTTCAGAGCGCATATCATTTCGGGATCAATTGAAGCCGAGCGAACAAGCTAATGCTAACCCAAGTCGCCGGGGAAATGTATTGACTCAACTGCAGAGCAGACCAGATGTTTCTTTGAATTGAAGCGTCTACGCAGTTGACACACCTGCATGAACGATGCCAGTTATTATTTCTTTTGGAATCCAGTTCAATTAGTTGACTTTTCTAAATAATCAAAACTATTGGAAGTGAGGTATTTGCGTTTCATTTCTTTTAATGTACCCAATGAGTAGAATCCAAGCATATGCAAATGTTTTTCTTAGCACTCCAACATTACAGTGCCCCCCTGTTGGCATCAAGTGGCATTAGCTTGTTTGGATGCGTAACAAATTTCCCCCTGGCACTGCCTTGGAAGACGTTTTCAAACCACAAAATGCACCCATGCATGGAGTCCCATAGCATGCTAAAGAGCAAACAAAAAATAAAAATATCATATAGTAACAGTCTATGAAATATTGGTGGAAAAAAAAAAACATACAATCTCATTCATAGGACTTATAAAAATAACGTAATTTGTTTAAAATGTCCGGCGGCTTGCATAAATATCGAACGGGATCTTCGCCGTCTTCATAGGCCTGAAAATGGGACAGAAAAATTGGAGAATCATAACTTTGAAGATAATACAGTGGTACCTTGCCTTACAAGTGTCCCGGCTCGAGTTTACGTGTTGCTCCACCATTTGTGTTTAAATATCCGTTGCCTTGTCGGGTCCTCTTTTTAAAATAATCTTTACTGAACATTCAATACACAAAATACAAAAACAGGCAAACAGACGTCTTCGGAAAGACGTGTTGACAAAGGGGCCGCGCGCCACCGACTGCTCTGTAAAATGCGTCATTTCCGCTACGTTATTTTCGGTGCGCCTCCAAGTGAGCCAGCGCGGGAATGACTACAGTAGTCACTAAATATAAAAAAATGAAATACTGGAAAATACAGCAAAATGTTAGAGGAGATTATAAATTCAAGGCACCGGTGTATGTTGCATTGCAGTTCTATCCGCACAGCAGCAAACACTGGGCAATTGGCGAAGATAATTTTGATAGATGAACGAGGCTTTGGCTTGAGGTGGGTTGCCGTGGCGACAGGGAGGCCGGGGAGGGGCGGGAGTGCCTTCTTCTGATAGCCAAGCGGCAGCCTCCTCTCACATCTCCTTCCAGGCTGGCACACTGCAAACTGTGGGCAGCACCTCGCCGGCCACAAGAGAACAACCGCAGACAGAACCCACAAAGCAGACAGACCCAAATCATCAGTGACTGCGCTCCGTCTGCGAGCGTGTAAACGCCGTACCCCGCGTGACTTCATGGAACTGGGCAACGGCCTCCGTTTCGCTCACCAGGATAATTGAATGAAATGAGTTCGGTGGCTTCCGCGTGCTTATTCGGGTTAACGCGTTCGAGAAGTGAGGTCATGAGCAGACAGCGAGGCTCCTTTAGGCAACTAACAGCGAATATTTGTCCGGAGTGTACGGCAGATTCTTACCTGAAAAGACGGATCTCATGCTGGCACCTGGGGAAACAAATCACTCATGCATTTTTCATGTTCACACACACACACACACACGCACACACGCACACACACAAATCAGAAGACCACAAAATCATGTTTTTGTCATTTTGTCATCTTCTCCCACTGTGATTAATTCAACCTGGCTCACCATGTGCATTTTACAGCACGGCTATTGTCAGCATTGTTGTCATTATGTAAGACGAGTAACCGCCAGAGTTATGTTTCCACGACAACAGCGGTTGATTTTTTTTTTTTCTTTTTTTTTTTTTAATCGCGACGGAATTCTTCCGTAACGTCAACGCGACGTTGGGATAAGAGGTTTTTTGCTTGACACTTTACGCCGTGGTGATGTAATGAGTCTGCGAAGGAAAGGTGGCTCACTTTTGTCCTGCTCGGGCGGCTCCATGATGTCGCTGTCGGTGTCACTGGGGATGCGCCAAGGCTGCCGGATGGCCTGCAACTGCTGGTAGAACTCATCCTGAAACACATGAAAACAAACAAAAAAACAAAAAAAAAGGAAAAAAAAAAAAAGGATTTCATACTAAAAGGGGGTCTGTCACGTGCTACATGTGATCAGATAATGACTTTAGATGGGGTGAAGCAGCATGCGGCTAATGTTTGTGATCACTAGGGAGCTCGATGTTTAGTCTATAGTTGATATATGGTGGATGTAAAACGTCTACACAGCCCTGTTAAAATGTCAGCTTTTTGCGATAGAAAAAAAGTTATTTCAAAACTTATCTTACCATTATTTCGACCTGTACAACAAAACTTCAAATGTTGGACCTTTTGATAAGTAAAGATAAACAACTGAATAAAATGTGGTTTCACAAGTGAAAATTTCAATGTTCGAGTTGGCTTTTCTTGACATATTTTTGCTTTCCATTGAAATCTACCCTTTTTCACAAAAAAAGTAATTTCTTGACAAAAGTTATTTTTTGAGAAACAAATTCACACACGTTTTCTCAAACATGTATTTTTGTGTAAAAAAAATTCCAGAGAAATACCTTTTCTTGAAAAAAAAAACATGATTGTTTTTTCTTGAAATGAATGCTTTTTTTTTTGTTTATCATAAAGCTACAATTTAATTTTGTATTTGTTACTGCTTTATTGCTCGTCTGTGTCCTTTTCTCCACCAGTAGGTGGGCTGACCAAAAGCCGAGTGGGGTGCGCTTGGTTTTCAGCACGAGCTAGCTCCACTGGTGCGCCTGTCAAAGAGCAAACTGGCATTAATAAAGCCTTTAAAACGGCCTCCCTCTCATATTTAACAGTGCCGTTTTACATGAAAGGAAACTTATAAGCGAGAAATTCCTTTTTTTTTTTTTTTTTTTTATGCCAGACTGCGTTTTCCCCACCGCGAGACTTGACGCCCTTCTACTAGTTACCACCACGGAAACCCCACACGAAGCCCATGTGTGATATTCCCTCTGTAGTCGACGCCAACGTCCCCGCCGCCAACTGTGCCCTGGCACAGGGCCTGTTGGCGCACACGGTCAGACTCTTCCCAAAGCATTACGTGGAATATGCCCCGTTTTATATACACTGGATGTCCTGCTTGTCCTTTTTTACAATATAAACACGGAGGATTATTTTTTCAAATTTAAAAAAAAACAAAAACAAACCCCCACCCCAAAATCACTTATTGTCATATTTGTTCAAAAACACATTATGACTTGACAGCAGTACATGATAAATATGAACTGTGAAACAAAACAGCCGGCTCCGGTCCCATCGTAGGCCTCTAATTATATGAGAAACCACTGCGCCTGAAGAAAAACAACCAATCAGAGACAAAAGACGTGACATACAAGCTGTCAATCATTTGTCACACACTGACTTGGTACTTTGTTACCCCTGCAAGAGTCTTATTCTTAATTGAGCATTACTGTACCACAAAATATAATTGGTTTAACATATAATTATTTTTGCTCGGCTGTGGGGGAGTGCAGAAAATGTTTTCACAAAAAAAGGAAATCTTCACTAAAATATTTTTTCCCCTCAATTTATACAACTTTTTTCACCCAAAAATATCCTCTTCAAAAAGGTAAAAAAAAAATCTAAATAAATAAATAATCCTCAAAATATTATTTTTTTAAAAAAGATTTCAGAAAAAAAGAAAAAAAGTTTTTTTTCTGAAAAGGTAAAACAATTTATATATATATATATATATTTTTTTTTTTTTTACAACCCCCCCCAAAAAAATATTTACAGTAGAAAAAAAACCTTTTTTCTCAATAACTGTTACTGAAAAAAAAATATATATATTTTTTAAAAGACTGCATTTACTGGAGAACAAATCCAATGTGGTCGTACAGTACCCACCTCAGACAGATAAGCCCTCAGGCTGGCCCCCAGGCTGTCGGTGGTGCTGAGCCCGGGTGGCGTGAGCAACCGTCGGGTGCGCGCGGGCTGTCCGGTGGGCGTCACCGGGCGGCTCCGGGACCTCCTGAACGTCACCTCCTTGTGAGGGTTGAAGCCAGAGCGCAGCCCAGTGGGCGTGAAGAGCGTCCTGCCGCCGGGCATCCCGGGTGTACCGGGCGTCTGCGTCCTGCTGCCGGGGTTGCTGACGGTGCGACCGCCCGGCCGCGAGGCGGCCGACCTGGGGCTGAGGAGGGGGAGGCCCGCGCCGCACGCCTTGCTCAAGAGGCCGCCGCCGCCCGGCGAGTGGGGGCTGCAGAGGAGGCTGGTAAGGGGCAGCGTGTCGGGCAGGGTCCGGTGGACGAGAGGACCGTGGTGGAGACTGTGTGGGTTGTTCCGACTGCTCATCTTCCCCGCTTCTGCCAGCTTGGCCAAGTCCTTCTCGACCTCTGCGGGAACACAGCAGAAGTTGACAACTCAGCAGAATATTCATTTTTTTTTTAAATAATAATAATAATTTCTTCTCCAAAAAGGGCAGCACTGTAGTGTGCATTCAGTTTACCAACAGGATGCTAACATCAGTACAATGTAGTAACATTTTATTTATAAAAAAAAAAAAAAAAAATTATTCACCTTTTTCCACAAAAAATACATTCAAAAACAAATCCTCAAAAAGTAAAACTGTTTTTGTCAATTCAAAATGTACTGAAAACATTTTCACTCTCAAAAAGTAATTCAGTCTCAAAAAATAAAACGTATGTATTCTAAATAAAATAAAAATCCAGAAAAAAAGTTTTAAAACTCAACATTTACCTTGAAGAAAAATCTAAAAAAAAAACTTTTTCTAAATTAAATCCTCAAAAATAGATGTAAAACCTTTTTCCCTTAAGAAAAAAAAAATATTTTTTTAGAAAATCAATGTTTTTCTTGAAAAAAATTGCTCTCTCTCAAATCCTCAAAGCTAACCTTTATTATTGAATATTAATTTTATTTATTAAAACAAACAAAAAAAACTAAATGCGCTTTTACTTTTTTACTCTTACCTGCTACTAGTTAAGGCGGCCTAAGCCTTCATTAAATTATTATGTTACGGAAGTTATTTTAACCCTTTAAGTGACTGATATTTGAACACAGACGGTGCAGCAACACATGTAGACAGACGATATAGCAATACTCACCGGCATATATTATTTAACCTTTGCGAAAAACGACTAAAATTACTGCAGCTTACTAAATCACTTAGCCGTGACCGTCTTCTTCGTGTATTTATTATCTCTGTATTCTACTCAATTCTGGATTCCTTACATTCTATTCAATGATGTCATTATTGTGCATATTTATAAAGTACAAAACTGTCGAGTGCTATTTTTAAGAAGCTGAAAGGACTAACGGCAAATCCCACGCTGACAATGCGGGCGACGACCCGAACATGAAACGACTCTAAACATGGAACGTATTAGCGGCTGATAAAGGCTCGAAAGCGCGCAAATTAGCTCGTTCAGATGCCCGACGGGAGCCCGACATCAGACGCGCGTAAATGAAAACCACGTGAGGAGAACTCTGTTCGGAAAAAAAGATGCCTTCGCCATCCTATTGTGTTAACAATATGCTTCAAATAAGGGTGGTATGTGAGAGGACAAATAATAAGCCCTTTATAACAATATAAAGGCATGTGGTTGTCTTCGTGGGGGGGCACATGCCGACATTCCTTCTGGATTCCCGTGCAGGCTTTCATGAGATTGATAAATACATTCCTCAGCGTCAACAGGCGCCCCGACGATTCATTGTTGTCCTTTTTGCACAGATGTCCACATAGTCATTTGTGGATCAAGCTGTGCGGCCGTACACGTGCTCATTTGAAATCCCTTAAATAACCTGCGGGCACATTTGTTTTGATTTGAGTTAATGCGCATTGCCCACCGAGGGGCAGTATAATACATACATAATAAACACACAAAGAAGACGGTCACAACACCTCAATAAGCTGCAGTGTTATTCGCATTTTTTTTTTTTTTTCCCCACAGAGTGTAAAAAATATATGCCTGTAAGAGTTGTTAATTTTGTCGGCCGATATTAGCCCTTCTAAAATGGGCAAAAAATATTTTTTAAAATAATAATAATTAATACACATGAACAAATTACAATATAAGACAATGCACACGCATACCAGCGAGCTGCTTGCCCATGCTCTCCAGCTCCTTGGAGAAGAGGGGGTCCCCCAACAGCAGACCACCAGTCCTCTTAGCTTTGAGATCAGCCTCCCAGACAGGCTGACGCTGTAGTGGGCGCGCGGGGGGGGGGGGGGGATGGGTAGCAGAAAACAGAGAAAGTGAGAAAGTGAAATTTTAAAAAAATAAATAAATAAAAAGTGAGCAAGCCTTCAATTAAGCTCCTTTCATATCATTTTCAGCCATTACTGGAACTAAGGGAGCCGTATTTGTGTATTTTACGGGCTGTATAAAAACCACAGCGAGCGAAGATGAAAGTGTGCAATGCGTAGGGAAGCCTACGGGGAAGCACTACGCTTCTCAGTTGCTTTCAATAGACGTTATAAAATCAACAGTGATCACACGCTAAACCGAGAATCATATGAAACACATGTAGACTGGAACCTCCATAGTGGAGCACCATGTGCGTTTGTGAACCATTACGCTATCAATGATAAATGTTGCCAATACCCTGGACTGGTTGTTGGTCAGTCCGAGGGTGATTGGGAATGGGGTGTTGAATGGGAACGGTTCCCAAGCCAGCGACTTAAAAATCAGCGACGTGAACCACTACATTACCAAGCGACAAAGGTAGTCAACACCTCAAGATGGTTGCCAGTTAAGCCCAGGTTGATTGTAAATGAGGTTTGGAGTAAGAACTGATAGCATGCCAGTGACTTAAATCAGCTACACAAACCACTACACTATCAATGTCAAGGGTAGGCTACATGCTGGTGTTGACTGGTTAACTACACAAAATTCAGCTCTGTTAACCACTACGCTATGGAGAATTTCACGACACATCCTTGATCGACTTTGCAAAGAAAAAAAAATAAAAATGAGCGAAAAATCCCTCGACTGATTTGAATCAAGACGGGAAGGCCTTTCTCTGAGTGTTCTGAACTCCTGTTTCCGTGCCCGCACTTTCGCATTGTCATCACTGTCGCCGTGTGTGGTGTTTTGTGGTCTAATTATTGAGGGAATACAACCCTCCCCAACCCCACGCAGCGAGCCGACAGAAGCGGCTCCGTTCCGACGCTTTCAATCCGAGCCGTCGCGTCCGTCAGTTTACACGCGCGTAACATGACGACTTACCCGTTTCAAACGGATGACGTCGTCCTGAGATGAGTTGTGGCTTTGCGGGCTTTGGTGCCTAACTTTATAATGAAATAAAATGTAAAAAAAAAAAAATCATCATCATAATAAATAACATTGGGGCCACGCAGTGTATCGCCAGATTGCCGTGGAAACGGAACATAAAGCGTCACAACAGCGTCTGCCTTCTATCACCCGCAAGGCCTCGCGCCATGCTCATTTTCCTGCTCGCAGCGGACAAATGAGCAGTTTCCCCCCTGGCAAGCTCCGTTTATGGCGCCGTCACTCAGGCAACAAGTTTGATACAACCCAAAAAAATGGAGGGAATTGGATCTTTTTGGACATTTTGTTGTATTTGCAGTGCATTTATCACCTTTAAGAAGCCTGCGGAGGAAAAGGGGGAGCTCGCCAGACTAATAATAACAACCATTAACAGCTTTAACAACCTAAATTGAGGACATGTGCAGTAGAACACGTCATCGTTCAAAAGAAATGTTGGAAAAATAACCGGAAAAAAATGCAACAAAGTCACATATTTTTGACACTTTGTTTTTAAATTATGGCACTTGTGGTCTAATGGGACTAGTAACAATTTTAAATGAAATTAAAGTGCAGTAATAATAAATGAGAAAATACATTTGACAGTATTTTATATGACAATAAATAAAGGATCAAAATGCTTTGGATTAATCATGATTCAAAATAAATAATCTATGTAATTATAAATACAAATGAAAAAAATATAATTGAATAAATACCATTCAAAATTTTTAAAAAGTACTGGTAAAAAAAATAAAAATAAATAAAAAATAAAAAATAAATCAATCAAAGTAGTAGTAGTAGTAGTAGTAATAATAATAATCACAATAATAAATACATTGAAAAGGTTTACTCGCTTTAAATGATCTTGTAATAAATTATTTAAAACTAATTCAAAGTAAAATGTTATTAAACTGTACTGTATTTATAAATAAAAATAAATAAAATCAATTTAAATTATTTTACTCTTTTTTTATATTATAGCCTCCCAAGGAAAAGTAAAATAAAGTATAAATAAAAGAATAAAATAAAAGCTAAAAACAATTGGCAAATAATAAAATGAAGAAAAATAAAATGAAAATTAATAAATTATAAGGAAAATAAGGAATTAGTTCCCACTCAATGCCCCATTGACAATGGCATTGGTAGTGTAGTGGTTCATATCGGTGACTTTTGTGTGATCTTTTAGTTATCTAGTGCGGGTTTTCCCAAATCTTGCGTCCCTTAGGCCTCCTCACATGCTGTTAATAACGTCCCCCGCCGCAAAGACGCCAGCCCCGATTGCATAAAGAGCCTTCCGAAAAGTATTTAGTACTTTTGTTTTCATAATTGCACCGATCTAAGTGTTAGACGAGACTTTTTTACGGCGTTTTTAAATCAAGTATATAAAAAAAAAAAAGAGCGCTCGGAGCTGAGACGTGACTCGGTGTGCGCGGCAGATGCAGAGAGGCTCCACGCTAACTGGGAGCAGACCGAATCAAAGCGGCAGTCGCCACGAGTCGGCCGACAGCGCGCGAGGCGTCGTCCGCAAAATGAAAGAAAAGCTTTTAATAGTCCCTCGCGTGTACACGTACGCTTGGAGAGTAGCGCGACTAAACTATCTCGCACCTTCTTGAGTGCGAGCGGCTAATCCGTACCATGTGCAAAACACAAGTGAAAAGGTCTCCTCTCACCCACTTCGGCTTTAATTGCTTTGTACTGCGAGGTCAGCTATGTGAACCACTACACTACAGATGGCAAAGGGAGTCTACGCCTTGGATTGATTGCCAATCAGTCCGAGGGTGATTTTTGAATGAGTAGGAAATGTGCCCCACACTGGCTACACAAATGTCAGCAGCTATGTGAAACACTACACTACCAATGGCAAAGTTAGTCTACACTATGGATTGACTGCTAATCAATCCCATGGTGATTATGAACGGGATTTTTGAGTGGTAACTAATAACAAGCCAGCAATAGAAGTCAGCTATGTGAACCACTACACTACCAATGGTGGACTACACCATGGATCGAATGGGATATTGAGTGGGGATTCATCCCAGGCTTGCTACACAAAAGTCATTTATGTGATCCACTACCAACGGATGAGGTGGTCTACACAATGGATTGATTAAGGCATTGAGTGGGAATTAACCCCACGCCTGCTACATGAAAGTCGATTATGTGAACCACTACACTACCAATGGAAAAGGTAAACCACACTCATGACTGAGGTGCCTATCACTCCCAGAGTAATTGTGAACAAGGTGTTGAGTGGGAACTGATCCCACACCAGCTATGTGAACCACTACACTAGCCACAACTAAGGCAGTCCACGACCTGCATTTATTGCCAATCAATCCCAAGGTGATGGCGAACGGAGTGTTGAATTGCAACTGATCCAACGTCAGCTACACAAAAGTCAGCTGTGAACCACTACTTTTCTATCCCCAATGTTTTTGTATGAAGACATTTTCAACCAGCATCCTGAAACAGATTGTGTTGGAGCCTAAAAGTCCTGCTTTTCTTTTTTTTTTTTTTTAGCTCATGCAGGCGTCCCTAATGTTGTGTCTAGTGAGTGTAACTTACTCACCTGCGGGCTTTGAACAAAAGCAAACGTACTCCCATGACCCATAAATATGTCAGGCTATTGTAAAAAAAACGACATTGTGATGTAATTGATGCATCAAGGTGGCCGCGCTCCAATTCGCAACGGCTCGGGCGGTCACGTGACACTTACAGAGCTGGACACTTGAGACGGCGCCTCACATTCCTGCAACCGTCCCGCCGCCGTCGCCGCCAAAGTGTCCACCTCGGGCAACGTGGCTGCGAGAAGACGAGACTCAATTCACGTGGTGCGGACGTGGAGACGGACCGGAGGTTTTTGGCACTCACATGAGATGTCGGGCGCGGCTTGTTCGGATGCGTGAGGGCGCAGGGCTTCTTGGGATCCGCTGGCGGCTACGCTGTCGCCCTGCAACCTGCACAACAAGACACGATAGGATAATATTCTCATTTAGAAGTATGCTACGATTCACTCCAATTACGATATGGTTCACTCCAATTATGATGCGATTCATTACAGTTAGAATTCACTCAAATTACGATACCTTGTGATTTATGACAATCACAATATGATACAATTCTCTTCAATTTTAATACAATTCATCACGATTCACTCAAATTAGGATATAATTCATTACAATTCATTCTATGATACGTTATGTCTCAAAAACAATTACGATATGATACTATTCTCTCCATTTCCGATGCGATTCATTACAATTCACTCAAATTACAATATCATACGATTCACTACAACTGCAATACAATGCAGTTGGCTACAATTATGATATGATTCCCTCTCATTGCGATGCGATATGATTCAGCCCATTTACTATGTGATACATTATGATTCCCACAAATTAGGATAGTACTCACTCCAGTTACGATACAATTCACTTACAGTAAATTCTGATGTGATACGATTCAGTACAAATTGAATATGGTACCATTCAAAACAATTATGATAAGTTTCACTTAAACTGTGATGCAATATGATTCACTCCAATTACGAGTCTCTACATATGCAATATAATGTGATTCACTACCATTATGAAACAATTCACTCCAATTACAATACGATTACATCTAATTACAAGGATTACTATTACCTCAAATTGCAATGCGATTCATTACAATTCTCTAAAAATTACAATATGATTCAGCCCAGTTAGTTACGATGTGATATGATCCACTCCTTTTACGATGTGATTCACTCCAACTACGACAACACAATTCACTCTGAATATGATGTAAAATAAATTACCACAATTGCAATACAATTCTCTTCAAATATGAAATAATTCAATTAATATGGTTCATTACAATTACATTTAAGAGTCACTCCAATTACAAAACGATTCCTCCCAATTAGAATATTATACATTTCACTCCAATTACAACATGATACGATTCACTACATTTGCATTGCGATACTGTTACTGACAATTACAATTCTATTCACTCCAGTTACAAAAATTAATCGTTGCGATGTTTCACTTAAATTATAATGTAAATCAAACAATTCCACGGTGATGGAGTTCACCACAATTATGATGCAATACGATTTTATTATAATTGTAACACGATTCACCCCAAAAGGCTTTTTATGCACATTGTGTTGGCCACTCTGACATCATCCGGTGCATTTTGGGGAGTCAGAATGTCCGACAATACGAGTACACAAGCAAGGAGGAAGCACTGAGGAATGACATTGGACCGAGATGGAATCGGTCTGTTTACATTACATCTTACTTTTGTGATTTTTTTTTTTCAATAATGCCTGTTATGGCTAGCTCGCGATTGTCCTGAGTCATCCTTTTGTCATGGTACCATAATGCTGGCACATGTTGGCATTCTTCTTATGGTATGCCATATTTGTGTAGGACGGAAAATCACACAGTTGATACCTCCCAAATTATTTTTGGGAGGTATCAACGGTTTGCGACGTCTAAGGAGGACCGAACGCTCATTTTACGCTGTGGCTGGAATAAATTGAAAATAATTTAAACAATAAAGATGTAATTTTTTTTATTGCTGGCAATAATATATACACACGCACACACACACAGATCCAGTGATGAAGTGTAAAGTGACAAAGATGCAGTCACCAGACGTCAAAGGAAACACAAACAGATGATAAACCAAACATGAAGTCGCACAGTATAAACTATGCACTTAAAATCATCCCGTCACATAAACCGCTAGCACGCGATCCTGCGATAACATTCATCCTGGTGCGGGACTTGTGCAAACATCCCAGACTGATAGGAACGCCGAGAAGGAAACAAGCACGCTGCACAGCCCGAACAATGCACGGCGCGCGGGCACATGACGGCATGGCGTCGTCGGAACCACAGATAGCGCTTTATCGCGGACTGGCATCGAGGCGCGAAAAATTCGTGCCCGCAGACGTAGATGATGCCGAGGTTCACGGGAGATCAGATTATTTAGTTGCTCACCTGCAAAAAAAAATAAAATGCTTACCTGGCACATCGAGAACAGATGTTGAGCGTGACTTTGGCCTGAGGTTCCGCATGGTAGGAGCTGCGCCCTTGACTGAATTTACAGCCGGACGGAACCAACCCGCTCACGCCTTCCATGCGCAGGTCATCCAGGTCCTCTGCAAGGGAGACAACATACATTAGGACAATATGAACCTCGAGACTAACAATGCCAGTTCATCTCAGGGAGCTTTTTTATTTTATTTTATTTTTTTTGCATGGGGTGTTGAGTGGGAACTGATTCCACAACGGCTCCACAAATGCTATGTGAGCTACTACACTACGACAATGTGAACCACTCCACTACCAGTGGCTAAAGTAAGCTATAACCTGGACTAATTGCCTAATGAAGGTAGACAACACTGGATCGATTGCCAGTCGGCCCCCCCAGCATCCCCCCACACACACACACACACACACACACACACTTGAATGTGTGTGGTGGCGGAGAGCCATTTGTTTGGCTTTGTAATAAAAAGCAGTATTCCAGAATTACGATTCATAATGATGTCTTTCCAATGGTGGACTCCCACCCCCCGCACGCGCACACGCACACGCACACTTACGATGACACCCACACACGTGTGATGGGAATCAGATGTCGCCGCACACACATCACAGCTCTGTGGATTATGGAAAGTCTCATAGAAGTTGGTGTAAACCTTTGAACTGCCTCTAACCACACTTTGTTTGTTTTATTTGATTATTGATTTTTTTTCTCCCCCTAAAAGCAGAAATTAGGGCGACGCAGCAGAATTTGACATCACGACGTTATTAGTCATCAAGTGGCAGCAGCCACCATCAATGTGTGAACTTTCTCCGCAAGCACGAAGCGCATTAATTAATTAATTAATTAAGAGCGACGTGCCAGGGATCAAGGGCTCCCTCTAGTGGTCTAAAACAACAATTCACCGTTAGGCGGTGCCCTTCACACATCCACAAGCCATCCACGGACGTTAACGAAACTATACATTCCGATTTTTAAAAGATGATCATAAAAGTGATATCAAAGACATTATTTTGCATGTGACAAAATTATAATACGGTTTAAACAAAAAACAATATAGTTGTGTAAAAAAAAAAAAAAAAAAATCAAAAAATAAAGTTAAATGAAAAATAAATCATTTAGACTAAAATACAAAAAAAAAAATCTAATTTAAATAAAATACTAGGAAAAACACAGACATTGGACAAAAAAATAATACAACATATCAGACAAACAAATACCATAAATATTAAAATGGAAAATTTCAGAAATATTAGACAATAATAAAAATAAATACACAAAAATAGATTATGTAAAAGGCAAAATACTGAACAGGACAAAATAAAAAATAAATTTTAAAAAGAATTTGATGGAAAAAAAAAAAATACAAAATCGGTAGATGTAATATACAGAAATATTACACACACAAACAAACATACTACACAAAAAAATATAACGTTAAAAGACCAATATATTAGGCAGAAATGAACTAATACATTACAAAAATTAATACAACATATCAGACAAAAAAAAAAACAAATACTACGATAAAAACAAAAAATATTAGAAAAACACAAAAAATATGACACGATTTTTATTTTTATTTATTTTTTTTTTTTTTTTTAAGTTGATCAAGTCTGGTTCAGCCACAACATATTTTTATGAGCACTTAAGTGCCGCCGAAAACTTCTCCCAAAGTACCAGTGATGACACGCACGCACCGCTAGATGGCAACCTAGGCAAATGTTTCTCACATGCCTCCTATGCATTGTCCAGCCACAATCTGCAAGAGGATATCCATAAAACTTCCCAAATAAATACCTAAAGGGATGCCCCACAAACACGAAAGAGAGAGAGAGAGAGAGAGAGAGAGAGAGAGAGAGAGAGAGAGAAAAGCCTGTGAGTGAGCACCCACTACTCAGCAGCCCAAGAGAGCCGATCAATGGCTCCTTCAGGGATCAATAAGTAGTGGCCCCCAGTCCCAGTCCCAGTCCGGGGTCCATCAGTCCTCTGTGGCTCAATATTCTGACTTTCAAATCCTCCAGTGGCTTTCCAATGACACTCGCTGTGCGGTCCTTAAAGTGACAGTCAACTTGCAAAAGGGCACCAAAACCAACCGGAGACTAATATTGATGTCTTTGAATGCACTTTGAACATTACACTGCGCTTCAGTATTGGGAAAGAAACTGTTGTACCCAAATCAATCTTTTCAAGTCTTAAGATCAAAATAATAACGTGATGTACGGCAAATTACCCAGAAGCTCCACGGCGTCGTCGTCCTCCTCCTCCACGTCGTCTTCGGTGACGGACGGAGCGGGACTGCCGAGCCGTTCCGACGAGTTCTGCGCCAACATGGCGGCCAGGAGCTTCTTGTGATGCTGCTGCAGCTCCTTCGGCCCTTTGCTGCCTTTGCCGGCCGTCTGGACACTGGGTGATGATAACCACAGAACAGGTAATGGCATTGACTCAAATGTTAATGTATCCATTTCATACGGAAATATAAGTACATAAATATCAGCCTGATACTCACCCATCCCTAAATATAAAAATATGCAAAGCCAAAATGTTTATAACAACAGAACAACAAAAATCCAGATTTTCTAACCTAACCTTCTGGCAACAACATGACGCAAACGATAAACCCGCTTTCGTGAAGGCGGAATTTTTAATACAGCTCATTAGAATGTGCAGGTGTGTCCAAATATCCAATCCTTCTCACAGTCAATTAGTAGTACACACACACACACACACACACACACACACACACACACACACACGTACACAGACATTGTCTCCCCACTCAGGCTGCTAACTAAGTGATTTCTTCCCCAGCATACAGCAGCCTAATGATATTAGCAATGGGTGTGCGCCACACATGATTTATGGCTTCATAGGCTCATCCTCCTCTAATTAGGTCACACCACAGTACAAATTATATCACACACACGCACACACACGCACACTGATCTAGCTCAAGATGTAACACATTTCATTTAAAGGCGGAAAAAAGCCTTAAGAGAGGTCAAGGAACGACGCGGTTTAGGGCGGCAAACGTTAAAAGATAACAAGCTCTGCCTGTGTACGATGGCCTCAAGCAACACGCGCTTAGTTTTTAATTCGAAATGAGTTTGGCACCGGATAGTCTTTGAAACGGGATTATCACAGTCATTCAGATGAAGGAGGGGATGAGGAGGCGACGAGGAGGGGATCGACGGCTCCTCAGGCGGCACTCGTCTCGCTTAAAAAGTCCACTTGAAAGAGTTTGACATTCGTTTTTGGGAATTTTATGCGACGTCTTTCGAAACACTCAAACGTGAAGAGCAGTTTTGAAAGCAAAAGGCAGACCGACCTGGCGACGGGAAGGCCGTCGCCGCTCCAGCAGACGCGGTTTTTCCTGCGTGGGACGGGGGGCCGCAGCATCTCGGCGGCCAGCGGGTCGGCGTCCTCCTCGGCCCGACCCGTCCACTCGCCCACCACTCGGGGGCGCAGCACCGGGTTGAAGCCTCCCAAATTCTACGCGTAAAAACAGCAATGGATTAATTAGCATTATCGTTAAACGGACTCTACCAGAAAAGCATCTTCCATCTTTCCTTATTGGAATGAATGGAAATGCCCTTAATCTGTTCCAGACAGCCACAAATATTTGTAATTTGATTTGAACAAGGAAAACAGCACTCTACCCCCGGACTGTACTTTATATATATATTTTTTTTTAAAACATACCGTAAGTACATAACTAAATGCATCGTAAAGAATTAAACAGTTTACGCATAACAATTTCATGATTAAGACAGTATGTGAGTGCCTGGCCCACCAGGGGGCAGTATGACAGACATACAGTACATAACGCAAGAGAAGAAGCCGGTCACAACTGACACAGTAAAATGCAGTAATATTAGTGGTACCGTAGTTTCTCGTGTATAATGTGCACCCATGTATAATACGCACCCCCAAAGTTGACCTCAAAATTCTGGAAAACCCTTCTACCCATGTATAATGCATTTTTACAATGCATGATTTTGCGTCGACCCATATGATCAAAACATGTAGTATTATCTGTATTTTCTTAGTTTTTTTTCAAAGAATTATTCTGAAGTTAAGCACTTTATTTGAACACGTAGTCCTTTTTTTTATTTACTTGCTCTTATTTTGAAATTCGCAGCCCTACTTTTATTGAGTAAATTAGAAAAATGGGTACAATTCTTGAAATTCTTGAAAGAAAACACGAAGGACCAGGCGAAAAACATTTAATTTTATTGTAACGCTATTCAAATTAAATGGTCAAGCATTTCAGAAAAGCATCATCATTAAACAAAACATCACAAACGAAATTAATGATGGTTGTTGTTAAATAAATAAAAAACGATATTTCTCAAATTATGCCAGGGTATGTAAACTTATGAGCACAACTGTACATATATGCAGTCATACGTACCCCTGTCATATTGGAATGAAAGTGTAGGCTACACTTTTTTCATAACCACGAGGTAGCGGTGGCATTTTGGAATGAAAGTGTACAGCTTTTTCATAACCACTAGATGGCGGCATACATTAGTACAATGTGAATTTGTTTTCCATTTACCCCTATATCCATGTATAATGCGCACTAATGACTTTTGACAATTTTTTGGGGGGGGAAATGCGCATTATACACGAGAAATTACAGTAATTGTAGTTCAACTGAGAGTGGCAGCTTGAAGCCTATTTTTGAAGAATTGTTCACTGTCTACCAAATTCCTGCTTGTTGTGAAGTGAATTGCGGAGAGTTTACTATCATCGTACAGCGCTCGTATCTTCAATTTTCTGCGAGTAACTCAAACCCCAAAAAATTAATTGCCGTACCTGATCGATGTCATCAGAGGTGGCAATGCCTGCAAAAACACAAGAAAACCTTAAAGCGAAGGAAGGAGTCAAGAGTCCAAATGATCTTGTAAGATTATCCGCTTAATCCTGGCTCGCATTTCCCATGAGGGATTCTTACTGCGAAGCACAGAAAGGTCTCCTGCTGCTTTTACCAATCGTACGTGTCAAGATGAAGATGAAGAAGAAGGAGCGCTCACTGCGAGAAAGGCTCTCCAGGGCCCGGCCCAGCTTCTTGCTCTCCAGCAGGATGTGGTTGAGCTCGTCCAAGTCGCGGCTGTCCCTCCAATCCCACGACGGACACTGAGGCACTGACAAAAAAACTCACAAACGTCAACCTACAATCTTAACAATACAAACAAATGCCCTTTTACTTTGACAAAATGTAACCTCGTGTCTGTACATTCACATAATTACATAATAGGAACATCATCTCTCGATTTCCTCGCCGACTGGTCTGCGCTACGTTGGGCGTACCGGCACAACGCCGGCGTGTCCTTTGACATGCGCGGCGACGCACGTGACAATTTGGTGGCTGAAAGTCGGTCTAAACTTACACCGCCTCATACCACTTCTCGATCCGACGCAGTACCTACTAGACCGCAGTACGTAGTAGTAATTAATATGCGAAAGGCGGGCATCAAAAATCAATTGATGGTTATCATCATTAATACCGCCCAATGACCAATTAAAACAAAAACAAACAAAAAAACAGTTGAACTATCTAACAGTGCAGCTGGCTGTTTTGTCTCACTTCTGCAAAAGTACGGTGGCCCTAAAGGGACACAAGTCAGCATGTCGGCCTTTATAAAAGTCCTTGCTTTACTGTTTTATCACGGCAAATTCACTGGTGTGACATAGCGAGGCGAATCACGAGCAGGAGCCGCTGGGTTGCTTGTGTGCAGATTTCAAGCACGCCTTCCATTTTTCATGAGCCCCGCGCACTCAAACACCTATGAAATGTATTTTTAATGGGATTCCACTCCCAAGTGAAGCCAGAAGAGGCACGCATCGCCGCCAACAAATCTCCACGTCGCTTCCTTCCTTTACTTTGGTTTGAAGCGCCTTCTCACTTCATAGCCTCATTTCTTGTCTGAATAGTGAGCGACGCGCTGACCGCAGCCTGAAATAGAGGCGCGGCGCCATGTTAAATTATTGAAATGGTCGACATGCTCCACATTTGACCCAACCTCGACGACTCCAGTGTTTTCGACACACTGCAGCACGCTCGCAACTTTAGTTATTATTGTTATCGTTACAACAACACATTTCTTCACATTTGGATATATAGTTATAAATATATATTTTGTAACAGTTGGCCATCGACGTATTATTTTCTACAATAAAATGTCAATGATTGAAAATACAAACAATGAATTTAATGATTGACTTAAATAATGAATAAAACAGATAATTAAATTCAATTATTTAAATATTTTATTCAAATGGTCCATTTAATTCAAATAGTCCATTAAATATATAAGAATTCTCCTGTTAAATCAATTACTTGTTGAAATAAAATGTATTGAGGATTAAATATATTTTTGAAATGTTTTTTCTTGTATTGGAGTTGTCCCTAAAGCTGACATTAACAACAATTAAATGTTTTTTTTTTTTTTTTTTAAATCAGTCATTTTCATTTTTGGGGGGTAAGGGGCAAATTGACAACTGAAGATAATCACATCAAATTAAAAGGAGGGATTCAGCTCGGTTGGGTGTGTGACAGGGAAACAATTCATACAATTACTGTAATTCGGCCTTACATATATATATCATCAAAAAATGTATGGCAGCGAGTCCATTCAGTAAGAACCACAACTACCAACTGACAACTTACACAACTTGGATTCCGGCGAGGGAGGCGACAAGCTGGACACGGCCAGGTCACTTTTGGACTTCTTGGGTTTCCTGGGGTAATTTTGCCAAGGCTTGTCGTAGTGGCGCAACTCCCGTCGAGTGTTTTTACTTTCTTTTGAGCACACACAAATCAAAACAAGTCACACAAGTGCAACATTGAGAAGTACAAATACCCTATTACTGTACTTAAAGTTAAACCAGTGCTAGTTAATTTGAAAAACAATAAAATGCAACGTGTGATGTGATTTTATTTCTTTCAATACCAGCGCTACTATCGGCAAAAATCGGCTGATTTTTTTTGCCGATTTTTTTTTTTAACACATCAACACATTGCAATGTAAGACAACGATAATGACATTCAAACAAAAATGTTTAAAAATAATCAGCCAATTTTATGTTGTTAAGTTAAACAAATATTGAAGGTGTAAAACAGTCAAATATTCTGCCTGTAATTTTTATCTTTAATGTTAGAAGCGTCAAGTTATTTTTTTTAATTAATCGGTTATCAGAATTCTATTCTGCCAAATATCCAAATCGGCACTGGCCAAAATCCATATCGGTCAGGCCCTTCTCAAAAGAGTCAAAACAACATTTTTGTTCTTGTGTCAATTGTTTGCGGAAATAAACATTTTAAAAAAATAATCGACCAAGCAACGGCACTTATTTGGACAAACTAAATCGAGGTATCACTGTAAGTGAGAAAGAATTATTTTTTTTTTTTCCATTGAGCCAAGTTATCAAAATGGGTATTTTATATAATTGATATGATGCATGTGCGCGTGCGTGGGTTGATTACCCACCCGGGGAGCTCTGGGCCCACAGCGCTGCCGATCCGGACAGCGCTGGGTGCATCTTTCCCGGGCTGTCCTGTTTGCTCTGGAGGTGGTCGATGAGGAAAGGGATGGGATGGTCGGGGGTCTCGCTTATCAGTTTAGTCATCAACTCCTGCACGGGCGGACGCAACAAAGCAAAGCAAAAGCAGTATTGTAAATGAATGGAAATGCTAAACTTGCTAACAGCTAACATGTTAGCTCGCATGGATTCGCAATGTGAAAATGGTGACCTATAGTTGGTATACTAACAGATAGTAAGATATGCTCACAAGTGGGCTATGGCAGACCCATGAGGAGTATAGCCACATCATAGCCTTATGAGACTGGATAAAATACTAACATGCTAACAATTGGTAAGCTAACATTAAAGGATAGAAACTTGAGCATAGAAAGTGCTAAGTCAGACAATGAGCATTACATTCCGACAAGTACTCAGGTACTACTTAAAATGAGACAGGATAAAAGGCTAACATGCTAACAGTTGGGATGCTAACATATACAGTAGAAAGCTAAAAAGTGTTGTAGAGTAACGCAGACCCATACTGATTACACTTCGTGCCAAATAGTAAAGCAATAAAATGCTAACATATCGTGAGACAGAAACTTAAGTAAAGAAAGTACTAAAGTAGACCCATACAGATTTTTACATCATGCTAAGTGATCAACAGGTATGGTAACATGTAGCAAAATGGCAATTTGCATATTGAAAGTGCTAAGGCAGTTCGTCAGTTACTATGCTAACAGGCTAACAATTTGTATGCTAAATAGTGAGCGGCTCTGGCGATGCGTTCAAGTGTCATGCTACACAGTGGGGAGCATGAACTCTGATTGACTGCTGCTGCAGCTAAAGGCCAGCAGACTGCAGAGTTCCAACATGCGCGAATCCAAATCTATCAGTGGAAGGAGGAATGTCCCTCCGACTGACCGACTTGACAATCTGCAGGCAGCTCACGTCCGTACTGTATAAAAAAAGTCAGCCCGTCGCGTGCCAGCACGTATTGATTGCACGTCCAATCTGGCGTTTCGCATCCAGACTGACCGACTGAGCTAATGCACGCTAATGCATCGGCCACTATGACATCGTAACAGAAGACAATAAGCATGTCACTCTGTATGCTGATGACATGAGCTGATCAGAATCAAATATTAGAAAAAATTGCCTTTCTGCACCAGAGCAGTCGCCGGGCTCCGACGGGAACGAGGTAGATTTTAGTGCGGGGGTACTTTGCTTTGTGGCGACGGTAATTGAATAGCTGTCCGCCGGCCAAGAGAAAAAGGCTCAATAACACCCCTGACACACTACATGGTCGAGTTGTGGGGAGAATAGGAGGAGCAGGTCAGAATGGTGTAGTCTCCCTAATGGCTAACACAGCTGACCGATGTTCCATTCATAACACTAAGATTGGCTGGTGACCAGTCCAGGGTGTTGTCTACCTTTTCTACCTTAGTAGTGTAGTGGTTCACATAGTTGACTTCTACAGCTGGCATGGGAGCAATTCCCATTCAATTTTCCATTCACAATCATCCTGGGATTGACTAGTGATGAGTTGAACGTGAAGTCTACCTTTGTCATTGGTAGTATAGTGGTTCACATAGTGGACTGACAGCGTGGAATGTAGTGTCATATGTAGTGGTTCACAATGACGTTGAATTTTGCGCAGCTGGCGTGGGATCAAGACCTATCCAATTCCACGTGACTGATCAAAAATTAATGAATCAAGTTATGGCCGCCATCCCTCAAGTGAGTGAAACATACAATTAATTGACATGCTCGTCACGCCCACACAGTCTAGCGCTATAAAACGCAGACATGCTCTCATCATGACTTGTCGTCGTGTGAAACGTCGTCTCCCGACTATGATAACAACTGTCAGATATCGCGGGAGAGACGCTATTTACCCGCTAATTTGTCATTGTGCCGACATTTCATATTGGCAGGTATAAAGTGATGCGCTGAAATGCTTAAATGGGTGATAGATGCTTGTCATTTGGGCTGGGTGAAAAAAAAAAAAAAAAAAAAAAGAGAAAAGGGTCATTAGAGGAAGAAAGATGTAATGAGACATTTGGATGAATGAGAGTATAAACACCGCACAACACATCATGCAGTAAAAGCTTCTTCTCCCGGTTAGTTCTTGGAAAAGGTCCAAGGGTTCACATAGCTGATTTTCATCTAGCTGCTGTGGGCTCAGTCCAACACTCCATTCATAACCCTGCGATTGACTGGAGGCACAATCCAGGTTGTAGTCTACACCTTCGCCATTGGTGGTGTAGTGGTTCACCTATCTGATTTTCAAGCAGCTGGCATGGGATCCGCAACTGATTTTTGATTTTTTTTTTTTCGCTTTGACTTGAGCGCTATATTGTGGCAGTGAACTCAACTCACTTCACAACGAGCAGCAGTTTGTCAAATATAATTAGGGAACAATTATTTTAAAAAGAGGCTTCAAGCTATTTATTGCTACTAACAGTTGAAGCTTACTGTCAAACTAAACATGGAACAACCAAAAAGCTTAGCTTAACGCTAACGCTAAATAGCATCTATGTTGCGGTGGTATAGGCCTTGAACACAAACGGATTGAACACGAATTGCAGCAACACGTCGACAGACAATATAACAGTAATCTCAGTCATATACTCTTTATCCTTCGCATAGAACGACTAATATTAGTGCTGTACTGAGGATCTGAGAGAGGAGTTGAGACTGCTCAATGAACAAAATAGACCTTTGTCCGTCTGATAATGCTCTCAGATGTCATTACTCTGTTTTCTTAAAAGGACAATTTTGGAGGGCTATTTTTTCTCATTAAAATACACAACACACACACATATATATATATATATATAAACACATACAGTAGTACACTACTACTACACGTTCTATGGCGGTCATTGACCATTTAGAGGGAGACCGTAGGTCAAGGTTTGCGCATGAGTCAGTGTATGATGCCACACGTATGCTAACCCATCAGCATGCGGCCTTCGTCCTCCTCCGGGCTGCCGTCCTTCCACAAATCACATCCTCGCCGCCCTCTCCCCGAACCTTCCTCACACCGGACCTGCTCCATCTCTCTCTTTGACATATCCTCTAAACTCTCCCATGATGCACCCGGCCTCGGGATGCCTCGACTGTGTGTAATTACTGTCAGAGCAATACCTCCAAAAAAAAAAATGGTGATAAAACTCCTCCCAAAAAACAAGACGGAAAAGTTTCCTCCAGCAAAGCGACACTCACACACACAAACTATAAAGATAAACATCATATTAAACATCACATTACTTAAACTGGCTGGTGTTTAATTGTTTAATTAAAGTGTAAACGTGACGATTTATCCAGCATGAAAACATATGCCGCAATGCATCTTTTGCATGCAAATGAGTTCTGGGATAACTTTTTTTTTTTTTTTCTCTCCCCCCAACCACCAATGGAGGTATGTCATTTTGACATCCAACATACTGCTCTGCTAACTACAGTGTGTGTAATGAGTGGTTAAATTATATTACATTTTTAAAAAACCACATTGTTTTATGTTATTTGATCAAATGAGGCATTTTGATCATGTATATTCTATTTTCATAATCGTATTGAACATTTTGCAAACCCAAAGGCATCTTATGGCGATATTGACTCAAATAATGACAACAATAGTAACAAAAATGCAACAAAACCAAAGCAAAAGCCTAATCATTAAAACATTGATAGTAGTAGAAGTCGTAGTAGTTATGAAGAACTATAACTACTCAAATAATCAATAAATTCCTATTTTTAAAAAAATCTACTTTTCTCCCCAAAAAAATTCAGAATGAACGTTAAAATGCACAACAACATTTACAGGTGATTTTAATTTGATCTTTGAACTTCTGAGTCCATGTGTCTAACTGTTTAACGTTTCTGGAGTTTTTTCACATCTTTGGTCAAATGTTTTTTGTTTTTTTTACAGGCAGTTGCTGAAGGTGCTTTTGGCAGTGTGGTTCAAGCGCTGAAAATGAAACTTTTCTCGCCTTCGCTACTTACGCAAAACCCAGCTCGGGCGGGATATTACCGCAACTGTTTGAGCTTCTGAGTCTGGTGTGATGTATATTAAACAGCGCTGCTTTGAGGCTTTGCGATACGAACGACTCGACTTACGAGTTTTTCAAGACATGAGCCATCACCAAATACCGCAGGCACGGGCTAACTACAGTCTACTTAACGTTGCCATGTCATAACCCTTAAAGCAGCGGATATTTGAACACAAATGGTGCAACACATGTAAACAGAAAATATAAGAGTACTTAGTCATTTATTCTTTATCCTCTACGAAGAATGACTAATACTAGTGCCGCACTGAGGAGTTGACAGAACATGTGACATCTCCTTGTACAGTACTTATCTGTCTGTCTTATACTTCCTCCAGGTGGCCACGCCAGAGGGAGCAGCACAATGGCCGACCAGTTGATGAAAGGTCACAAAAACTGTTTCTTTTTAATTCTATTTAATTATGTCATTACTGTGGTTGAACGTGTAACGTGGCATATTATATAGGGCTATTTTTCTCATTAAAAACACAATCCAATATTAAAAAATAATAATAATTATCGGTAGGCTGAACAGATTAATGGCATTTCCATTCATTTTGATTGGGAAAGATGATTTGAGATCCGTGTGTTTTGAGTTACAAGCGTGGTCATGCACAGAATTAAACTGGTATCTCAAGGCACCACTGTATGTAGTTGTTGTCCCGCCTCTAGCTGTTGCAACTCAAAGCCTGGGGAATTGTCAGGTTGATTTTACAGGCACTGTTAAGAGGAACTTTTGTCAATGTGGCTCGAGTGCCGAATAGAAACGTCTTTGTCAGGGCAATACAGCGGTAAGATTTACAACTTCATTTCACGCTAAGATGAACCTTTTTCTGCATGTTTTGCGAAAATTCCCCCCGTCAAGGCCCACTCTCCCACTCGATTGTGTTTTACGACGGAGGACCTCTCTGGGGTTTTTTCCGAACGGGCTTCCTCTGCTTAAACTTGAGCTTGTTTCTTCGAGAAGGATGAAAGGTGAGTTAGGCAACAGCAAAGTTGAGCTGGAGTAAACTGGAGTGGTTTGTTAATAGTGCTCGTTTGTCTTGTTGAGTGGTAGGATGAAGAAGAATGACACCAATTACCAGTAGAAGTGAGAATCGCCCTACACGTTTGACTTGAGCTTAATTGAGAAAACTACACTGCGCTGGTATTGATGTTCTGATATGATGTGTAAATGGGCCTGCTCAGGGGTTTCACATGGTCCACTGCCTGGTGTGTGCTATTTTCTTTTTTTACAGTATGTCGTCACATCAGACGCAAAGGCACATATAGTTGCGGAGACTCCGTGTAAAAGGAAAGCGTGGAAAAATACTACGGCAATTTTGAAGGATCAATGTGCAAAGGAAAAGGAAAAATCTGAAAATAAATGAAAATGTATAAACATGGCGTTTCTCAAGACTCAATGCTAGAACCACTATGATTCACATTGACAAACACTTTGAAAAGAAAGTAATGATCTTTTTTTTTTCAACAATTTTTATATTAAATTGAAATGACAGAAAATACTTGCTTTTTAAAAAAATATTTTGTTTTTACAGCAATTTGTTGTTCATTACTAAACACGGAACACTAGGTTAAAAATAACATAGCGGACGTCATGTTCTTCTTGAGACTGACTCAACACACTGGGACTGTGTGTGTGTAATTAGTCTTGAATGGACATCAGGAGTGTGTGTATGTGTGTTTGTGTAGTGTTGCTGCAAACACACACCTCTCTCACATCTGCTTAGTGTGCGCTTCCCGTGTCTGTGTGTGTGTGTGTGTGCGTGTGTATGGTAACATAATCACAAAGCGCTGACGTGACACTTTGGCGCATTCAGCTGGTAGCTGCACGACATCACACGCAAACGCGCGCACACACACACACACCGTGTGACCGTGATGGAGCAGTTTGTCTTGTCTTGCTTTTAGCAATAATAAAACCTGAGTAGTCTACACAGGGCGGCACGGTGGCCGACTGGCTTAGAGCGTCTGCCTCACAGTTCTGAGGACCGGGGTTCAATCCCCGGCCCCGGCTGTGTGGAGTTTGCATGTTCGCCCCGTGCCTGCGTGGGTTTTACTCCGGTTTCCCCCCACATCCTAAAAACATGCATTCATTGGAGACTCTAAATTGCCCGTAGGTGTGACTGTGAGTGCGAATGGTTGTTTGTTTGTATGTGCCCTGCGATTGGCTGGCAACCGGTTCAGGGTGTACCCCGCCTCCTGCCCGATGATAGCTGGGATAGGCTCCAGCACGCCCGCGACCCCAGTGAGGAGAAGCGGCTCAGAAAATGGGTGGATGGATGGATGGATGGATGGCTAGTCTACACAGGTCCAACTAAAGAAAACAGCGCAAGTGTGTGAATAAAAATTCATCCTGTGAGCCGCAGGTTCGATACGTTTATCCCTGATCTCTGTTTGCAGCTCAGGTGCACTACAACAAGGCACAAATAGTAATACATAAAAAAAGAACAGAAAAAACATGGACAGTTACATATTAAAATTTGCAGTCCAATAATATACACAAATAAATTCAAAAAAGGTCATTCACATAGCCCTCATAAAACAATGACGAAAATATGTCAAATTAGCACTCCAATAAAAACAGTAATAAATGAATAAATCAATTTATTTCAGGCACAGAGCCCATAAAAATATTACTTTAAAACGAGCTATCCCAAAATAAATATGTATACTTAAAAAAAGTAAAAAATTTAGAGTATAAAATGCATTTCAAATGTCCACCCAATAATCAATTTTAAAAAACGAGTTTTTAAAATAAAATATAGTTCAAGCAAGTATAGAATAATGAAATTAAAAAATTAGCATACAATATATAATATAGCATAAAAACTGAAATAAACATTTCAGATCCATACCCCTTATAAAATAATGAAAATATGCATTATAATTAGTAATCCAATAATAAATAACTACATAAATTCTGGCATGTATGAAGCAAGAGCAAAATATGGTATGGATATATTTTTAAAATAGCTGTCCAATAATTAATAAACTATATAAGAAGTGAAAATTAAAACTACTTCATCTTTAAAAATTACTCCAATAAGAAAAACGTAAATAAAATGATTTCAGGCAAATAGCGCGAATCAAACAAATTAAGAAAATGTTTATGCATTTAAAATAGCAATGCAATCATGAAAAAAAATTAATTACGGCACATTTAAGACAACCCTAAAAAATTTGTATATATTCCAAAAATATGGTCCACTAATAAATGTTCTCATAAAAATAAAATATACATTAAAATGACACAACACATAAAAAAATCCATAAAAATATGAGTGTTAAAAATACAATACAGTAATAAAGGAATATATAATTCAGGCACATGAGCATGCATGAAAAATACAGAAATAGGTTTATATTGAAAATAGCAGTGCAATAATAAACACTGTCGCTATAGTTTGATGCTTGATGACTGCCGTCGGTCTGCCCATGAGCAAGGCACCGCTGTAGTGTATTTGACCCCCCAGTTATATGGATATCTATGAACGAATATGAAGAAAACAAGTATGCTACATGAAGTTAAAGTGCACTCACCTCAAACAACGGTCCAATTTTGTTCCTCTCAAGATAGGACTGAATCCTGGACTGTTGCGGAGACGCCATGGAGAAAGTGCCGAGGGGAAGGGAGGCTGGAGGGAGGGAGGGGGGGGGGGGGGGGTGTCCCTCTCGGAAGCGCTTTCAACGGGATGAGATCGTCAGTTGAGCCGCCGCCGTCATTCGCCCTTCAGGCGGCTTCACGTGGAAGACGAGACGGACTTCTGGCTGCCATCTGCCGCCCGCTCCGCGCAGCCCGGCTCACCGTGGCGCTCGCTCGGCCGGGGATCATCTCCGGCTCTGGGAAACCGGCTCACTCCTCTCGCTTCAAGCGGCAGCAAGCAGCCCCACAAGCGGTGGAGCTTTCCAAGTCTTCCCCCCCCCCCCCCCCCCCTACTCTGGATAGATGCACGCGTGGACTGCACCCCCCACCCACTTTTCTCCTCACGCATGCGCACCGCAGCGTCACTCATTAAAAAGGCAACCTGCATAATTTGCTAATTAGTGTTAACAAAAAAATGAACTCGCCGCACAAGATGTAGGTTCCATTTCCAACTTGGCATCAATCAATACAACATATTGATCATGATGTATAGCCCAAGGTGGTCACTTCATTAGGTACACCCGCAGCATCCATTCGAGAAAATGTGGTTTGGTTGACTGGAAAAAAAATAAAAATAAAAATCAAGAAATTTCTGGTCAGATATACAAAATCATTGCGTTTATAGACTTGTAAGAAAATGTAAATGTTCAGTTTACTAAAACAAAAAAAAAAATTACTTGCCAAAACCTTCAGGCCATAAATTGAAAATCAAAGCTTACACTGCACATTGGTGCCTTCAGACACGAGTCTAATTTTGATCTCAAATCATATTTACACATTTTTGCATCAATTCAATGTCCATTGTGCTGCTCCTTTTGTTGTGCGCAACTTGGGAGCAGTATATTGTAATCCGAACATACAGATATACAGTACATGGAGACGGTCACAGCTTCTCAGTAAGCTGCAGTAATAATGTGCTGATGCACAGTTTGCATTGAAATATCCATTGCCTTAAAGGGTTATAACACTGCAACATTGATACTAGTTTCATTAGCCCGCCTATATTGTTTTGCTTTGTTTGTTAGCATTAAGCTAATTGTACACTCCTAAGGCAAAGCTATGTGGTAGTTTTAAATCCACAATTTGGGAAAATATAAAATGTACAGCCGTAAAATAATTTCAAATGAGATTAATTAAATCATTTGAAATAAAAAAATTTTTAAGTAAAACAGATTAATAATTAGATTTTTTAATAAAAGAAAAATATTTAAAATTCAAAAAAAGTAATATTCTGACTGTGCATTTTGTCATTATCATGAAACAAAAAACAACAATATTTCAGTCTCCAATATGAAATTTAATAGATATAATTTTTTTTTTTAAACATTGTATACATGATTTTAGTGTATGTATAATATATTGGGTAAAAAAAACAGACCTAGCTTATTTGTGCTGTTTTTTTTTTTAGTTTGCATAGTCGTGAGCTACCACTGGCGGTAATATGCAATCTATATGTGTGGAACCTGAGTAATGCAGCAAAAAACACCTTAATACTGATACCCTACTGGAAATATATATATTTATATATATATATATATATATATATATATATATATATATTTATATATATATATATATATATATATATATATATATATATATATATATATATATATATATATATAAACATTTACAATAAAAATATCAAGAGTGGCTCATATTGGGAGCTATACAAAGCACATGGTTAAAAACAAAAACAAAAATACTATTATGCTTTTTAAAAATTCTATTTACATGACACTCTGGACATATAAGCGTAAAAATAAGTGAATTGGGTAGATGGGCACTTCTTCATACTCCCCGCTTGCAATGCATTATGGGTCGCCATCAGGGGGCGGAGGCTGGCACAGCTTGTACAACCTGAGGAGATACACGCAGGTAAGTTGCAGTATTGCATTGTTTAAAAAGGGGAAATATTATACAAAAGGGACTTGTTAACAAAAAGTTGTATGTCTTCTGTTAGGAAATCTTTTGTGCGTATTTTACCTTGGCACGGAAGATGGCGTCCGATCCCGCACCCCCAAATTCTTGGCAGAGTTCTGAACTCTGGCACCCTGAAAAGAGACAAAGGGGAGAGCACACAAAGAAATAATGATGAATTGTGAACAAAAGGTAGAGTGTTTTGTGTGTGAACATTTGACCTAACAGTGGTTTAGCGCTGCTGTGGTTTAGTACTGATTTTTTTTTTTTGGTAGGGTTTCTACATCCTGGTTTTGGTTCCATCGGACTCCTTATTGACCAGCTTTTTGTGGACAAATTACTTTCATTTGGATTTTCTATAAGTGACATGGTGCATTTCAGTAGATCTGTTGGCTGATTGAGAGACGATGGAGACTGCTACATTAGCATTTTGGCTAGCTGTCGACAGCTAAGTTGGCATATGCTTGTCATTTGTGATTAAAAGATAGTGTTTTATGTGAGCCATGTCGGAATGATCTCCATGACATTAGTGGTTCAGCGCTGCTTTTATTTTGGTAGGTTCCCACTTGGTCAAGAACGGGTCTTATGGAACAAAAAAAGAGCATCTTTTTGTGAACCTTTCATTTGGCTCTTCTGTGACTGACGTGGTGCATTTCAGTCCATCTGCTTGCTGATTGAGTACAGATTTAAGACTACTTTAGCATTTTTCAAAAGGTGCCGACAGCTTAGTGGCGATATGCTTGTCATTTGGGAACAAAAGGTAGTGTTTTAAGTGAATCATGTTTGAATGTTTTACATGACAGTGGTTGAGTGCTGCCATTGTATTTTGGTAGGTTTCCACTTCTGGTTTTTGGTTCCATAAGACCCGTTCTTGACCAGTTTTTGGTGAACAAAGGTCTTTAAGTGAAGGAGTATATCCCAAGTCTGTTTTTTTTTCTTTTATGTGGGCCATAAAGTGGAGGGGTAAGGAGTTTTCCAGATGAATGGTGTTTACGTGTTGTTGGTATTACTATTTTCGGCCCAATCAGGAGGCTAACGCTCCTGTCGTCAGCTGCTTATGTGCACACACGGCAACTTTATTTAGAAAGCTGCGCTAACAAAAACCCACGCACACAAAATGAAATTACAAGTGAGAGAGGCGGCGCACAAGCGGTCATGGCAACATTCTACTAAAAGCAGGATAGCATCAGCAATTATTCCATTCCCATCACAGTCGCCGACCAAAGATATTGCCCCTAAAAGGACGACGGCGGGAGATTGTGTAACAGCGGCGATAACGCAAGAAATGCGACCCCCTCTTGAAAATGTCGTCAGAATTCCATTGCAAGGTTTTTCAGTGCTGTTTGTTTTTTGCCGTTAGCTCGTTGCGAATGCCGACGCTCCGAGGACTCGTTAGCAACCTCTTCAGGCCGTAAGCGGTATTACAGGACCGAAAGGCTGAGGACAACCATTTCACTGGAAAGACCTGAAGACTACAACTGTTGATGGCATCATTGCAGGTCAGGGACTGATTATTTACATACCCATTTACCTGCCAACGCACCTAACTACTAACGTACGTACTTGCATAACTATTTACCAACCAACCGATTTACCAGTTTAACTACTGATCTCATGATGTTTCTCCAATCTAGCCACCTATTACCAACCTACCCATTTAACTCGAGCTACCTACAAACCTACACTTACTGAGCTACCAATTTTCCTACCTACTTGCTGACTTATCAAGTATCAACATAACCAGCCTACAACCCAAGCACCCTAGCTATCTAATTACATACTTACTCTTTATCAATCTAGCTACATACCAACTTAAAAATCTACCATCTACCTACTGACTTAGGTGCCAGACGACATTGTAGTTACAGTGCAAACTAGTGGCCTAGCAGACACACTACAAACAATTGTTGCTTTGCATTTCCATCCATTTTCTTGTCAAACTGAATGTTTTATCCACTTTATTCTCATTACTCACTTATTAATGAGCAAAATCAATACGTCGTACGGATACGAACGTGTTTGTCAAAGCGTATCGATCAGTGGCCTTTAGCGCCACCTTTAAAACATGACACGCGGCGTCCCGTCTCCCTCTGGTCCGCCATGACCTTTTCATTTTCAACGCTCATGTCAGCAAAGCGCATTTGTTACGTTTTGACAACGTCGGGCTGCAAGCGAGCGGACGCCTTTGTCATATCTGTCGCATTTTGGCCACCGACAAAATGCGCAGTCAATAGCGGTGCCGTGTAACGGAGTCACCTGTTTCCTCATGACGTCCGTGGCCTGCATGATGCAGCGAGGGGGCAGCCCGTGGTTGCGGGCTAACAGGATGGCCTGCTCCAGCGTCAAGCTTAGGGTGCACCTGTGGCAAAAAACACACACAGTCAGGGTGTACGTCCATCACATGGTTAAAAGAGGCCGGAGCTGATATTTAAATGTCAACATGAACTTATAGGAAAATATGAAGGGCTTTTTTTTTTTTTTTTTTTTTAAACAGGGAAAAAGGCTGAAAATGCAGAGTGAATTCAAGTAAAACACCGGAAAGATGTGGGGGGGGGGGGGGGGGGGGAAATAGGAAAAATATTTTAAAATAGCAGATGAGGATGTTGAAAGCTTGTTGTCGCCTTTCCCAGTTGTCAGTGCATCTGTTGTGGCTCTTGGGGTGACAGGGATTTGCTTTCGTTGCCCAAGGTGTTTGATGTGGGGGGGGGGGGGGAAGGCTTGTTGACACCAGTTGGTGAGTCATTAGCGGCGACGTGTGTGTGTCTGTGTGTGTGCGTGCTGACACAGATAAACACCCAAACACATATGGAAGACAAGTGCGTGAAACGACAACCCTCAGAGAGCGAGTAACTGGGTGACCTTTCCGGCTTGAACTAGCTGTGCTGGTTTATCGATCGCGAATCTTTTCACTGCAAATTGAACTGTCCAAAGTTCCCAAACTGCCTGCCGTGCTTCCATTGACTCGCTCTCCCTTGGGGTGCAAAGGAATTGGAACATGCCAGACAAAAGTTGTTGAAAATTGTGCGGGGCGGCGCATGCGCGGGGTTCGAACCGTTTCGTCGACTTTACTACGCCGCATCGACTCGGCCTGCACATTTTTCGAGCAGTCATTCACCGCCGCTGCGGTGGCAGCGAACATCACTCACAATAAGCAGCACTTTGGCAATTAGGGCAGAATTCTTCAAAAAAAGAAGCTTCAAGTCGTTTATTGCCACTCCCGTTTGAAGTTTACTGTCAAACTAAACATGAAACAAAAAGAATTGCACCTGTAAAACATCTACATAGCTTAATGCTCCCACTTAATAGCATTTCCCATATGTTGCGGTGCTATAACCATTTAAGTGACGGCTTGAACACAAACAGTGGAGCAACACGTAGACACAATATAACAGTACTCTGTTATATATTCTTTATCCTCTGTGAAGAACAACCAATATTAGTGCTATACTGATGAGCGTAGAGGAGTTGAGACGTCTCAATGAACAGTATATCCGTCTGTCGGTCTTTTTTTGTGGCCAAGGCGGACACAGAAAAAGCAGCACAATGGCTATTCAATTGGTTCAGTGAGACAAAAATGGTTTAATTTTATTTAATTATGTCATTAAAGTATGTTTTTTCAAATAAGGTAGAATATTATGGAGTGCTCTCTTTCCTACGTCCAAACATTATTCGTTCAACACCTACTGGGTGTAATGGCGGACTTATGAGGGTGTGTAGTGCAGGAGGAGAACTTTGAAAGAAGTAGTAGTTTGGAAAAAGCTCCTTTAGAGAAAGTTACACGACGGGCGCAAATTCTGCAGCAGGCTAGCCCGGAATATTTCAGCACCCTTTTCCACATTGATAACGACGGGGGGTTAAAATTACAAACAAAAAAAAACTTGGATCTTTAAATATCTCTGGAGCTGGAGCGGGATGAAGGAATAGCGCGAGGCATCCTCTCTCTCGCTCTCTCTCTCTGTCTCGCTTTATAGGAGCCGCTATGAGGTGATTTATGGCCGCCTGTTTCACGCTGTTCCAATCCACTTTACACCCCTGCAGAGTCCAAAGCCATCGAGCACAAGAAACAAAAGAATAAAAACAACAAAGGATGCTAATAGAGTTAGTGAGGGGGGGGGGCAGGTGGAGACTGACAAATATAGCTAACATGTTTATTTTAGTCATTTCAAGATGTTTATCCTCTTTTAACCGAGAGGAGACTGAGGGAAACACGAAAACAGGCAGCTGCAGCAAAGATTATGGAGTAGAGCTGTTTATTTTAGCCATTTCTAGTCTTTCATTCAAAAGGAGACTAAGGGCAGCTGTGAAAACAGGCTGCGGCAACAAAGTGGAGACTATGGAGTATAGCTAATGTGTGTTTATTTTTGCCAAGTCTAGCATTTTATTCGAAAGGAGACTCAGGACAGTGGAAAAGACCGGCTGCTGCAACAAAGTGGAGACTATGGAGTAGGGCCTGACCAATTAATTGGCAGGCCGATCAAATCGGCCGATATTAGCCCTTTTTGAATATGCAAAAATCGGCCATTTTTTTGTATTCGTTTTTTTTTTTTGTACTTCTAGATTTTCATCCTCATCACTTCTTTTATCTGAGGAGACTGAGGGCGACACAAACACGGGCTGCTGTGGAAAAGTGGGGACTATAGCTGCTGCCCTCAATCTCCTCTCAGATCAAATTCTGCCAAACGTAAGTACAGGAGACCCCTCATTCTCTACATGATTAAATGTATTCAATGTGGCATGGTTTTTGAATGTCACTGTTTCTCAGAGCAGAGTTGGAACTTTCAAGTAGGAGACCAGTCAATCGCCTCCTTTCTCATCGACCGCTAATTCGCCGCGAGCCGAGCCGCCGTTCATCAATTGGGCAAGGGGACGGAAATATCCCGATCGTTTATCACCAGCGCGCCCGGCCTTTCATCTTCCTCCTCCTCCTCCGCCCCGGTGACAGTTTCCATATCTTTCTGTCGCGCTCACACGAGCCCGCCCGCCCGCTCGCCGGAGGGTTTTCATGTGACCGATGGCTTGATCAAGTCACGCCGAGCTGATCTCTAATGGAAACTTTCTGCGATGTTATTAACCCAACGTGGGTTTGTTTGTGTGTGGGCAAGAGCAGTTTGAAAGCGCCGCGACCCGACAGAGACGACCCTTGACCTGACTAGACTTCCACTGTAAAGACGAATTCGCGGACAGTCGGCATACAATATTGCCCCGACGTAAGCGGTCTGAAAGGCTTTTCTAGCTGATGTACTAACCAGGGTTAGTTAATAACTTCTACGGTATTAAGCTGGTCCTGACGGCAGGTCGATTATTACGTTACATTGTATAAGAATAAAATGTTATTCGAGAATGAGGGCAGCAGTAAAACAGGACACTCCAGTAAAGTGGAGACTATGGAGCACAGAAACTGTGTTTATCTTCGTCATTTCTGGGTGTTTATCCTATTTTATTCGAGTCGACAGCAAGAAAACTGTCCCCTGCATTAAAGTGGAGACTATGGAGCATAATACTGGATAAGCCCAGCATGCTCGTGAGAACCAACGGGCCCAATTCGGTGGAAAATCTTTGCTTCTAATTAAAGAACTGTAGACATCGGGATTAAAAAAGGCAGTTCGAGGCAACCGCCGTCGCGTAAATGCGAAAAGGTGAGCGGGGGAGTCAAGGGATGCGCAACGTGCGCGCTTACCGGTGAACGCCGCTGTTGCACATGACCACGTGGGCGGCCCCCAGGCGCGAGCATAGCTCCGAGGCCACCGTCAGCAGGCCCACCCCGGACGCCCCGCAGGCGGTGTACTGGCAGGCGGCCGTGCGGCGGCAGCGGATGAAGCTCTCCAGCAGGCGATAGAGCTCGTCCACCGCGTTCAGGGGACGCATCAGCTGGGAACAACACAACATGTCTGTATTATATTCCTCCCGCTGGCCAAGACAGGCACAACAGAAGGAGCAGCACAATGAATTGAATTCAAGCATTCAATCATAATGTGTTTAGTTCTTTACATTCTTTAAATATATGTTCTTACTCTACTCTTTATCAAGTACAATATTATAGTGTTTGTTTTCCTCATTAAAATACATATTACAATATATATATATATATATATATATTTTTTTTTTTTGGTAGGCATTTTCATTCATTTCAGTGTTTTCAGTTACGAGCGTGGTCATGGAACAAGTTAAAACTGTATGTCAAGGCACCACTGTATCGCCCTAGTAAGGCTTGGACAAAATACGATATTGGATCAGTATCCCTTAAACTATCAATACAACAGGATTAACTATTGATATTCAATCTTTTTTTACATTGACGGTATCGCACATTATCTTACAATATACGGATTATAGCCGTATTATCGGGATCGTTGGAAAAATATTGTATCAACTTATTAATTACTACTACTACTCCTTTTCTTGCCATTTTTTGTTGTTGTTTTCTAAAAAAATATTTTTCAAAAGTGTAATTGGATAGTGAGAATTTCTTCCTTTTGTATAACAAAAACAAAACATTTAGACGTGCACCAAGGCAAAAAAACAAAAACAAAACAACAACAACAAAAAATAAATTTCAAGGTTTTTTTATCCATCTATCATCTATTAGTTATCAGGCTACTTCCTGGTTTGGATGGGCGATGGCAATTTTTTTTTCTATTCTATTGACAATAGATTATAAAAACATTGCATCTTACCTCATGCTTTTTTAATATTTGGCAGCGGTTTGTAATTCTTACCTTATCTATGAGGGCAGCTTTGGGTGCAGAGCTGGGCGGCATGTTGGACTGATCCATGTAGAAAGCCCTGAGGGGGAAGAAACAACAATCACCATATGGACTTAATGAAGCAGAGCAACACACACGTCAAACAAAAGTACTTCTTTTAAAACCTTGCACGTCATCGGCTTTCTTTTCTGAAAAAAACTTACAGGACCTGCTTATTAGCGTCATGTCACGCCCCGCCACCGGGGGCAGCGGTGACCCGGCATCATCTTTGGGACGCAAACAGTGTGGGACGGCATCAAATCTCCGTAATCCACTCGTGTGCTAAAAATAGCAACACTATGGTATATTAAAGCGGGTGAAATAGAATCGCATTGGCTTTTGCTGAAAGCGGGAGGCAGTAATGATGTATGGTACGCATTCACACGGGTTTAAAGGAGATGTGACACCATGCAACAGAGGGGAAGAATGCAGACAGTTGGAGAGTATTTTAGATATATAAAAATAAACTAGGCAGCACCTTAAGACCAGAGTGCAGGTGTTGGCTCACACCCCATAAATCCGTTTCCCCAAGCGGCCGCTGGGAGAAGCTGGCCAGGGACGGGATAACGGCCCGTGTAATTGCTTCAAGACGGCCTCGGCGCTCAAACCAAGAACGGCAAGAACAATTCTTCGATCGGCGCGCTTAACTCAAGATGACGACCGCGACAGCTGAACGTACATCGCACTAGTAGTAGCACAAGTCAAATAATTGTACCCGGTAAAAGTAGTAGAAGTAGCAGTCCAGTAGTACTAGTACTAGTAGAAGTAACAGTTGAAGCAGCACATCACTAGCTCATCCATGTACTGTAATTATTACACTTATCAACCAACAACATTTTGACTCCCCATTCGTCCGTACAGTAAACCTTCTTCCTGTTTCCATTCTTGTGACCAATCAGAGCCGTTCACCGCCACCGATGACATCTTGCAGCGTCACACCATCGGGGTCAAATGCAGAACGTTGCAACGGGCCAAAATGACCCCCGGTCCAATTTCAGCCGGCCAGCCGGAATGCTACCAGGCGAGTCGCGTACGGCGACACGGCGGGCCGGGGGACGAGCGTCGACAACGCAAGCGGGCTCTGACGAACGTGACGGCCATGCTGAGCGGTCGCCTGGTGCGATATGTAGCACACGCGCTTGTCTTCATTCGCTTGACACGCGTATCGATCGTGAACGACTGACGCAAGCGGGGGGTAAAGCTGGCCTGCTCTTCTGGGCTAAATAAAAGATTTCGAGCCAGCACCCACAAAAAAAAAAATCGATAAGTTAAGGAGTAGAGTACTAAAATCTATTTTGGTAGGTTTCTACTTCCTGTTTTGGTTCCCATTCCTGTTGGCTTCATAGGATTCTCTATCCATCCATTTATTTTGCATACCGCTTATCCTCAACTAGGGTCGCAGGCGTGCTGAAGCCAATCCCAGGTACACCCTGAACTGGTCGCCAGCCAATCGCAGGACACACAGACAAACAACCACTCGCACTGACGGACAATTTAGAGTCTTCAGTTAACCTACGGTGCATGTTCTTGGGATGTGGGAGGAAACCGGAATACCCGGAGAAAACCCACGCAGGCACGGCCAGAACATTCAAAATCATCACAGGGAAGGCCGGATTTGAACCCGAGTTCTCAGAACTGTGAGGCAGATGTGCTAAACAGTTGACCACCGTGCCGCCCAAAAGGATTCTCAACCCACAAATAAGTAACATTTTCGTGAAAGATTTTTGAGTCCATCCGTTTGCAGTGAATCAAGTTGAAGACTGCTACATTAGCCGCTGACTAGCTAGCCGCAATACATTACAGCAAAGTGTTGTTTCGTGCCAGTTTTATTTTGGTATGTTTCTACTTCCTGTTTTGGTTCCCATTCCCGTTCGATTGATAGGATTGTGAACAAAGAACTTTGATTTAGATCTTTTTCAACTAGTGTGGCGCGTTTGCCGAACAAACATTAACCAGCACCATTTAATGCACATAAATTGATTATTTTGAATGAAATGAAAAGCCGTGTGTGGATTTATTGGGATTACTTATCCCAATAAATCCAGGTTTTGTGTCGCGCTGGATGCTGCGACTACAAATCCCGCAAATGTTTGACTGGGATGATGAAGTTACAGCGCTGCTATTAATTATCACGCAATCGGCAGCAGATGTCGGCGACGTTGAAACGCAAGCCGCGCATCAGATGGATTTCACGGAGCGCGCTTGATTGTTTCTGTTTAAGGAGAGCCTGACGCCGCGATATATTTCTATCTTCAGATTAAGCTTTTCAAACTTGAACATAAGAGACGAGGGGTACGCTTGGAGTGTCTTAACATTAGTCACGCTGTATATGAAACATTGATATGCACCATACTGTACATGGTACAGTATGGTACCATTATTGGTATTACATGCCCACAACCTCTTTGTTTTCACTTTGGCACGTGAGCTGTCATATGTGCTCTGCGGTAAACTGTGCTGCTGGACTGACTTTAATTGTCAGGCAGTGAGAGAGGCAAAGATGGAGAGCAAAGAGAGATAAGAATACGCACGGGTATTTAGCCTTTATCCTCTACAAAAAACGACAACAGTGGTGCCATGAGATGTGTTTCATCCGTTCCGTGGCCACACTTGTAACTCAAACCGCTCGCATCTCAAACCCTCTTTTCATTCATTCGTTCCAGCCTCCCTTCAAAATAAATGCAATACATTTTTAAAACTACGAAAGCACTCTTTAATATTGCACTTTATAAAAGTATACAGTAATGACAATTAAAAAGAATGCAAGTAAAAATCTTGAAGCCTATTTCTTGAAAAATTGTTCACTATTTGCCAAAGTCAAAGCACAAAATCTGCTGAACGACAGCTCATATTTTGAAAAACTTATTACTGCAGCTTATTGTGCAGTTGTGACAGTCTTCAGTCTTCGTTTGTGTACGAATGCGTGTGTTGCATTGCACACGCAATTCAATGCACCACTGTAATGCACATGGTGTACCTTAGCCTTTTGTAGTACTGCTTAACTTTGTCCAGCGAGGCGGCGTTGATGTGGGCCTGGTACTCCTCCACAGACACGTTATCTCTGTAGTAGTAGCCCTCCATGCTCTCCAGCGCTAGACAAGGATGGAAGGGTGGCGTATTAAGGAGTCCTTAATAAATAAATAAATAAAAAACATTCCCAGCGTACCTTGCGTGAAGAGCACGGTGTAGATTTTGACGCCGCCACCGCCTCTCAGCCGGGCCGGCAGCTGAGAGAAGTAAAAACTCTCCAGCTGGAGGAAAACCTTCAGGTGCTGCCTTGTGCCCTCCACATGGTACCACACGGGCATGTCTGCAGACAAGATGACATCATAAATTAGAAATCTCCCGCGGAAATCTTAAATGGGCCTGCTGACTCTTGCAAGTCCGAGACCTGCATTTGTGAAGGATTAATTGTGAGTTGGGCTCGCCTTGGAGAACTATTTCAAATTTTGCTCTCAACAAAAAGTGGTCCATTTTCAAGTAGACCATTGAAAGACTAAATACTTTTAATAAAGATTCAAATTGATAGACTATTTTAGACTGATAAAGACCAAATACTTTTTTATTTATTTTTAATTATAAATCAATGAGACCAGAGAAGGTAAATACATCAACATTTCTTAATTTCAGGCTTTTATTTTGAAAATCCACTAAATTGGGAGATTTGAATGATCCGAACGATTAGAAGCTGTTACGATTTGTTGGAAGGATTACCTCAAATTTCCACATTTCTTAACTGATTAAAACCATTCCAACATAATGTAAAAACATCTTTATTTGGTGCTTTTACTTAGAAAATTCAGCCATTTGGTTTTACATTACATTGGAATGGTTTAAACTGGTTAAGAAATGTGAAAACTTGAGTTAACTATGGAAGAATGTCTTAATTTGGAGCTTTTATTTTGAAAATGCTACTACATCGAATAGCGTAATTAGACGGAATAACATTGAGCATCGGGTCTTTGCAGGGTGGAGGGGCTGTGGTCATGTGACCGACTTGGCAACTGTCTGCGTTTTTAGCTGAGAACGTTCAACCTCGAACAAAAATACTCCCACGAAAATAAAACGAGACAGATATTAAATCTCAGCGGTACTGCGTTCTCCGCAGCAGTCCCATAAAATTCATCTAAATAAGAATAAAGTACATGAGCGTGTACATACTGGCCACTCGGGGTTCCCCTTCAAAGTGCTGGAAGTAGAAGGTGACTTTCTCCAGGTCCACCAGCGCCACCTGAGTGTCCTCCAGCATGGCCTGCTCGTCCGTCTGAAAACCAATGGGGTGTTTGTTCAAAATGGCCGCTTGCGCTGAGTCAGTTGTCACAAACGATGAGTGGTCGAGAGCGGCGGTCAGTGAAAATGAATTGGTTTCTCACCAGGTTGGGCGAGAGAAGCGATTGGAAGTGGAAGAGCAGCCCCGCACTTGCGATCTGCTCCAGCCATCGTCTGCTGGCTTCCTGAGCCTCCTGCAGGTCCTGGGGGTCCTGCTCTGGCTCCGCCTCCTTGCCCGCACAGTGGAACTACACGTACATGTATACGAAAAGACACAAATCAATATTTGTCACATTTGTTTCTCGTTTTTCTTTTCTTTCAAAATGTTTAAGGGTCCCCCACCCCCTCTCTCTCTCTCTCTCTCTCTCTCTCTCTCTCTCTCTCTCTCTCTCTCTCTCTCTCTTTTTTCCCCCTCAATTTTAGTTTTGGGGACTTTTTTTCTCCAGTTTTTTAATTTCGCTTTTCAGTGTTTCCTTTTTGTTTCTATTTTTTAGACTTTTTCATGATCTTTTCTCAATTTGTCTCAACATTTTCCAATGTTTCTTTTTTTCCCCTCCCGCTTTTCTAAATTTTTCAGGCTTTTTAACCTTTTTTTCTTTCGTTTCTATTTTGTCATTTTTTTAATTTCCCTCCTTTTCCCCATTATTCTCATTTTCCTTTTTATCTCCTTTTGCCTCTCTTTTGATCTTCTCCTTTTCTAATTTTTTGGTTTTGTTTTTCGCTTTTTTATTTTTGGAATTTATAATTTTTTTGTTCTTTTCCTCCTTTATTAAAAACGTTTGTGCTTTCTCTCCTTTCCCTCATTTCTTTATCTTGGATCGTTCCACTGATGTGCAACTCACCTGATTGAGAACAGCCAGCAGGTGCTCAGAAAAGGCGCATACGGCCGCCACCAGCGACTGACAGAAGACCATATCTCGACGCAACTGGATCTCAGAGTCTGGAGGGAAGCCGCAACACGTCAGATTGGGAGAAATTAATGTTGAGAAAACCAGACTGCGCGGTCCTGAAGTTTCATCAAGAAGAAGAAGAACCGCGAACATTTCTCCAGGGCCATTCTAGCGTCGCCATTTGTGGTGCGTCGGGGTTGTAAATGTAAATAAACATCCTGTTAGGGAGGGTCTGCCGTTTTATAGCGCCGTTAGCGCAAATACTGATGATACTGATGCTGTTTTGAATGCCTCCAATAGCTTTATGGGGACTTTTTAATTCTCGTGGACTTTTTTAATGCGCCATAAAGCCGAATTGAATGTGCCTTTTAGACGCCAAGTTGTACCTTCTGTCTTTGGCGAGTACATTTCCTTTTGCGTTTTGCCGTTTTGTCAACTCAAGTGTATTAGAGCGGCGACGGCGAGCAGACAAACCTGTATACTGGAGCAGGACCAAGAGCAGCCTCGTTTTCACCTCTGCAGAAAAATAAACATAAAACAGCGTTCTATCAACTGCAATTAAATATGAGCATATACTTGGGTGGGAAGGGGTGCGCCAAGTCTTTCGAGCTGTTGCCCCTCGAAGAGAAGGGGTGTGCTAAACCTGTGGGAAAGCTGAAATGGGTGCAGTATAGTCTAATAATAACATTTAGATTTTTTTTTTATTGAGCATTTATTTGGGTGGGATGGGATGGTGCACCTTCTGTGAGGATGCATTTTAGGATAACAACAACATATTTAGCCAGTTTTTCTTCAGCCCCGGAGGCTGATTTTGCTGCGCAAAATAAAATGAGCACTTTTGTGGGGGTGCACGGTGCTTCCTGCGCACACCCACCTTCGACAAATTTTGCGATGGTTTGCGTGAGTGCCTGGACACTCCCGGGGAGGTTCCACGGATCCTGCTTGACGTGGAGACGCAACCTCTTGGCGTAGTTCATCTTGGGCTCCAACTCTTGCTGAAATTCTGACAAAACAAAAACACCCACCTGTAGCTAGCCTCGTTAGCTTAGCATCACTTTAGCATTTGGGTGTTTTTCTGACCTTGGAAGCCTCTCCCCGGCATGAAGCACTTGGTCTGCTCGAAGGCCCGGGCCACTACCGCACCCCGCAGCATGCTGCTGATGGAGTCCACCTGAGGAGATGCAAGGGCTCAGGACGAACAGACGCTTGCTCTTGCACCTCTCTCTACGGGCGCACACTCACGGCCAACATGAATTCAATGAATTCTAAAGTGGCCATATAACGCCATATATTTACAATTCAGTAATGCAGTCTTTGCAACGTTTTCAGCATGTATGATGTATTGATAAAGAAATCTTGAAATCCACTTTACAGCGCTCTTGCATGATTCAACACCTCTCTGCCGGGCGTCTTCTCACCTGGCTGAAAAGGTGCTCCAGGAAGCTGTGAAGCTTCTTTTCCTTTTCGTGGGATAGCCACACGCTGGACGCCATCTCGTCCCCTGTCATGACATAGGCGACGTTTAATATTTGTACCGTTCATTAATTATAGTTCACTATGGTTTAGCAGCCTGTACCCGAGTCCATCTCGTCACTGTGGACGTATGAGCTGCAATGGCTGCTGCAGATGCTGGTGAAGGAGGCGATGGAGTTCCTGTTACTGTTACAATCACTGCGATGGGGGGGAGAAATGGAGTATGTATTTTAATGAGGAAAAAGAGCACTCTATAATAGCGTATTATGAATCACACTGGAGTTCTAAGGAGTCTTGCCTGGATGCAGCAGACAATCGTATTGCAGCAGGGCGTCTGCTCCCGAGAGGTGGGATTCATTATAACGCTTCATTGAAACGTCCCAACTCATCAGTGTGGCACTAATACTAGTCGTTCTCCGCAGAGGATAAAGAATATATGACTGCGAGTACTGTTATATTTTCTGTCTCCATGTTTACTTTTTCAAAGTGTGGTATGCGGGCTCCCTCTAGCTGCATGCGAAACAATGACTACATTAAATGTTCAAACTCTGCACAATGTTACAGTGACTTTTTTGTTTTCTTCTACCCACTACAGTACATTTCAACTGGATTTAACTTTTTAAATAGAATATCTTCATATTTAATGTTTAAGAAATGCTCGTTTTCAGATTCAGAACTTTATTAAGTCCCAGAAGAGCAATTCAGTTTAACAATCAACCCATCCATAGTGCAATCATTACAACATGTTTCAATAATGTATTTAGGTACAATTTGCATTTAACTTATGTTACACATTTTAATTGACTCATTAAGAACACATTTTTATTTTTCTATAGGGAAGCACAGTGTTAATGTTCAAACAGTGCATCATTTTACAGCGGCTCACAATTGTATGAAGTACAAAGTGACGTAGAAGTCTTTCTTACCTGTACGAGTCCCTGTTGCTGATGGTGTCATGGCCCGAGTCTTCTTGCTCGTCCCCGGCCACGTTAAAACACACTTTCTTCCCGTTGCGCTCGCCCTTGTCGCCATCGCTCTCGGCAGATACGAAAACCTCCGGGCTCTTGGCCTCGGACGCCGACGGGTACGTGATGGATGATAACAGGCTGAGCGGAGGTGTAGAACAGAATAGGAAAAAGTCAATGTGAACAGCAGCAAGAAGAGTCGGCAGCATTGTATGCAAGCAATTATCTGTGCACGTATCAGTCTATATAGATGTGGATTGGCAACTATAGTTAAATAAACGGATACTAATTAGACAGAAGTGAATGTGAACAGCGGCAATAATAGTCAGCAGCATTGTCTGCAGCATAAAAACTACACATACATAAGCAGAAGTACGTTAAATAAACAACAGTTTCTCCCTCATTGCGACCTAAATTCTAGTTTATGCACCTCCCTTCCTCTTCTCCTCCTGCAGAGACACCTCATTAGCGTCCACTCGCACAAAGGCCCTCCACAACACAGTGGCATTCCATCACCATGGAGACGCCCTGTCAGCTCTGCGATTGGCTAACGGCTAATAAAGACATGAGGAGACCGCTTGGGTGCATGGTGACCACGGTTGGAGCAAAGGGGTGGGCAAGGTAGGGGTGGTTTCAACCCCTTTGTGCGGTTTATCTTCGATATATGGGAGAGTTGATGTTAAAGTGCATCAGTCACGACAGCGGACAGCTATTAAAACGCTGATTTTCTTATATACACACACACACACACACACACGACTCCTGATGTCAAAGTTATGCTTCAGTCGCTATAGAAAATGTGAACTCACTCGTGAATATGTCCGCCGTGCGTCTGCATCTCCTTGACGACGGTTTCCAGCTTGTCCAGGAGCTTGTGGTACGCGTCCAGGGTGAGCAGGTCTTCCTCCCGCAGCAGGAAGCGTAAGCCGTGGCCCTCCGAGCGGCCCAGGCTGTGTCCGGAGGGGGCCGCCATGGAGGTGATGGTGTGCTGGATGTGGACCATGGGGCTCAGCTTACCTGGAGGAACACAAACACCACACCCAAATCAAAAATGGTAAGTCTCATCTCCTTACGTCATCCTCTGGGAACCAGTAAGTAAAAATATGGAGTTGTTTTTAGTTGCAGTGGAACCACGGGCCCACCCTCCCCCAACTAACGTAATAAAAATGACACTTCTTTCACATTTACTAGCTGATTTTTTGTAAAAAAATTTTTAGACTCTATACAACCACCCTATGGTCAAAAACGGTATGGTCCCATTGTCTCACGTCATCATCTGTGAACCAGGAAGTAGCCAGCTAGCTAATATATCATTAGACAAATGAATAAAAATGCAGCGTCCCTAACATTTTTCACATTAGTGGAACTTATTTTGTCTTCAGTCTTGATGCAACTGTCCACACCCCCCATCCCCAGAATGCAAATGGTAGAGTCCGGCAAGCCTCACCCTGCTCGGCGGCGCACCGTCCGCCTTTCTCCGGCGTGTTCTTTCGGTTGTCAAGCTGCACCCCGAAGGAGCTGCCCAAGGAGGTGGTGGTCTTCGGGTAGGACACTTCCATGGTGTTGACGTGACAGTTGGTGGGGCAAAAGTCGCTGCTGTGCAAGGGTGACACCTTGCCCTTGGCCTGCTTGAACGTGGGCCAGGCCCTGTTCTTCAGCACCCGGGCAAACTGCAAATAAATCATGCATGTGCAGCACATTAAGTCAAGGCGGAAGAAATTAATAATCATTTATAATTGAAAAATAGCCTACTACTTGTATGAGTCACATGATCAATGGCAGAACTGACTGTATAATCATTCTCTCTCTCTCTCTCTCTCTCACACACACACACACACACACTACATTGAGTCACTTCACAGAAATTGGTATAAAACAATGGAACTGCTTTTTGTTTATGGCAGTGATACTTCACCCACACAAAGTGAAGGCATGTGGATGGTTCACATACATTGGAATAGAAATACATATTCATAAAATTACCTTTTTTTTTGTAATGTTACGGGAATACGTTTGCACATTTATATGTTACATAAGACTACACTACGTAAATAAAGTTGTAAATTTTAAATTTTTATTTTTTTTTTAAGAATCAGGTAATTTTACACGAACAATCCCATAACGTAAGAAGAAAACAGTTAGTAAAATACGTAATACAATTATAAAATTCAGATTTTGTTTTTGTGATATGTCGACTTTTCGTGCACAGTGATTTTTTTTCCCCCCCGTCACAATACGACTAACTTTTGTCTTGGAAAATCACTATTTTTGGAAAATGCTAGCTTTTTTTAAATAATATTTTCCCCTCACTAAAGCACAAATTTATTGATGCAACGACTTGAATAAAAACAACACTTTTTCTCACAATACTATGACTATTCTCATAAAATTAAAACTTTTTTATAAGGAAATATTCAAATTGTTCTCAGAAAATAAGCATTTTTTTTTCTCCTCTCAAAATTACCTTTTTTAGTTTTTGTTGTTGTAACACTCCAATGAAAATTATAAGGAATAATATAATTGTAATTTTAGTAAAATTATAGTACCTTTTTTCTCTTTTTTTGGGGGGTGTAAATATCGACTTTTTCATTTTGCATTTTCATTACCGGTAATTCTTACAACTTTGTCCTCATAATAATCCCCATTTCTTTTTTTTTTTTTTTTTTTCCTCCATAAAAAAAAACGTTTTTCTTCTAAAATAAAATATGGATGTGTTGCAATATTAAAATGTATTCTAGTTAAGTTACAACTTTATTCTCAGGGAGAACAAACCTTACAATACGTTTTTCTTATAATTACAATTTGATTCTTGTAATTCTTCGACGACTGTATACTATATTACTGTATTCCCCCCCCCACTCTCTCCTCCCTGCAATGATGGTAAGACTACATCATATATGTTGAACATAGTACAGCCCTGTGGTTGTGTGATACGGATCAGTGATGTGATCCAGATGGACAACATGAGGACCATGTGGAGGGGACTATTCCAGGCCTTCCCATGTGTCCTTCCCACTTGTGTCATTTCCTTCCCTACTCCCTTTAATGACATTCCTTTCCCCCTCCCTAAGCCCCACTTTCCTTTCTCTTGAGAAGGAATGTGCCAGAGTAGGAGACATCTTACATAAAAGAGGCCTGGTTGTGGCTGTGCTATTTATAAAATGACTGGTAATTAATACAAGACCAGTTTTGACTCTTTATGAGTCATTTTTTATGCCTACAGACATACAGGCTGAAACAAAGGGCTACATAACTTTAAATGGACAAAAATATTAGTGAGGCGTGATATTAACCTTGGAACCGGAAATGGAACTTCTCCGAACTGCTCAATAGAATCGACTTCACATCAGTCACGTACACAACCGAATTCACCTTCCTGTAGTTGGTGATACGCCGGTTGATGTGCTCAACCTTCTCCGCGCACATGGCGTTGAAGCGCACCTGCAGCTCCTCCGGCATGACGTCACAGCCGGCTGTCAACCTAGCGCACGTCTGCACCAGAGTGTCGTCATTACGCGCCAGAGCCTCCAGGATCTGCACAGAGAGATATTGAAGGGGCTGGCTGGGTGGCTTCAAACGTTTAAGAACGGCTACTCTAAAAGTATCCAAAAGGCTTTATTTTGACTTTTTTCAAGCGCCACCTCTCGCCAGCTATTGAAAGGGGTGTGTAGCTGTGTCGCTAAGTTGTGCCCAGTGTAGAAGCAGTGTGCCATGCTAACTAAGCAGAATACCTTGGAAGTGAGGCTGAAGAAGCCTTTGGGCTCCAGCATCTTCTCCAGGACGTGACACTTGATGCCGGCCGTGCTGTCGTAGTCGTACACCACGCCGTACTCCAGGTGCACGTTGTCCACCGTGAGGCTCACGTGGTCCTTCTTGCCATCGATGATGGCGATGGTGTTAAACTTGTCCATCACCTCTGAGACACAGCCAACATAGTCTACATCAGTGGTACTCAATAGGCGGCCCACGGGATAAAACCGTGCTGGTGTGATCACCTTCAACTTTGCACTCAAAGCCGTCGCCGTTCTCCTCCGGGGTGGCCTTGTGATTGCTCCTCTGGTTGTCCTCGTGGGCGCTTTCACTGTTGTTGTACACCCACTTGATTGTATCTTGCTGCATTGGGCAGGGAGAGAAATAGTCATTCACTTCTAAACACTACTTGTGTGTTTGCTTTCAGTCGTATTGCCGTTCTGTGGTTCAAACGGACACCAGACGGACGAATGTCTTGGGACACACAGGGATCAGTTAATTGTCCACCGTGGGTTAGACCTCGTTAGCCCTAAATATTAATTATTCATCTTACAAAAGACATTTTGGGCAGTTTTACACTTCTTTTTGGAAATATCTGTATTCATTGTTGTTTTCAATTAATTTTGTCCTAGATCGCCATCCATCTATTATTCGGATTAATTTAGCATTTTTGTGACTTTTCACTCCCTATGTTTATCCTTTTTACAGTATTATATATTTAATGTTATATTATGCTGTCTCTTCATTTTATTGTAATTTACCCTGCAAATTATTTTGTTTATTTTTATTCCATTATTTTTGTATATTTTATAATTACATTTAATTTATTGTTCTTTGTGTTAACTGCATTTCTTGGAAATGTCCTTTGTAATCAATAAACTGTCTAGCTATCAATCAATTTGTGCTTATTTTATTATATTTCATCCTATTTAGTTATGGTTATCTCTTCGTGTGTTATATATTTGGCACTTTTTTATATTTTTATTTTATCCCTCATTGTTAGGAATATTTTATTACGTCTGTTTCTTTTATTTTACTCTGCTATTTAGTTTTACTATTTCTTTTAATGGTACCATATTATAGTTTTGTTATTATTATTTATCTTTTTTTTTTTTTTTTTTTTTACTCCATTTATTTGGTTTCCCCAATTGTATTTATTATTTTATCTTGCCATCTATTTGTTAATTTTTACAATTTATGTTTACTTTTTTTTTTTTTTATGGATTTATTTAGGTGTCCCAATATTTCTGGTCACATTGCACAGTGCGCCTCCACGCTTGCTGGCCCAGCACGCAAAAGCAAAGAAATCTTCGTCCACGTGTATAAACAAACACTTTTGGCATTTGGTTTTGGACTGCAGTGACCAGTCTGCCCACACCCAAAACCCCACAGTGGCTTTCTGGCCAACTTCGACATGCTGCGCTCTGTGCCCGCTGCGGTTTCCTGGTGCGCGACTACAAGCCAAACACACTCAAGCAGGGCGGTTCCCATATGTCTTGACTTAATACCCTTCACATGTACAGTGCGTCAATAATCCCAAGAAAAACAAGCTAGGCTCAAAACCATACAGTAGATGAACACGAGCGTCCTTTTGAATACATTCCCATCATTTGACTAAACAATATATTGTGGCAGACTGTGTGGAAAAGGCCATATACAGTATCATTGTAGTGTCACATTTCGAGCCGTTTTTTGGGGGGGGTTTTTCCCACGGTTACCTGCGAGGGTCGCCTGTACTTCCGGCACGCCGTCACGTGAGCGATGACGCTGGCGTGGCTCTCCTTGCTCACGTTGATGCCGTTCACCTTGATGATGCACTGGCCCGGGTGCAGCCCGGCCATGGCCGCCACCGTGCCTGACGAAGACGAAGAGGAGGCGACGGTCAACAGGTGCAGAAAGAAACAAACAAGTGTGCCACATCCTGCACGCAGCACTAATATGAGAGAGGAGGGAAGTGTTTATTTGGAGGGATGTGATTCACAACACAAGCACAGCAAGTTCAAGGCTGACTAATGTGCAGTGGAGAGTTTTGTCACGTCATGTAGTGTCGTATCATGTCGTAGTGTTGTGTTGCGCGCTGGCGTGCAATGTACTGTTGTCTAGTGTTGCTTCCTGTAGTTAATTTAGGTTTGGTAGTGTGTGTGTTGTGAGTGTAGTTAAGTTTAGTGTAGAGTACTTACCTGCAGTGTCGTGTCGTGTCGTGTAGTGCTCCGTGGTGTAGTGCGGCGTTGTGTAGTGTCGTGTTTTTGTAGTGGACCGTCATCTCGTGTTGTTAGTGTTGTGATGTTTGTGTCATGTTGTAGTGCCACGTAGCGTTGTGTAGTGTAGTGTTTCGTGGTATCGTGTAATGTCACACAGTGTCATATCCTGTAGTACCATGTCATGTTGTGTAGTGTTGTGTGATGTAGTACAGTATCCTGTTGCGCTGTCATCTTGCGTCGAGTCACGTTTTGGCATGTCGTGCCATGCCGTATTGTGACGTAGTTTAATGCCATGTGGAGTGGAGTGTTGTGTCGTGCCTCGTCGCGTTGCGCACTTAGTAAAGTGTTGACCGGGTTTAGTGTTTTTGTGGTGTCCTGTAATGTCATACAGTGTTGTATTTTGTAGGGTAATTTCATGTAATGTAATGTAGTGCAGTGCAGTGCAGTGCAGTGTCATCATACGACGTCATCTGGTGTTGGATCGTGCCGTGTCATGCGGTGTTATGTCATTAAACGTCGTTACTGTTGTGTCGTGTAGCGTAGTGTAGATCGTAACAGTGCAGTGCTGTTTAGTGTCATTACTGTCGTCTCGCCTCTATATGTACAGTATTTAGTCTTTAGCGTCGTGTCATGTCTTGTTGTGTTGTGTTTTGTGGCGTCGAGTAAGGTCACACGGTGTTGTGTCTTGTAGTGTCATGATGTGCAGAGTCATTTTGTGTTGTGTCGTGTCATGTCACGTCAAGTCGTGCCACGTTGCAACGAGTGGTGTCATGCAGCGTAGTGTGTCACAAGTTGACAAAAACAAAAAAGCATGGCTTGCTGTCGTGTTATATCGGACACCATCTTGTGTACTAACCTTGATAGCATTGCGGCAGCCTTCCTAACACGCTGCGTTAGGTTAGAGGAGCACAACATTGCATGACGCACATTAAAACACAACGCAACAGCTGCTTCCCAACTGTGCCGCAATAACACGAAAAGGCGTCCGTTTACCTCTTCCAACGGCGTGCACCACGGAGGGGCCGAAGCCGCGGATTTGGAAGCCCAAACCATCCACCGAGTCGGGAATCTTCACAGTCCTGGAATTGGAAACAATTGGAATGGGGAAATTTCATATTCGATATTATAGAATACATTTTACTGCATTTTTGTACCTTCAATAGTTGGTTTAATTACAATACACAAGGAGTGAGTGCAGTCTGTCTGCTCAAGAACAATAGCGAACGGTGTAATAACAATTAAATACAATGTAAACGAATTAAACAGTTTGTACATCATGATTTAACTGTTCAACTCAACTCATTCTGCTGCTCCTTCCGGTGAGCCCGCCTTGGCCACTATAATACAGTTTAACAGACGAACGAAAAAGGGATTGGGTCTTCTCCATTTGTCTCCATTTACATTGTCACTATTCTCAGTGACTCACTAAGCTACAATGATATTAATCTTTTTTTTCCCCCCAGAGGATGAAGAATATATGCCTGTTGGTATTGTGATATTGTCTGCCTCCATGTGCTGGTCCACCATTTGAGTTCAAATATTAGCTACTTAAAGGGATCGAAAACTGCAACTATCGATGCTAATCATTAGCATGTCAGTGGCGTTTTCCATTGTATGTTAGCAGTAAGCCAAGCAGGGCCTTTCTTTAAGGTAGTTGTTTTAAATCCACAATGTGCAATTCTCTTCGTTTGATGTTTAGTTTGACAGTAAACCTCAACCGGGAGTGGCAACTGTCAGCCTCTTTTTTTAAAACAATTGTTCACTAAACTCAAACTCATAATTGGGCTCACTCATATCTCAAGTGCCCACTGTATTTGCTTCAGGGATTCTCTATCAGACCAAGCTTTCTTTTTTCCACAACACAATGAATACTAGCTACTTTTGTGCTGTAGTGACACACTAAACTATGTTACAAAAACGTGACATACTCTCTGGGTTTGGTGCTGACCAGGACCCGGAGCGGCCCTTTGCTGTCGAAACACTGCCTGAGGAGAACCTCCACCTTCGAGAAAGGTCTGAGGAACACCAGGTCTCCGTTGATGGCGAACAGCTTCTTTCCCACCTCCAGGCCGGCCATCTTAGAAGCACACATGGCCAATATGATGAGTTTTAACAATGCAAACAGTGGTTTGGTAGCATAGAGTTAGCATTTTGGTAAATGAGCTAACAATAAAGATTGTGTATGATGGAGAAGATGTTGATTTTTGAGGGATTCCAAAGACTACAAAGACGCCGCATAGCTTCATCCGGACAATGATGGGACATTGTTTACCTTGGATTGAAAAAGGTTGCTTACAATTTACATCCTCATTCAGTCATATGACTATGGCTTTATCCACATAGCATTATTTGTGCTCTCACCTCAGCAGGGGAGCCCTTCTCCACAGACTTGATGATGGGTAGCCCGTTCCTCTCCTCCAGGGTGAATCCATAACCTCCCTCGCTGGGTCTTATCTGAGGCAGGAAAAAGCTCAGTCGCTCAGCGCTGCATGGTCTCGAGTGAACAAAGCCATGCGGCAGGAAATCAGGGAAGCACTTACCAGGAGACACTTGGAGATGACGTTCTCCACTATTTTCAGGTCATGCTTTAGCGGCTTGTGTTTGGTGTTGGAGCCCTCCATCTCCTCGTCGGCAAAGAAGCGGAAGAGCAACGGCTCGTCCTTGAATTCGCTCTTCTCCAGCACTGAAGAAAGCACAGTGCTAGCATGCTAATGGCTAACATCGGGACGCTAATGTCCAGGGAAACTGTAATGCTTTATCCTAAGAGTTAACATTTTGCTAATACTAACACATAATGCAGTGCTATTGGCTAGCATTGGGATGCTACAATAGGTAGATGTGCTAATGGCTAATATCAGCATGCTATTCATCTCCACAGGGTACATTAGGGCTATATGCTAAGGGATAACATGTTGCTAAAGTCCATAGCTACGGTAGTGCTATATGCTAAAAGCTAACATCGAGATACTGTGTGGTCATATAGCGTGACATAAAAAAATGTATTTGACCACTTTGTTTCTTCAATTTCTTGTTCATTTTAACCCGCATCCCACAACAGGTATATTACCTGACGAATACAATGAACACGACAAAATATATCTGATTCCGTAATACTGTGTCCTGTTTGACATGCTTAAGCTTAATTGTATGGGAGTACAATCACTAAAACCATGGAAAATGTTTTTTGTCAGGCATTAAAAATGAACAAAACACCGAAGAAACAAGGGTGGTATATATATTTTACTTTAAACTAGTGTTATTGTCACACACAAATTCGACTAATCTAGTCCAAGAACCATATGGCGCAATCAAAGACCGCTTACAAGTTCCACAGCAACTATGAGGAGGGCTTTATTTACCGTGATGCATGAATCCATTGTCACACAGCTCTACTCCCAAAATCAGCGCCTCCTCTCTCGTTCTGCAGTCGCCCTGCAAGAAACACAAAACCAATTGTTTTTTCTACCTGGGTGATACGGCGACACGAGGGTCTTTATCCACCGGTGTCGAGCAGAGGGGACGTACCTGCGCTATTAGCCAGTCGATAAGCTTGTTGGCCATCACCACCGATTTGTACGTCCTCAAATGGTAATCCTTGTCCCTGGGCATGGATGGAAGAAGGAACGTACTGTAAATATTTGTAACATGTACATATATTTTTAATAATCATTTCGTGTATATTTTTTTTATACATAGTTCCCATTTGTTAAAAAACAGTCGAGATTTATATTCTTTAATATTTTCCTCTATCATTTTTGTACATTTAAAGAATTCTGCCATCTAAAATTAACATGAAATCACATTAAAAAAAAAAACAATATATCAATTCACAGATGCAGTATTTATTTTAATATAATTGTTTATTATTTTATAGGTTTTCATATTACCTATATTATTTTCCCTTGGTGTTGTATTTTGAAGTTTCCAAGATGAATTTAAATATATCTTTTAAATATAGTATTATTATATTCTGTATCTATTTTACATATACTGAAACTATTTGACAACATTTTATTCTTTTTATTGTTGTACATTTATACAGCATTTTTCTTTAATCATTATTTCATGCCTTCATTAACTTGCTTCATTGCTACACAACATCAGTACCAATGTGAACTAATGCTGTATAGTAATACTAATAATAATAAATGACAAACGCAGCGGTAACGTAATAAACGGGTGGTAAATGAGTCCACGTTCTGGACAATTGGCGACAGGAAAACAACATTCCAGTGCGAGCGAGCGAGGGCCCCGGCAGTGTTTGGTCCCTGGGGTCCACCGCCCCCTTCCCCTCCTCATCTCCGTGTGGTGTTGCTGTTTCTCAGTGTTGCACACTCACTTTGCCAAAGACACAAACAGAGCCGTGACTTTCCCATGAAGGGGGGTGGGAGGGGTGCAAAAGGGCCAAGTTACAGCCCCCCGGGGAAAATCCACCAGCACTGCTGTGACTTTGCACCATACCGGCCAACATTCATGAGGAATTTGTTGCTTCCTCTACAATGCAACATTGTGTTATGTAACTGTATGTGTCTGGGACAAGTGAGTCCAGGATGAGGCACCGTGCCCTCCCCCGCTGAATAGGAGAGGCTGTCACCAGTGACAAATGGGGGGCAAACTGCGGTCTGGTGGGCACCCATATGTCCGACACGAGGATACAGCAGGCCGAGGCTGCCGATGGAGGGGAAAAAGGAGGTCGTTTGGAATTTACCGTGCAAAGAGAAAGTCCATTTTCACAGCCGTTTGTTTGTTAGTCAGCGGGATCTCCATTAAAACTACCTCAGCAATTTCCATGAAGTTTTGGAGAGGAGTGGGACAAAGGCCAACAATAAATCTGTTCATTTTCTTATGGCGATCTGTCAAAAGACATGTTTGCTTTTGTGACCCTCTAGCCTGGCTTACTGTTACTCTCTACTAACATGCGTCTCAGGAAAGCTGCTCCAAAATGCTGCTGCTCGGGTACCAACTAGAACTAAGAGAAGAAATCACTTAGCCATCATAGATTACTGTTACTACGAAGAAGCTGCTTCTGCAAGTCATTAAAAGACCAAAATACTTCTGCTTGAGTACCGACTAGAACTAGGAGAAGACCAAAGGAGCGGCAGTCTAACAGAACGTGGCTTTGAACTGGCAGAGAGAAAGCACATTCTCACAGCCGTTTGTTATTTAGTCGGCAGTAGTGTCCGAAAATCTACTTCACCAATTTCTGTGACGCTTTGAGGATGAGGAGGGCAAGGGCGAAGGGAAACGTTTATATTTTTTTCCTAATGGAGAGCTGGCTAAAGATGCAGATAAAACATGTTTGTTTTTGTGACCCCAACCCAGGCTGGATTACTGTAACTCTTTATTTACAGGCCTCCCAGGAAAGACTCTCCAGCTGGTCCAAAATGCTGCTGCTTGAGTACCGACTAGAACTAGGAGAAGTGATCACATTACTCCCAGATTAGCTCCACTGCAGTGGCTTCTTTAGGGTGGATTACTGCAACTCCCTAATAAGAGAATTTTCCACAAAGTCTGCAAAGACTCTTCAGGTGGCCCAAAAATGCTCATGCTCGAGTACTGACTAGAACTCGGAGAATAACAAAGGACCGGCAGGCTAAAAGGAGGTCACTTTTCATTGCCGTTTGTTTGTTAGTCAGCATGAATGCCCCCAAAAAATGCTGAATAAAAATGTGGTGCAGGTGTGACTAAAGACAGATTTTTAAACATTTCCCTTCAAGATCCTAAACCTGTGAATAATTGGTGCACAGTTTTCATCAAATGTCGGCGCAGTGCCACTCCGCCAAGAAATTCCCCGCCTAATTAAGCATGGGTGCTTGTAGGGGGGGCTGCTTGCTCCAATTAAACTGCCTCATTCACAGACTCCAAAACAGGCACCAGTATTCCAATTGAAGACAAATGAGACAAACACACTTACACATGGGAAAATCAGCTTTTGAAACGCTACTGCTTGAGCACTGACGAGAGCTAGGTGACGAGATCAAGATGTAGAATTTAATACCGACCCACCTGATGACAGGAGTGAAGAGGCTGTGAAGCCGACAGAAGAGGCGAACACCCTAAGAAAGAGAAAGAACTACTTGATTCTCGTCAAACTGTATTTTTCGCTCGTCGGGCAAGGTTACCTTGGATATGACGTCGTGCGTGTCGCTCCTCGGGTGGTAGGTGCCGTCGTCGTAACGGAAGCGGTACAAGACGGGCTCGGGTTTGAACTGGTGCTTGTCGGTGACTTAAAAAAAAATGTTAAATAAAAAAATTCATTAAAAAAATACAGTTGTTCGACAAGGATATGGTGGTTTTTTTTCCCCCCACACGCTTCCAGCTTATTTGCCTCCATGGAAGCACGAAAGGGCCGCCGAGCGATTGAACTCTTTTTGGACCGTGAACAAACGCATTGCGGAGCAGCTTAATCTTCGTGAACTAAAGCCACAGGAAGTGTGCCACTAAAACATTGCAGCTAAAGGCGATGAATACTCATAATAATCCCTCTCGAGGGAGGCTTTCAACGGGGCCAAAAACACTACTGCTAGAGTACTGACTAGAACTAGAGGAACAAAAAAAGACCAGCAGGTGTTAGTGGCATTAGCATGTGCCAATTTGTTAGCTTTAGGTTATCGGCTTTATTCTGGTAGGTTTCGAGTTCTTGTTTTTGTTCTGGAGGACCTGTAATTGAGCACCCCTTTGTGAATACAGGACTACGATAAGGCTCAGACCTCTGTTCGATACTGCGCTGCAAATTTGTTGAGGGTTAGCATGTGCAAGCTAGATGGTCCGTCCAACCCATCATTTAGCAAACTTTTGTGAAAAAAAGGACATTTATTTGATTCTTATGCGACTGGTGACCATCTGTTTGAGACATTTGGCAAGACGGACCACTGAGTAAAGATGTAGGCAAGGCTGACGAGGCGAACCAGGCTAGCGAGGGGCAGAAGCTGCGGTGACCCACCGTGGTGGATGAGGCCATTTTCCAGCAGGGCCTGACCGAGGTGGACGCCCTCCTCCGGGTTGCCCGTCTCGCCAATTTCCATCAGCCAGGATACAAACTCACTGGAGAGACACACAAAAATAAATACATTACAGCGTCACATAAAAAATAAAAATTAAAAAAAACTAAGAAGGAACGGATTGAAAATATAAGCGTGGACGAGGAAACAACACGAGGGGCGGAACGACAAACACAGCCGCTAATCTGATGGCTTCATTCTGCTGTGATTACATCCTTGATGTTCCTCATCTGGCCACACAAGACAAACATCGCGCACTTCCCAAGCATTCGGCCTTGACGTTTCTGCGACACACCGCCGGGTGGGGGGAAAAAAAAAAAAAAAAAGTCCACAATCATGTCCAATTGTAAACTAGGAGTGAAGAGAAAGTGCAGAAAAGTTCTCATGGCCTCAAGCACATAAATGGCACAAGTTGGGGGGGGGGGGGAATAACTGACGGTGATTCGCATGGTTTGGTTACACACATACAGGGGGGTGGGGACACACCACACACACAATATCCAAATAAGTCATTTGTCCACAAAAGGTTGATCGATACTCAGTCCTTTGGGGGGGGGAAGCAAAAAACTACCAAAGTAAAAGCAACAGCGGTTAATCACTGTCACGGAAAACGTTCACTTAATACATGCATTAAACACTTTCCCTTTTGTTAACAAATGAGAAGTCGCAAGCAAGTCGGCAGCTAAGCTAACATAGCTGTCTACCTCTTCACTCAGTGCGCCTCCTTGACAAACAGCACATTCAGATTGACTACCAGTCACAGAAGATCCAAATGAAAGACTTTTCGTCCAAAAAAGCTGCTCAATTACAGAAAAAGGAAAATAAAAATAAAGGAAAAGTAGAACTCTTCCAAAATCCAAGCACCAGCAGTAAACCACTAAAGTAATGTGAAATGTTCAAACAACACTCGTAAAAATCTCTACCTTTTGTTCACCAATGTCAAGAGTATGTCATAAGTAGTGATGAAATCTCAGCCAGTATTTTTGATCAAATGACATTTTAACATCTTGTTTGAGGTTATTTAAAACATGACAAATTCCCATCTCGCATTCTCGCATGTTCCGTCTGTTTTGTATCGTTCACGTCAGCAGTGGTGACCGGTAATCACGACGGCGCTACAATAACACCGCTGTTATTTTTAAAAGCGTGCGGCGGCGCAAAGGACATAGCTGTGGCCGAGTTTACACGGCACGGTGGTTTGGGAATGAGCAGCGACCGCGTTCTGCTTTGGCCGTTCCCCTCGCAGACACGCCGCCGCAGGAACGCCGGTGGAGGAAGGAGCGCCGGCGGAAAACCGGGTGCTAACGTGCACCAGTCACAACACGTGGTGAGAAAGCAGCTGGCTAAGGCTAACACCCGGATGCAAGCTGCTGTTACTTTGGTAGGTTTCCTACTTCCCGTTTTCATTCCATCAGACCGGCGATCAGCTAACTTTTAGTGGACAAATGACTTTTATTTGGGTCCACCTTTTTGTGACGTCTGACAATATCTCTCATGGATTAGATTAAAAAGAAGAACACAGCATTCCAAACAGACACAAACAAGCCATGTTGGGGAATCTCACCTTCCCAGGAAGCACTTTGGGAATGTGCTGAGCTTGCGTTTGCGGTCCTTAATGAGGTGCCCTTTGCTCATGAGCTGGTAGAGCTTCTCACCCTTCTCAGAAACCATCAACCACGTGTCCTGCTCCATGCCCAGCGTCAGACCTACAAACACACACAAATACAGCATGTGGGCAAAAGTATTGGACACCTGGATATTCCCTCTTTGTGTCTTGAGAGAGATGTTTTTCAAAGTGAAAAGGTGTTGACTGACTCTTGCGGCGTTCGCGCTCCTTCATGATGGCCTCCAGCCACCCGTGCTTCTCCTCGGCCGTCTTGGCCATGCACACGAACCACTTGTTCTTGGCCGTGTTGTGGATCTTCCAGCCGTTGTTGACGATGTTGCCCGAGCTGTGGTAGTCAGCTGGAGGCAGTGAAAACATCCAAAGTGACCGTGACGACGATTGGATTCCCAGTTTAAAAAAAAAAAAGACAGGACGTGTAAACAGATAAAGCAAAATCCCAAAAATTTTTTAGAATTTCTAAATTTGAAAATCATTGGTTTTAGATTGGTAGGTTTCTACTTCCTGTTTGCTCCCATTCCCATTGGCTTGATAGCACTTACAGCCAGTATTGACCCACTAAGGGTGAACAAACGACTTTAGGTTAGGTTTCTACAGTTTTTCCCCCCCATACGATCAATTACTAACCAACCTTTAGTGAACAAAACACTTATTTGAATTTTTGTCAACTCGTGTTGTGTATTTCGGCCTCTCCATTTGCGCCCTTCGAAAAGAAACCGCACTGGGTGAAGATGTAGCCGCTGACTGACTTGATCCCACGAGTGTCACTTGTTAACAGTGTTTTAGTTGTGTTACGTCGGACCATTTTCCACCACTATTAGTGGTTTAGCACTGCTGATTTTACTTTGGTAGGTTTCAACTTCCCATGTTTGATTTATTATTCTTTCCAACTTCCAAAGTTTTTGTGTCTTTGCTCATAGGACCGACTTTTGCGAACAAAGTGGTTCATTTGGCTCTACTGTTACATGTGTGGTCCATTCGAGCGGCCAGAGTGTGTTAGCAAACCATGCCGATCACCATCAGTATGTGTCTGCCGTTATTTTGAAAATACCTCAAGGGCATTTTCTCAGCCTCTGACAGCAAGTGTGCGCCTGGGGGTGGGGGGGAAATAAATGCATAAAAAGAAAAAGTCTTCATTATATGGAAACCGGAGCCGTAATTCACTTGTCGGACATGCTAAACTGATATCCCGCCTGTGGTGTTGCAGGACACCCACGGGCCGCCACCTGCGAGCCGTATATACGCAGTCTCCGCTGCGTCCGTCACTCAGCAAACACGCCCGCTAGAGAGCGAGCGTGCCGAGAGCGCAGGAAATGACAGCTTCCACTAAAATAAAAGTGATAATCAGAGGCTACGCACGGCCAAGAGACACAAGCGATCAGCAGGCAGCCGCAGCAACACTTAAGGATGCGGACGAGGCTGCCGTCAAAAATCATTTGGCGATGGCATTCAAGTACTGTAATAAGTAATAGTAATCTGTCGCATGGAAGGCACACAAATAATAAAACAAAATTGTATTAAATAATAATAATAATATTCATATTTCAAAAACTCTTCATTAAGACCACACCACTGACAGAACATACACGTTTCAGTATTTTGTTCACAAAAGATGCTCAGCTTATTTGCCACCACGGAGGTGAGGATTAGTGACTTTGATACGCGGCTCCACACCGTGTTTAATTGCGCTAGCTAGCTGGCTGCAACTCATAGCTGGTGCGTGGCGTCGAGCATTCCTCTGGTCGTTCCCAAGCGGCCGGGAAAGCAGGGGTTCGACGCAGATGCACGTACGGCTGTGGTCAGACCTGTTTGAAACCGTTTTCATGACGTCATCAACAAGCGGTATCGGGATTAGCGGGTAGAGTCAAAATCTATACCGTAGGCCAAATTTATACCATCTACTGCATAAACACCTCTAGTTGAAGCTTACCAAAATAAAAATCAGCAGCGCTAAACGACTATCATTCAAATGTAACACATACATAGAGTACTCTAACAAGTGACAAGCGTATGACAGCTAATTGGTTAGCGCTAGCACAAGAAGCTAACGTAGGAGTGTCTACATCTTTCATCTTTGCTCCTTCTTGTCAAACAGCACAAACAGACAGACCCAAATGAACCACGCCAGTCACAGAAGATCCAAATGAAATGAAATGAAAAAGGTTGTTGGGCTCTTTCCTTGCACGGATACAAAATGAGCGTGACTCACCCGTGCCGTCGTCCACATTTTCCACTTCCATCACTTCGGTGTTGATTCTGCCTCTGAACAGGTAGCGAGGAGCCTCCGTGGTTGCTTTGCTGTTTTTCAAACGTCTTTGTAGAGATACAGTAGGTAGCATTAATACATTCACTGCCATTGACGGCTTGACAAGTCAAATATCCATGTTAACTAGGAAGGCTGGCAGTGAATTAATAACAAAAAAAAAGTTAATTAGGGGTTGCCACACCCCCTTTCCTCCACATACAAAGCCTTTTGTATACTTTTAGAACAAGTCTTTCAGTCACCAAGCTTTCTTCCGCAAATACCCTAAAAAAAAAAAAGTATTTTAGATATTCTTACAGCAATCTTTGTTGAACCTTTCAAGCCACAAGAACTGGAGCACACCCTCCCCGTTCACAAACTTTTTAAGACAAGGGGGTCTTCAATATCCAAACAGTTGGTGCACGCAATCACTCACCAAATTCCCCCCCATGAAAACAGCCCCTAAGCCCCCAAAAGACGAGACTAAAGGAGTGAATAACACAAACACGAGGAGACAAAAGAGTCAGAACGACTGAAGGCGAGCCACCTGTTTTTCTTTTTGCAGTAGACCAGGAGCTTGTCAAACAGGAAGAAGATCCTCTCCTGCACGTTCCCGGCGGAGATCTTCAGCAGGACGCCGTGCATGAGCATCTCCGTGCACGTGTCGGTAATGTTGGAACCCTGACAACACACACACACACACACACATACACACACACACACGCACATTAAAGAGCCGTTTGGATGCAGCACAATATTGAATATTCACACATGGGGAAGAGAGGAGATTACAAAAGCCTGGCCTTTCCGGGCCAATCTCTCAGGGGTGCGAAAAAAAACACACCCTGTTTCCTCTTCTAATGGCGTCCATAGAATAACATCCTGTATGTGTGTGTGTGTGTGTGCGCGTCTGTGTGTTATATGGCGTCTTTCCCCTCACCTTGGCTGCTCTCGGGGGAGTTGACATGCCATCTTTGATTGGCCCCCCTCGCAACTAAAAATAACTCTCCACCACCACGCAACCTTTTTTACATTCTATTGCTCTTTCAGGACCTTTTTAACATCCAAGGAGCCCAAACAGATGTTTGAGTCATTTTACAGCACCAGACGCTCCCTTAAACGTGTCTTTCGTGCTCTTTCACACACACACACACACACACACACACACACATGCACACACGCACACGCCTCAAATTAGCATCAACATGCCAGAATCAGAGTTCCACTTCCATGTTTAGCCTTTTATAGGCCAACGAGACCATAATAGGTCATTTAAAATGAATTGGAAATGGCTCAGCGACCCATAAATAATGTCTAATAAAAAATGAAATCAAAATAATAAATTATATTTAAAATGTAAAAAAAAAAATTCTTGTTGTTCTAAAACAAACAGATCAGCAATATACTTTATTATAAATGTACTGATGACAAATTACTAAAGCAAAAAACTCAGTTAAAAATATAAAGGCAGGTAAATAATATTGCAAATGTATATAATGTTTAAAATTATAATTACTTTTTAAAGTAGTGAAAAAAACTTAATTTGAAAATAAAGTTAATGAATGTATATAATTTCAAGTTACTACAGTTGAAAAGTCTTAAAATATGTTTAAACTTAATACATAAATATAATACAAGAAAATAATATTGTACTGATATGTCATTATTATAAATTGGAACTAGGGCCATAGACAAGGTGGATGGAATTATGAACCGTTCCAAATAACAGTCGGTGTTAAAAACCTTCAGGCTTCTGCTAGAAAGAAAAACATTCTCAGAAAAGGCCTACTACAACATCTGAAAAGTATTTTGGGTTCATCAGAAGCACTTGCGTGCCAATTCCCATTTAACACGAGTTTGCATGTGATTGGTTAATTCTGAATACACCCCTATCCCAAATATAAGAGTGTGTGCACACTTGTGCATCCACATTATTTATTTTATTTTACTTTCCCTTTCAAGAACATTTTTCAATTGAGTCACAATTTTTGAACGAGTTCTCCTCGTCGAAATTTCTTTTTTTGATAATCCAAAACCTGGCATTTGAACAGGGGTGTGTAGACCTTTTATATCCACTGTATAGGCGACACATAAAATGTGCTTTGTTAAGTAGCACAGTCATGTTTCTTTTCTTTTTTCTTTTTTTTTAAAAAAAAACCCCAAAATGTTTTACTGAGCAGCGCGCCCTGTCAAACGTTCCAACAGCTGTTTAGTTATTTTGATGTCACCTTCATTCCTTCCTTCATTAAAGCAAAGCAGACATTTAAAGCATCATTTAGTCTCATTTCTCATTTCCTCTACTTTAAACCCGCCAGAAATAACAAGCAGAGAAATGGATGATGAATCTGGAACGACAGAACAGTATGTTGTTTTTTTTTTTTTTTTTTCCCCCCATTTAGCACAAAATGTGATCACATGGCAAGCAATGAGAGGCTCCGAAAAGTCAAGTGGAAGCGACCACCGTGACCAAAACGCTGGCAGTGGGATGACCATCCATCCCGACCATCGCTGTGAGCTTGTGTTTATAATTAATACAGAGTACAGAGGGGGAAACCACCGAGGCTACACCCAACGCTAGGCCCCGTTCTCTTGGCGTGACCCAGAAAATGTGTGTATTTTTTACTTTGCACTATTGTAGTCTTCTGAGAAGATGCCAAACATCTTGAGGCACCGCCACTGTTTGTCCATTGCTGTCACAAATACTAGCAGCAGACCCACTGCCCTTATTAAAAGCCCGCCCATGGCAGAATACGAAATAATAATGTTGTGGTAAGAGGCCTAGAAAAGTGTGCGAAAGGCACCTCCCAGCCCTCGATGTGCGACTGCCACTCTTCCAGAACCTCCAGCTTCTCCATCTGCCGCTTGGCTTCGTTGATGCCGGAGCACACGGCCTTCATCACCTGCAGCGACTCCTGCACCAGCGCGTGGTCGGAGTGCTTCTTAGGCGTCCTCTTAAGCAGCTCCTAAAAAAAAACACACAAAAAAACAAACAAACGAAAAAATTACAATGTGGCAGTGGAGGGAATTGTAGTGCTCTTCAGTTGGTTTTCATTTATGCCGTTGTATTAATATTTTTAGGGAAATTAAATTTCATGCATTTTATCTTTATTTGTTTTGGGTATATTTTCTTTCATTGCGTTGTTTAATTACATGTATTTTATTTCTGAAACATTTTAGTATTTTTTTCATGAATTTGATCTTTAATTAATTTTACTTTTGGTACATTTTATCGAATTCATTTTATTGTTATCAAATGTTATTTATGTTTTTGTCTTGGTATTACATGTAATTATAATAGATGGTAAAGTATTTTTATTTATTTTAATTGTTTTGAGTCAGTGTAATTAAACATTGTATTTTTATTTATTTTCATTGGATTTCATTTATTTTGTATCTTAGAAGGTAATTTTTTATTTGTTTTGAGTTTTAATTTGATACCTTTGGTTTTATTTCATTTCTATTTAATGTTATTTGATCAATTTAAATGTATTTTATTCCTAATAACCTTTATTTGTAGCACATTTTATTTAATTGGTCTCATTGTATTTTTTTCTGTAAATCTAGTTTTTAAACATGTTATTTAATGTAATTCAATTATTTTTTGTATTATCATTTTTAGTACATTGCATTTAACACATTTAATTGCACTTTATTTCTAGATGATTACATGCTAATATGTATTAGTATATGTAATTGACTATTTTTTTATTATTTTACATTTATTTGAATGTCTTTACATTTATTTTAATTGTGTTGAAATAAAAATCTGCTATTGAATTAATTTTATCCATCCATCCATTTTCTGAGCCGCTTCTCCTCACAAGGGTCGCGGGCGTGCTGGATCCCATCCCAGCTATCATCGGGCAGGAGGCGGGGTACACCCTCAACTGGTTGCCAGCCAATCGAATTATACTTTAAACATTCACATTTTATTATAATTTTATTTGATTATTTGGAGTTTTTTTTAAATATACAATTCAGTTTAATTATAATTCATTGCAATGCATCTTAAATGCATTTTATTGTATTTTAAAGTATTTGTTTTTTTTGTATTTTACTTGAATTGTATTTAATATGAATGCATTGTTAATTTTGGTAAATATTTTAATTTCATAACATTTTATTTGATATTTTGGTATTCATTCAAATTTGGAGGTTGTGAGCTTCATTTTTGCAGTCACTCAAAACAGAAATAGTCCAAAGAAGGACCTTTTCCTTGCGAGAGGATGTGACAAACATTCATTCATTCTTTTTCCGTGATGTAAGTTTTAGCACGTAAGCAACTACAGTATAGAACTTTTACAAAAGAGAAGCCAGGCGGCAGCTGTGACATTTCAACACGTCCTAGCGTCAAATGACCTTATTATTCTTGCACGTGCGCGCGTGCGTGCGTATCCCGGTGGCTGCTTGGACAAAGTCTGGGCGAGATCGCAAACGAAAACAGGATGAAGGAGACCGCTCGCATGACCTGAGCCTTTGAACGCGGTTTTGCTTTCGCTTGCGTAGGCAGAAAGTTGAGGAGTGACGAGCGGGCGTGCGGAACACGCATGAACCAAAGCGCGGCAGCTGGACGGGCCTGGGGCCTCACTCGCAGTCATTTTATTCTTTATCCTCTGAATCCCACTTGAATTCTAGGCAGGACAATTTGATCGGCTGCTGCATCCAGGTCGGAATGTTCAGTGTGAAGTATGACTGGGCCTTTGTACTGCCCCCAGGTGGCCAAAGGACGCACACCAAAATGAGCAGCACAACGTGCATTGAAATCAATGAGAAAGTGTGACAAAAACTGTTACATTTTTTTTTTTTTATTCGATTTAATTACGTCATTATTGTAGTTTTTTTTTTTAAATAAAGTATACTATTATAGAATGCTATTTTTAACATTAAAAAACTTTGGGGAGGCTGGAATGGATTCATGTCACTTCTATTCATTTCGATGGGGAAAGATGATTTGAGATGGTGGTATTATTTTTTGTAATTGTATTTTTTTTAATTGAATCCTCCTGTGACTGAATTTTATATAAATACTTACACTGTAATTTGTTTTAGTAAATTTTGTTTAATACATGAAAACTTTTTTAAAAGATTTGTTTTTATTTCATTTGATGAATATAATGTATTACTTTAAGGTTTTAAATTTGATGTAATACTTTTAATTATTTATTTTACTTGTTACTGAATTTTACTTTGTTGTCTCAGTATTTTATTATATTCAATGTAACTATTTTGGTTTTTTTTATTGCATAATATTTTTATTGAATTTTAATTACTAATTTAAATCATAGTTTGCATGTATTGAATTTAGTTACTAAATTTCAGGTAAGCTATCATATTTTGTCTTATTTAATGTTTAATTTGTTTTATTCTTTAATTTTGCGTTTATTCAATTAAATGTATTGATTCATTCAATTATAGTTTTGTGAATTTTATGAAATACATTTAAACAGATTTTATTTTTTGTAAATTTAATTTTTTTATGAATTTTATTTTATAAGTGTAATTGTATTTCTTTTTGTTGAATTTTATTTGACATTTTTATCAATTTCCAAGAACGCTGGTATACTCACTCGGAGCAGCAGCGGGTACTTGCAGATCCTCTGAATGGGGGCCACTAGGTACCCCTCCAGTGGGACTTCAGTGTTTTTACGGCCTCCCAGCAACATGCAGTTCTACAGGAGACACACAGCAAGTTATCTGAGAGGGAGTTAAACTTTTTTGGTTTTGTTTCCCCCCTCTCTTTCTTCCGGCTCCGTGATGCTCCCCTTGTGGAAGTCTCTCGGAGCGCAGCAGGAAGTTGGGACTCCACCCACGCGCATCAGCTGTCTGGCTCACTCAAACGTACGCAACGCACACACACACACACACACACACACACACACACGCACACAAAGTCGCAAGTGCCTGATGATGTTTTAATGCGAAAGTCCAACTTTGGGCCAAAGTTGAGAGTTTCTATTCAACTTCTTCATGAGAAGACACAATGGCCAAAAAACACATTTTTCCTTGAACCAGTTCCCCAATAACACCATTGAGATTCCATTTGCAACAAACCACATCAAGTCGTATCTCAAATGAAAGGACTTGGCGAGAGCTTTCTGTATCTGCAATTATTTGGCCAATGTGCCCTCATGTGATGACACAATGACCAAAAAACATGTTTTTCTTTGAACAAGTTCCCCAATAACACCATCAAAGATCCATTTGCAACAAACCACATCAAGTCGTATCTCAAATGAAAGGACTTGGCGAGAGCTTCCCTTTTATGCCATTATTTTGTTAATGTCCCCTTGTATGATGACACAATGACCAAAAACATGCTTTTGCTTGAACAAGTTTCTCAACACCGTCGAAAAATATTTTCAACAAAACATTTCAAGATACATCTCAAAATTAATGACTTGATGAGGGCTTTCCACATATGTAAGTATTTGTTAAAAGAAAATAAAACTCATGTGAAGGCACAATGACCAAAAAACATGTTTTTACTTAAGATGGATGCCCAATAACAACATCAAAACTTTATTTTTTCCCCTCTACAAACCACATTGAGTCATACCTCAAATTAAAAGGACTTGATGAGGGATTTCCAGATCTGTAAATATTGTGTCAATATTCCCTCATGTGATGATGCACTCACCCCCCCCCCCCCCCCAAAAGAAAATTATTGTCAAAGTTGTCAAAGTAGAAAATCATTTATCAACAAACCACATCAGTTGTACCTCAAATCAAAGGCCTTGACGAATGCTTTCCAGATATGTAACTATTAAGTCAATATGCCCTCACATGATGACAGAATGACCAAAAAACATGTTTTGTTTTTTTTGGTACTTGTAATTGTTTTTTTTTTTTTTTTTTTTTTTTTACTCTCACCAGCAAGCATGTGCGGACGCTGCGGATCTTGTTGAGCTCCAGCAGCAGCCGCTGAGCCTTCTCGTGATTCCCGCAGTACTCGTCGTAAATCTGAAAGCGCCGTCTCTGTGAAGTCGAACACAAAACACAAAAAAAAAAAAAAAAAAAAACCCGAGGCGAGGTTAAAGCAGTGTTGTTATTTCACTGGTTCTTAAACACAGAGTATCACCTAAAAAAAAAATAAAAAATACCTCACCAAGTACCGCCATAATGACCAACATTAAAATGCAGTAATAGGCCTCAATGTTCATTAAAAATGAGACATGGGTTTTATTTCTAAAAAAAAAGTGTACATATAAGTGTAAGCCTACGTTAATACTGAGCTTAATTATAGGGAAAGTCTAAGGTGGCGTTAAATATGGATTCAATTCATATGTATTGCGCAGAAATAAATAAAAAATGCCAGTGTCCGTGCATTCGTCGGGCGTTTTGAGCAGTAGAATATTTCGAGTGTTTATTTCTATCGTGCAAGGCCGGCGGTTACCACGATCCAACAACGCCAGTCGCCACTCACAAAGTGCAAGAAGCAGCGTCCGACTTCGTGGTGAGCGTGCGGGTCGGGCTGCAGCAGCTCCTCCACCATGGAGAGGAAGTCTTTGTGCACCGCCAGGATGTCCACGATGTTGCAGAACAACACCTGACAGAGTCCAGAAAGAAAGCGTCTGGAATCAATATGTTGGCACGAGGGGGGACGCGTCTGGCACGAGCGAAACCGACGCACGCGGCGTCTTTTGTTATGCCGCCTTTGATCTTTTAATTTCAAACATCAGCATGGCGAGATGAGAGGAGCCTTTCACGCGACGTTAAGAGCAAATGTTGACTCTCGATGGGAGAAATTCAATTCAAATGGGTTAGGGTTTTTTTTTTTTTTTTTTTTTTTTGCAATGGGTGAGCAAAGTATGGCCCACTCGGTTCTTTAGTTCGGCCCACCGAGCACTTACATTATCACGAGCAAGAATTGCATTAATTTTGCCATTTTCACCTAGAAGTGGTTCATTCAAATGTATTCATTTAGATCATTAAATGATTAGTTTGTGTTATTGTAAACAATATAATTAAAAAAAAAAAAAAAAAAAGAGTAAAATAAACATTCTACACATTATGTATATTTAAAAATCAATGAATTAATTGATTAAATAGTTAGTTAATTAACTACAATTAAATAAAAACCTGTCAAATTTAAATGTTGGGATGAATTTAACTTTTAAATGACTCTTACGAATTGATTAAGCAATTATAATGAAATTATAAAACTAAATTTAAAACTGTAAAATAACAAAATAGTCAAATTATTTATAAAAATACAAGTACTCATAAATCTTTTGAAAAATTACATTAACTAAAAACATTTAATTATTATCAAATTATAATGATTACAGTTTCAAAATAATATCTTTTCTTGAATTTGGTTAATTAAAATGTATTTATTCATTTGCTGTTATTTAGCCCATTATTTCCCCCCCTTTTTTGTCTTTCTCCATTTCCTTTTTTTCCCCGCCTGAAAAAAAGATGACATAAAATTTAAAATAGATAAATGGCTAATTTATTGTGAACAAAATACAAACATTTTAATAACTGGTACATTTCTAAATTAGTAAGATTTGTACTGTGTCCAATTTAATTACAAAAAAGTGACATTTGACAATTTGAAAAATAAATGTATCAAATAATTGCCTTGAATTCAATGATCAAATTGTAATTTTAAATAAATAATGCAATAACAATGATTTTATTTCAAAAACAATTTTATATATTATCATCCACTTTAACTTCTTTTCCCCCCCTTAACTACGACTGACCTGACTAAAATAAAACCTCAAATGTGGTCCTAGAGCAACAGTTTCGTCCACGCTCCGGCTATAGTGCAAAGTCCCGGGCTCCCCCACCCGGCGTCCTAAATCCTCTCGGGGGTCGGGGGGGGGGGACACGACAACGCCGCGTTCCCAAAAAAAAAACCATAAAATGGCGGGATATGTCGGAAAAGCTCGATGATGTGCAGTAAATATCCGCTGGATGCTTATTTATCTCCGTGAGTAGCCTTTAGAAATATCATAAACAGTCTCCTCACCTTCACCGTTTCTTCCGTGATGTTTTTGTCCATTTTGGTGGCGGCGTACTGGTCCAGTCGGTGCAGGAACACCTGGAGGAGGACACAGGGACAGTTACCTTTTTTTCCCCCCCAATATGCCTCCCCCCTTGAGCTGAGTTGTTGTTGTTTTTGTGGTGGTTGTGGTGTGGTGAGGTAGTTGTTGTTGTTGTTGCGGTGACAGTGGTTGTTTTGGTGGCTGTGATGGTAGGAGATGTTTTGGTCTGTGGTGGTGTTGTTGTTGTTGTTGTTGTTGTTGTTGTGGCGGTCGTGGCAATTGCAATTTGAAGACACCCGACGCATAATGGAGACGGGACGGTAAGATGTCGACATACTTGTGTGCGTCTAATGTCGAAGAGGGGCCCCGGCGCTCACTCTTAAAAATCACTCGCCAGGAAAACAAGGCGAGTTGCCAGTTGATTTCAGGGAAAGACTTTTGAGGAAAACTGTTACAGTGAGTGTTGGAATTTGGGGTTTTGGGGGGGGGGGGCTACTTCAATAATTGGGCTCTTTGTTGCGGCCCAACTGGCTGATTAGCATTCTGCAGCCGGCCTCGCCTCGCAACTCCCGGACACTCGGCGGCATTAGCATGCGATTAGCAAGTCTAATATGTACAAACACGGAGCGCACGGACCTCGACAGGGCTTTCCAGTGTCGGGCCCGAGCGGAAGCGCCGCTCATTTGCATCCAAAGGCCCGCTTCCTGCTAGCGACCGACGTACACCGTTAAACATTTGCCGGAGAAATACTCTCATGGCTAAAAGGTAAGAAATCATATTCAAGTCACCAACATTTTCAGTATTATTACAATACCACGAAAAGAAATACGTCAAGGATTTGCTAATTGGAGCGGCGCGAGTCAAAATATAGCCAAAGCTATAACGCATATCTAAAAATATATAAACATTTCCTATATATTAGTGGGGGGAAATATATATATATATATATATATTACAAATGCCACACTAATATTAGAAAACTAGATATTGCATGGAAAAATCTGATATCACAAATATTAGAAGAAAATAGATGAAAATAACTTTTGAAATACAAAAATATTTCAGTAAAAATACAATACAAATGAGAAAAATATAAAAATATGACAAGATGCTAACTTTAGAAAACACTAAAACAAAAAACAAAAATATAAAAAAATACAAAATGCTCGATTAAAAATACTAAATATTAGACAATACACAAATACCTTTGGAAAAACAGAAATATTTAGAAAAACTATATAAAAATTGAAAAAGGAAAAGGTACATCCGTTTTAGAAAAAAGAAATTACGACATAATAAAAATTAGGTAAAAATGCATTAAAGAAGAAAAAAATTAAAACCGACAAAAATATGACATGAAAAGTACAAAAATATGAAACTCATACAAATTAGATTAAAACACAAAATATGACAAGACACACGTTACAACATACCAATACAATCTTTTGTAATTACAAAAATATGTAAAATACAAAATACGACAAAAACACAAATATAGTTTGAAAAACAGAAAATGTTAAGATACAAAAATGTTACATGAAAAATACACCAGTTTTAAATAATAATAATAACAGTAGGTCAAACTAATACAACCATCAGACAAAAATAAAAAATAAAATTAAAATATTAGACAAAAATATGAAAAGTACAAACAGTGGAAGAAAATATAAATGAATATCAGGGCGGGGGGAATACAAAATGTAAAAATAAATATTGTCAATTTGCAGAAAAAAAAAAAACTACGAAAATATATTATTCACATTTTAAACAGTACTACTAACCATGTGAAATGTTATTGCGGTTTACTGCTTCATCCTTGCTATATAAATCCTCTGTATTATTATTATCATTAACTATGGTTATTGGTGCAGAGTGTATGTTATTCCTGGAATAGAGTCGGAGGGAGGGAGGAAAAACAAGCTCCTTTTGAAGAAAAGCAGCAAAGCTTCCCTGGTAATTTAGTTAAAAGTGAAGACCTGGAAGACGTCCAAGACGGGAAGCTGACTCATTGGATTTATGGACCCGGGCCGACTGCGACTCTCAGCCCATTTTCAGGACGGCCCGTAAATATACACTTCATTTGCCTAATTGTGTTGCGCTTTTACTGGGTCAGCCAAATGCCTTTTTATTTACTATCGGCGAAGCAAAGCGGCGATTGTTTGCATCCGGCGCTCCTTCGTGACGCCGCTATTTAACGAAGCGCAACTCCGGAGGGTAACGGTTTTTCTTTTAACCCCGACAACGGATCCAGCCTGTCTGGCCGCGGGCCAGGCCTGAATCCCAAGTAGACCTGTGTGCATTTGTGACGCTCTTCCGGCCTCGTTGGCCACCCGTGTCACGTCCGACGCCGACCGATAAGACTTTCAAATGAGCCTGGACACAGTGGAGCAACTGTTGTGTTATTTTGTATTCCAAGTTGCTTGATTTCTAGCGCAAGATGCACAAAAGGTACTCAGCATGTACATAGCAAGCTAAGCAATTGTACGCTTAATTCATGCCACGTTCCTAAACAAATAAAAAAACACTGCAACTCATATTTCCCTATTCAAATGAATGGAAATGCCATTATCCTATTCCAGCCTTCTGGTGCGCGTGCCTCAGCCCCCAGGGGGCAGTAGAATACAGGCATACAGACACAGAAGAAGAAGAGTTTCACACCTAAGTGACTCAGTACGCTATATATGCCTGTGGGTATTGTCATACAGTATTGTGTACACATTTCCATTGCTTAAAGGGTTATAACACTGCAAAACTGATGCTATTTGTTCGTCTATGTATGGGGTTTCCTATTACTTGTTAGCATTGAGCTAGCGTACTTTAAGGCAAAGTAGTGTGGTTGTTTTACATACACAACCTGTAATTGTCTTTGTCTTATGGTAAGTTTGACAAACTTAAACTGGGAATAACAATAAATAGCTTTAAGCCTCTTTTTGGACGAATTGTTCACTCTGCCAAACTACTTGTTGTTGTTAAGTGAGTTGATTTGAGTACGATCCCACCATTTAGTGCTTGTATCTCACAAGTTAATTATTTAATTTTATTTGTATTAAATTCAAATCAGCCATAACGCTACGTTGTGGTTAGCGTGTTACTGGATAAAAGCTACGCGATTGTTATGAAACCTTGAAAAATTGCCAGGCTCATGTTTGTCTGCTGCAAGGTAAGCAATGTACTCGTATTCTCTGTACAATAATGCTGTGCTGTTGTTCGATCGTTGACCAAAATGCTAACGTTACGCTGCTGAGGTGAGGCCAGGTTACTTCGCCAGCTAAGCTAACGAGGCTAGCCCACCGCATCGCCTGGAGAAAGAGGAACGCTAACGTGAGGCTTGGTTACGATGCATACAAGGACATGTGATCCCTTTGATGCATTATACTCAAAACGGTAAATCACTTTCATAAACACTGAATTTCCTGCAATAAACGCGTCGTGAGTTAGGGCCAATCGAAACTTTTATGATGTTGTCGTGTTTTACTAGGTCCAATGCGAGTTCGCTGGCACTAGTCTGCTGGATCAAGTGTCGCCCAGACAGGAATGAATGGGCCTCTCTCTTCTTGTCTGCTGCCTCTTTTATGCATCAGTCACTCGTCTTGTTGTTGGATCAAAATATTAGGTACACTCACCCAATCTAACGAGCGCTAAAGCAATAATGCTCCAAAATAAAATATTCCAAAAAGTGACCTAAAAATACAAAAATTAGCCAAGAAATATACAACTATTGGAGGGGGAATACACATGAATATTAGTGAGGGGAATGTATGCAAATATTAGGTGGTGAAAAGCTTCTTTGTGGGAAAAGTGATCATTAAAACAGCAGTAAGTGATCATCCTTTTAACCTGGGTACAAAGATTTTCACCCTAAAGAAGACACAGACTATGACTTCTCACGTCACAGGTAGTGTAGCGGTTCACACGGCTGACTGACCGGATGCAGGTGGCAAGGGCTCGGCTCACGATCAATGCCGACCAGTCAATATGCGAAAAAATGTTTTTTTTTCATACACACACACACACACACACACACACACATATATATATATATATATATATATACATATATACATACACACACACTGTAACTGCGTTTAAAAAAATATATAATTACAAAAATACACTGACTAGACAGTTTGCGGTTGAGAGGCTTGACTGGTGTCTTTTTCCTCAAGCAAGATCAGCAGACAGACACTGCGTAGCAAATCTTAACGCAATCATGAAATAATACGATTAGTGGAAGTTCCCTAACATGTCTGGCTTTAATTTCATTCAAACATAACGGGCCATTTCCTCCACGCCGCCGGTGTACGCTCGCTTAAGTCATTTACACAGATGACATTTCTGGGTTTTATTGCGTTTTGGAGGATTTTTTTTTTTTTTTTTCATCAAAACAGTTCCTCTACGGTTGTCACATGGTAAACGTTGACTTGTCCAACATTAGCTCCCTGCCTTCTGGTTTTAAAGCAGGAAGCGTGCAGCACAATGTAAAGATGGGGAGGTGCCGGGAAGGAAGGAAGGAAGGAAGGAAGGAATGAAGCAAGGAAGGAAATCCTGCTTGACAAATGCTCTCTGTCTCAGAGACAAAAGTGAAAGAAAAAAAAATGGAAGGGAAGCGCTGGACGTTCCTACTTTCTTGAGCCAAGCAGCTGAAACTGCTGCATGAACCGTTTCCAGGACAGTAATGAAATCGCACAAACCTTTGACACGTTTGATGGCGTAGGTGGAAGAGCTTCATGATTTAGTATCGTCCATCTGTCTATTCCTCCAATTCCGATTGGTGCTCATTTGGCAAATTTTCTAGTCACTACAATGACTGCTTTAAACCACAACAAAAAACAAAAAAAACGTTTTATTCAATTTCAGGGATGAGTCGTTAAAACGTTTTGGTGCGTTATGTCATGACAGATCTGTTCACCAAATGTTGTATTGATTGGTGGAACTGGTGTCAGGGTTTTTTTTTTTTTTTTTTTTTTTTCTTTTCCTTCCTCAAAAACGTTCCGGGGGCCCTCGCACCAACGTTTTCATGAATAATCCTAAAATTTAACTCTGGAGCTACAGCGATCAAATATTTTTTAGAATCAGATTGTCCCATCGATTCTTCAGGTAAAAAGTGATTTTGCATTAACGCAAAATCTGATGTGGATGCACGGCTTGACATTAACTGTTTGGCTAACCAGCCACTGTGGCTACTGGTTTCCCAGAGTTACTAGCCACTCAGCATTTTCAATTTTGTTGTTGGCTAACATGGGTTAGGTGCTGACAGAATCCAATCATCAACGGGGCGATGGGGTGGGGTCTGATGGAAAGTCTTCCCAATCAAAATACATTTGTCAATGGTTGGATGCAGTGTTTATTATTTATCCGTATGAAATCTACCTACCAACAGGCGATTGCGCAAGCGACATGAGGCCTTTTGGAACAAAACACTTCTCATTTAATTACACATCAGGCATGCGTATATAAACAGCATTAAACGGAGCACAACGCATTGAAATAAATGTATGCCAACTGTGCTATGTAGTCCAGCCAAGAAAGACGGCAGCTAAGGGAGCACTTAACGCAACACGTAAATCTCCTTGCAATGGTGATTATTTTTCTGTCAGACATGACAATGGCAAAAGGCTGTGACAACACAATGTTGACATTATCTTTTTTCTGACTCATTCCACCCAAGATAAACACCAGCGCCCACTGTCTCCTGTTATAATTAATCATTACGTAACATCCAGGCTTATTTGGGACATCTCCCATAACCTTTTTCAGTAACGGCAGGATTTTCCGACAGCTATTTTTGCGCACAAAAATGACAAATTGCGATTCTTCCGTGTGAATTTCGAAGTGGGCAAAGTCTTTATTTACACGACATTGAGCTACTAAGTGGCATAATTACCCTACAAACGAGAAGCGTTCAGTACAAAATTTTCCTGAAAAGGTTCCACTCGAGCGAAGAGAAATAAAATTGAGCAAATAAGGTAATGGTAATGCACTCGCATGTGGGCAAGGAGTGCCGCAGTCGCCGACGCACCAAAAAAAAATACAAAAATAAAACATAAAATTTGAACACCCACAAGGAGCTGCTGTAGGCCACAACTCACGGCCAGATGCTTGCACACAGACTAACTGACTCCAGCTCCCGGAGGAAGAACTAAAAACTAAGTATTCATGAAAATCAATAGGGAAATGCCTCGGGGGGGGGGGGGGGGGGGGGGGGGGGGGAACCTAGCGTGGAGTGGGCTTCCTTTTAAAGGCTTTTCATGCCCCTGTTCCATCGAGCTTGTACACAAGAGCGTGTGTCCTTAGCCGGTGTCCAACCGTGTCTCCCAGGAGGGACGAGGGAGCTTGCTCAAGGGGGTGAAAGGCAAACGTGCAGGGCGGGTCACAGTGAGTGGACGCCGGCCAGCATGCTCTGTGGAACTGCTTTTGTAAAGCACACTTCCTGCAGGAGGAATTCCTCCGAGGTTCGGAAATGCTGGGGAACAATGAGGCATTAACCCCCCCCCCCCCAAAAAAAATAAATAAATAAAATAAAATTACAATACACCTTGCACATGCTGTACAGTTGTACAAGTTGAATCTGTTCTCATACAGTAACTCAATTTACTTCGAGATGAAATCAATTTTATTCATGAACTGGAGTGCCATTCATCTTTTCCAGGCCCAAAAATCACAACCATTTTTTGGTTACCTTTTAAAAATAATAAATAGTACTGTAATGTATAAAACCATGGTAAAATATGAGAATGTAAAAAAAAAAATAAAAAATAAAAAAAATACCAAATTTTCAGTGTTTATTTACATATATACATTTTCTAAATTAACCAATCATTTAGTTAGTTATCGGAGTTTGGCCTAAAAAAAAATTAATATCAGTCGGGCCCGACTGTTGAGTGCAATTTTTCTTCATAAAAAAATATATTGTTGACTTTGGAGGCTTTTCAATTTCCATTCATTTCAACAGGTAAATATGATTTGAGATGAGAGTGTTTTGAGATACAAGCATGGTGGCGGAACAAATGAATTTCAACTAGTATCCCAAGGTACCGCTGTAGTGGAAAAACACACACGCTGATTAGCACTAATCATCTGCGGACACTTAGAAATCTGTTGTGTGGCCTCTGCTGGGAAAATATCCCGATTCACCTTTCACACTAATTTCCAGCAAGGGTGGCATCCTGCAGGCCGCCCGGGTTAAGCGAAGCCCCCCCACCCCCTTTTTCTTTTTTATAACCGACTTATCTCAGATTGTCTGATCGCCGCCGCCGTCAGACTCATACATTTCCGGCAAGAACAGACTCGCCTTGTAACGCAGCAGCCAATCCCCTAAATGAATTCCCGTGGAGATAAAAGACAAGGGGGGGGGGGGGGACAGAGGACACTTGCACACATTTGCAGACAGATACATACACACACACACACACACACACACACACAAACTATGATTCCTCTTCTAAGAAAGGCCAGATTGTGATCCATCCCATCCCCACTAGTCCCCGAATATGAGCTCCATTAGAAACATGTGGGCCAAAGATAGCAATGCAAAGCGAGTAAGACTCACGCTTTTATTGAGACAGGCCGACTAATCGAGCCCAGAGTGTAAATGAAAACAAAAAATAACTGAGATTTGCCTAAAAACCTGGATTTTCTTGCACTGATTGACCGGACCCGAGTCGATTGCCAAGTTGCCATTGAGAAAATTTTCTATCATACTGTATATACAAAAACAAAATGCACCTCTTCTATGACAGGGATTCGCAAATGGTGGTACGCACACACCCCTGAGTGTGCGAAGGACTTATCTGGATGTTGCGGGAGGGGTGGGTGTTGGGGGGCACCTTTGGGGGTGCTTGAGCTGAAAAGTCAAATCGGAGTTTGGTATATTAAATGCATTTCCAATATCCATGGAGATGACAGCACAAAAACGGCCTGTCTCAAACTTTTTTAAACCACACGCACCCCCCTTTAGCACGCCGATGAGCATTGATACTTTGCGAGGGGCCGGGGGGGGTTGCACAATTGACATGTGTGTGTAAAAATATGGAATCATCATACCAGACTGCCATTACACGCTTAATCACAGGCACCCCCAGGGGTGCGCACGTCACGTTTGGGAATCTAAAGCACAAGAGAGTGTAAAAGAATTTTAAAAAGACGACACAAATCAAGAAATCCACTAAAAGAACCTTTCCCAAACTTGTTTACACCATGCGCACCCCCAAAATGTGATTTTATTTGTTTCCCCACCCACATATAGGGATGCTTAAAGTGGTGCGCGTGGCTCATTTTTTGTGCATTTCCTGACTTTTTTTTTTCCGTCTTTAAAGTGTCTTGATGAACTAGTGCATATATGTTTATAGTTCTTATTTTGTTGCTATTTTACCACATTTCAAGATACACAGATGCTGACTTTATGAATGACGCACCTGCAATGTGCACTACTAATAAATAGAATGGAATGAGAGCTCCTCACTTCTGCACAACGCAGCCCCCCCCCCCCCCCCCCCCCCCCCCCCCCCCCCCCAACCCCAACATGAGCACTAATAGGTGAAAACAGTTTTGGACATTTTTACACTCAAACTCACCGACAGGAACTCCAGTGTGCCCACATAATCCCGTTCTGTTTTTAAGAGCTCGTTGAGGACGCACACCCGTAAACGGAGCTGCTTGTCCAAATCCTTGCCGCTCTCAAATCTGTGCTCGCTCCTGCTCTCCTCGGTCATAGTGTCAAGAGATCAAATAAAAAGGCCAAACAGGAGGGGGGGTGGGTGAAATTACACTTTCTCAGGCATAGTTTAAGCAAGAGTAGAGCTGTTTCAATGCAGCCTTTGCAACAACTTCCTGTGCTTAAAAAAAAAAAAAAAAAGTTTAAAAAAAAAGTAAAACAAGGGATGAAACGCTGGAGAAGGCAAAGGCGAAAGGTGGAAGAAGGATGCAAGCCGGTTTAAAGTGAGCCCATGTGACTTCCACACAGCTTTTTTAGGACGAGTCTCTGCCTCGCTTGGAGCTCGCTAAGTGGCGGTCGAGTCGTAATCGATAAACAAGCTAAAGTCCGGTAGAGTTTTTCAAAATAAACTTCCAGATTTCAAGAGCACCAACGACCAAACCGTGTCGTCAGTACGTATACATTCTGAACATATGACACCTATTGTCAAAATAAATATGTATATGATGGTGTATATTACCCGGTGTTATAGTTAACGTGTTGTTTCTGAACTCGTTCTGTGATTGTCCAATCGCTTTACTTCCGGTTGAGGAAACGTTTAACTAAGCAATTTTCTTTACACTTTTCACAGACGGCACGAGTGAAACGGACACTGTAACTATTTAATCAGTAACCACTATATTAACAATCATATTAAATGTTTGCTATGAGGAAAGGGGTAAACTTGGTCATACGTTACCCTCTATTGGCCACATTTGTTACTGCAAGTCGCTCGTCATGTCTGTGATGTATATTTAGTACCACTAGAGGGGGCCATTTATCTGAACTACAGTACAATATTTGTCTTGAATGCCTGTCACACACGCAATAAATACATCCATCCATCCATTTTCTGAGCTGCGTCTCCTCACTAGGATCGCGGGAGTGCTGGAGCCTATCCCAGCTGTCATCGGGCAGGAGGCGGGGTACACCCTGAACTGGTTGCCAGCCAATCGCAGGGCACATAGAAACAAACAACCATTCGCACACACATTCACACCTACGGACAATTTAGAGTCTCCAATTAATGCATGTTTTTGGGATGTGGGAGGAAACCGGAGTGCCCGGAGAAAACCCACGCAGGCACGATACAATACAACCAAAAATGTCGACGAATTAAAAAAATAAAACTGATTAGACGAAATAATACACCATTTTAGACGTAAAAAATGCTTGAAAAAAATGTTTGAAAAATACAGAAATATTCAACACAATACACTAAAGTTACATTAAATAAAATACAAATATTAGATGAAAATTAGAAGACTATGTAGTCAAAAATACAACAATACTTAGCCCAAAAAATACACAAATAGGAAAAAAATTAATGAAAAAAACGTTGGGTTGCCTCTCATGTCGCAATTTTGTTTACATTCTTGCGTGTCTTAAAACTGAAAAAAAAAGTAACCACTGTTCCAAACAAACAACAACAAAACTACTGTTGGAATATTCAGAGCGTTAAAAAAAAAAAAAAACTTAAGCTGGCTCATGAAGTGTGAGTGGAAAAACCAAACATTCCCATGCTCGCATAGCAGTGAGTGCAGGGAGAAGGAGGGGATGTTGTGTTTGGGCTACGTTGCACACTATACAGTAATTGGGTGTAAAACAGGTGGCGCTCTTGTTGACACAGCAGGCAAGCATGTGAAAAATGTGCTGCCGCCGCAAAAAAAGAAAAAAAAAATCACAAAAGGAACCGGTTGACTCTAGATATTTAATCAGCGTGTTGGAGTCGAACGGCGGCACGGAACATCACAGACGAATGTGAAACGCACGTTAGACGGCAAACTCTAAACTCTACGAACTTTTCATATTACATCACAACAAACACAATTTTTCAGAAAAGCACATTACACACTATTTTTATTGATGTTGTGACAGTAAGAGGAAATTATTCAAAATGTGATGTGGACCACTAGGGTACGCAGGCTCCCTCTCGTGGTATGTGACAGAATTACTGAAATAAATGTTTAAACTATGTACAGTGGCTTAAATTTTTGTTTAATCCAGTGCAGTGTATTTATTTAGTGCAGTTCAATTGTATTTAACTTTGAAGTACAATACATTTGCATTGAATCTTTTTTTTAACAATTTGTTCATAAACATTTATTCAGCTACAATTTAGTTGACTAATCATTTGAGGACAGATTTTGATTTTCTAAATTTATGGGCAACTGTGGATAAACTTACAATGGCTTACAATAGTATTACATTTTTGGGACTAAAGCCTCTGTCTGATTTTGATGAACACCTGTGCCTACTGTGCTTCTGTATTTTGATGTTGGTCATCACGGTGGTACTTGGGAGAGTTGAATTTTTTTTTAGCAGGTACTTAAAAAATTTAAGTTTGAGATCCACTGTTAGGCCAATGAAATCTTATATAAGAAAAAAACAGAAATATTAGAAAAAAATATTCATGCAAAATACAAAAATATTAGCCAAAGACTGATGTTATGAGTTCAAGCTGAGATTTGAGTACGGTGTGTTTGTTTTTTGTTTTGTTTTTTAACACCAGTTTATCGCCATTTCTTTGAGGCGAGAATCCGAACGGTTGCGTTGGCGCGCATGCGCACGGGACCCGTGCACTTGGCACCACGTGACCCCTCTCGTCAGCCAGCCAGCCTCCTTTAAAAGTGGGCTGCTGCTTCAAGAGGTGCTAAACGCTTCCCTCCTCCTCCTCCTCCTCCTCCTCCTTCTTTCCTGCGCGCACATTTGGCACCTCCTGAGCATCAGGTGTCAAAAAAAAAAAAAAGAAAAAAAAAAAAAAGCGAGCTGCACTTTTATTCCAGTCTGAGGTGGACCGAGCGGTGGTGTGGACAAAAGTCATTGGAGGAACTTCACTCCGCAGCGAACGCTGACGTTTAAGAAAAGAACATCATAATCATCGACACGATGACAGTGGACTTCGGATGGCCATTTCGTCTTTTTTTGCTGCCCTGTGTGATCATTTGCAGCGGCGTGCTATGTGCACACTCGCTCTACAAGAACCGCTACGCTGGGTGAGTAAAGAAGAGGAACCCCCCCCCCCCCCCCCCCCCCCACCACCAAACAAAACGACCCCCCCCCCATCCATCCAGTTTCCATTCATGTGTGGCCATGAGGGATGAGATGCAATTGCAATCAGATGTGCCGCAGCGTAGATTTTCTCATCGAGCGAACAAAGAGAGCCTGTATATGTGCTTTTTGTTGACTCAAGACCCGCATGCATGCAAGGCTTGCAAGAATGTAACACTTGGAACATCCCAACCTGGATGGAGAAGGACATTTTATTTATTTATTTTAAAACTAGGAACTCATGGGAAGGGAATTCATCTGTTCCCGAGTGGCCTGTTAAAACCTTCAAGGTTCAACTTCTAAGTAAACTTCTAAATTCTGAACTGTCGGAAATTCAAAGTTCCAAGGAGTTAAGCGGCAAACTGGGGGGGGGGGGGGGGGGGGGAACAAAAAAAACCACTCGAAGATTACATTTGTAATCTTGCACAAATAAAGATGTGCATTTTAGAGATAAAATGTGTATATTTTCGTGAGTAAAATTTTATATTTTTGACAAATTTTAATATTATTAGAACATACGTTTTTATTATTAAAGTTGTACTATTACAGGAATGAAAGTTATTTTATATTTTTGTTTTATATATACCTTAACAACAAAGAGAAAAATCTGAAAAAAATGGCCGCTTTTTGCAGGTGTTTGGTGATTTGTTTTGTCTGTTTGAATGTCATTATCATTGTCTTATGTGTTGATGTGTAAAAACATTGATTTGAAAAGGGCTAATCTCATCCGGTTAAATCAGCTGGCCGATTAATCAGTCTGAATCTAATTACTTTTAGCGATGGGTGAATACCGATACCAGGTATCAGTATCGGGCCGGTACAAGTCTTATTTCAAGGTATCGGGTACTCGTGAAGGCTGCCGATACCAGCCAGCGATACTTATGGCAAACAAATCTGACACTGAGTCTTATTTTCAACACATTTTGAAAAATCAAGAATTTTCCGGGATCGCCACAAAAAAAAAAGCCAAAGAAAAACCAACACAGCCTTTGTGCTCAGTGAAGCGAGTTCTCACGCGGCGTGCGGTCGTCTGGCACGTTCATGCCTTCGATTAAGCGTCAGTGCCACGAACGGCGAGTATGTCAATGGCGCTTTTGATGAAGAGGAAGAGGAGGGAGGCACCGCCACTCGTTTCCTCCTCCATATGCTTTCTCACCAACATATACTGTATATACTAACTCCTTTTGTCGCTTGAACTGACGCCTTCGTTTAGGGCGTCCTGCTTCCTGTGTGACAGTAAAAGACTTTAGTGAGCGCACACGCATACACACACACACAAACATACAAACATGGCAAAAACGACATGTGTTTTTAATATATGAGTATTGTTTGAGTTCACAGGGTATTGTGTTACCTTCTGTTTTTTAGTTCACGGTTTTGTTAAAACGTTGTCGTCCCAATGAAAAACACAAAGGGTGTCAAACTCATTTTTGTCGCAGGCCACATCATAGCAACGGTTTCCTTCGGCGGGCCGTTATGAATTTGAACCCATGTAAACATATAGTCGCTTCAGATCACATACACACAACAAACTGATGGCTAACTAGCTTTGAAATCAGAAGCCAGCTATTTTTATATTTATTTTAAAAGTGGGATTGGTAACAAAAAAAAAAAAATGCTTGCAATACCTCAACGTTATTAAAAGTAAAGACAATTTGGTATTCGCAAGAAACATGAAGTCGACTCACATGATTTGCCTTCGCGGGCCACATAAAATGATGTGGCGGGCCGGAACTGGCCCCCGGGCCTTGAGTTTGACACCTGTGACGTACAGAATATCTTTGTTTTTGGTGTCTGGGTTGGAGGATAAAAAAGAAAAATTGGGAAAAAATGTGGCGATAAATGCATTTTGTTGAACAGCAAAAAGTCTTAGTATTGTATGGTATGGTAACATTTTAAAACTCACCTCGACTTGATTTATTTATATTTTCTACCTGTTGAAATTCAACCCCGTGATGACGCTTGACCCTCCGTCATCACGTCCACCAACGATGTCTTCGCATCAGACGTCTGCTGCGTCGCATTCAGTAGAAATGATGTTACAAAGCGCTTATGTCGAAGGCGATGGTCACTTTACACTTGTTATTCTCGCAGCGATCAAGTCTTCAGGATAAGCCCGAGTAACGACGAGGACGTGTGCACGCTCAGGAACATTCTAGACAGCATGAAGGTTGGCTCTGTTATTGTCATATGAGAACAATAAGTAAATTGTGGACGCTTGTATGAGCTGCAGTGTGACACTTATTGCAATAACACAGATGATGTCGTTTCATGCATTTAAGGTGGACCTGTGGCAGCCTAACAGCATTTCTCTGATCAGCCGGAACGCCACGGTGGATGTGCACATCAAACGCAGAGACACGAGACGGCTACATGCCACCTTAAAGCGGGAACGCATACAATATCGGTGACAACCTCTTCTCCCTGATAACTGGATGTTATATTACATTACACTATATTGCATATTTAGGGTTACGTGCTCTGTTTTATACCACATGAAAAAAAGGACATGACAATATTACACATATGAAGCATTAGCAACCATTGCGAGATAGTCGCAAAAAGTTACAAGAATATAGTTAAAATATTATAAGTTACAATTTAGAACGTTACGAGAAAAAAGTCGTAATATTATCAGATAAAGTCACAACAGTTAGGAGAATAAATGCGAAATGTCAGGGGAAAATGTTGTTCTAGTACAAAAATACAGTGGAACCTAACAATAATTTTGTACTGCACTGATGTTCTTAGGCCGCAATAAAAGTGCTTCAATTTAACGGACAATCGGATTTAACGGACGACCCCTGTCCCCCTCTTAGGCCATTAAATCAGATTGTCTGTTAAATTGAAGCACTTTATGTGTACAGTACCAAATCATTGTAAATAATTATTTTTCAAAAAGCTTAGTTTTAAAGTTTTATATTCAAACTTACCTCACTGGTGCATGAAAGGGTTGTGAAAGGGAGTTCCCAACTGGACACTATATTCTGTCCGTTAAATCCGAAGTCCGTTAAAGTGAAGTTCCGTTAACTGCAGTTGTACTGTTAAGAAAAAAAAGTTTTATTGTGAAAAATGGTGGTTTTACGAGATACTGTATTTTTAGTTATTTATTATGAACGTCTGGCGTGAGTAAAGTGACTATATTGGAAGAAAAAAAAGTGAGGAAAATGAAGTCGCAATGTCACGGAAAAGCTACATTTGTAAAGCTAAGAGAAAAAAGTTTTTTACTGTACAAAAAAAAAAGACATTACAAGAAACAAAATCGTTACGTTATGCGAATAAAGTTGTAATGTTACAAGCTACTAAAGTTTCCCAATTTCAAGAAATAAAAATTGCTAAGTGAGCCCTCAAAGCATCATAAAACCACAGTCTATATCTTGCAGTGAACATTTATAATACATTGCAATAATGGCTGCAGTATTCTTTATAACATGACGCCAATCTCCTCCTCCCGCCGCAGAGTTTTCATCACTAATCTGCAGCAGGAAATTGAAAAGCAGACGGGACGTCGCTCGTCTCGCAAGCGCAGGTCAGACAGTCCGTACGACTATGAGGTCTACCACTCCCTGGAGGAGGTAACCTTCCTTCTAGCTCCTACACAAAAGCATCTACGATACTTAACACAAATTACTTGCGGCGCTTCCCCTTCGGGACCATTAAACGCAGAAATGTGAACATTTGTCCAAGTATTTATCCACACTGCATGGGATGTGGAAATACTTTTCTGAGAGAGAGAGCCGAGTCATGACGACACTGTTATTCTAAAAATTGTTTATCCTGTATGCTGTTCGCCCATTGAGTCGGCTCGACATGAAATTTCTCATTCTTTTAGTAAAATCAGCCGCTGGAGCCACTTTGACCAAGGAACATGAAATTTGGTAGACATGTGGATCATGGGTAGACCCACAAAAAAAGAACTCATGTTGGAAGCGGCCATTTTCGGGACATTTTGGCCATTTCCAGAGTGTTCTTCAAAGATAACTTGGATTGTAGATTTTGTCGAATTGCGAGCAAATTGGAATCACGTATATACAAGACAGATGTGCGACACTAAATTGGGCAGCTAAACAACGGCAGTCATTTCACAACAAATAACGGATATTTGTTTCCACCATAAAGGTCCAGAGGTGGATGTTCGAGATGAACGCAACTCACTCCGACCGGCTCGACATGTTCTCCATCGGGAAGTCGTACGAAGGACGACCCCTTTACGTCCTTCAGGTAAAAAGCGTAACTGGGACAATTACAAATAAATACTAAACTGACAACACACATCTGTTGTCAGCTAGGAAAGAAAAGTCGCCCGCAGAAAAAAGCCGTCTGGATCGACTGCGGGGTCCACGCCAGGGAGTGGATAGGGCCAGCCTTCTGTCAGTGGTTCGTCAAAGAGGTAGTCCTACTTTCTTGTCGAAATCTACACGTGAAAACCCTTCAGCCGTGCACGCTTGTGCAAATAATTAAGCAACAACACTCGTTTATGGTCCAGGAACAGGACATTTACAAGTTTCATCACAAACTGAAACTCTTAGAAGTCACGCAGCCAGACCAGAGCCACCCTTTTCAAATTGTTTCACGGCTCACTTAGCTTGAAAGGCGCGTGGCTCGTTTAAGGAGGCCTGTTTTCAATCACGATGTAACATTCAAAAAGGTTGCGAAAAAAGTATCCACTTCATTATTTGGTGTTTAGAAAAGTTGCACTTGCTTGTCAATGCTTTTCGCCTGTCAACGACGGTGAATCTTCGGCCGAATGAATTCAGCCACCGAAGCCATTTTTCACATCGCAACACGGAATTTGGTATGCTTGTATATCATGAGTAAGACTAACAAAAAGGTTTCAAGAGCCCATGACTAAACAGGAAGAGGAATTCTGACATTTTCATTTGAAACGGCCATTTTCAGTGGTCCTTCTCAGGAAATCCAGCCCGCAAAGCCATTTTTAGCTAGCCGCGTGAAATTTGGTAGGCTTGTCTACCAGACAGGAGCCAAAAAAAATAAAGTCTCAAGAACCCATGCCTGACCAAGTCAGAATTACAGAAGTGTACCGTGTGTGTGATTTAAAAAGAAAAAGAAAAAAAAAAAGAAACAGATATCATGTAGTATCCCCGGCTGGCCACAAGAGATCAGGGTCTCATTGTAGTTTACTGCCAAAGCCTTAAACCTCAACCCGATTGACTGAACTCCAGCATTCTTCATTTTGAAGACCCTGTAAAGAGAATTATGATATTTCTTTCTGTAGTAGATATGTTTAGAATTAATTTTTTTAGATTTTAGTAGTGGTATTTAATTGACAGTTGACAGTTGAACGGGGCGTGGTTTCAGTGCGTTCAGCGTAAGCGTGGATACAATGGCTTGATTTTCACGATTTGAAAGCCTCCTTTGATACACTTTGCCATTTTCCTGATATGATTTGCCTGTTATATAAAATTGCAGGCGCTTAATTCGTACCGGTACGACTCGGCGACCAGACGACTGCTCAACCAGCTCAATTTCTACATCATGCCCGTCTTCAACGTGGACGGATACCACTTCAGCTGGACTACAGTACCTACTTGCACCAACCCACACACGGGAATAAACATCTATATGAGAATAAACCTCTGCACGACCAGAAAAACTAGACAATTTTACAATCCTCAATCATTTAAAAAAAAAAAAAACAACAACATTAAAACAACATAATGCCCTAGAGCAGCATAAATGACAGGTAGCCGTATACAGTGTTTCATTACCTGTGCAGGATCGCTTCTGGAGGAAGACGCGATCCAAAAATCGCAAGTTCCGCTGTAGAGGAGTGGACGCCAACAGGAACTGGAAAGTCAAATGGTGTGGTGAGTGTGATCACAATGGACACAAAGTGCGTAAAACTGAGAAATATTGTTTTTAAATACATCAATAAAAAGCAGGTAAGTATGTTTGCATCTCCACTTCTGTCAAGTATTAAAAGCAAAAAACAAAAAAGATAAAACAAAAATGTACGTTATTTACGTTATTCTAATTAAGATATTAAACACAAATTGAAATATGAAATATTTGCTTGATTAAATTACATTTGTATTTTATTTTTCAAAGTAATTCAAGATAGTGTAAGGTAAACAACGTTTTTAATAAAACAAAGTAAACATGAAATCAATTGATGAAATTACTGTAATTTTAATTATTTAATATAATATTCCCTAAAATGGTTTTAAAAATAAGAGAAACTAAATAACTGATATATTTAAAATGAATTAAAAAGTTTTTTGATGGCATTGCATTTACCTAATATTACCTTAAAAAATTAAATGAACATATTTATGGACTTTAATTAATTGAATAAATGACATGTTATTTAATTTAAATTATATTTTCAATAACTCAGTTTTCCTTACACTCCCTGAAAATCATTTAAACATAACATGTCATGGTTTGAATTTATTTTAAATGTTTATTTTTATTTATTTATTTATTTTAAATAAAATTGTATTTACCTTATGGTACCTTTACAACTTTATAATGTACAAAACAGTATATAGTATGTACTTCATGACAAGTTATATAGTGGAACCTCGAAGATCGAACACAATCCATTCCTGCGCAACATCCAATTTTTTTTTCCAGTCATACAAATGTAAAAATAGGTTAGCCTCCGTCAACGACCAATCAAAAAATAAATAAAAGCCACTGATAAAAGTAAAACAGACTTGGATGTGCACACCGCACTTTTGCGAAACCCTGGACACTCAATGACCTGAAGTCTCCTGAGATCATGTGACCAATCGATTTTGTTCTGTATTTTCGAGGTTTGACTTGAAAGGTTGCACTGTATTTGTCATGTTGTTAACCAGTTGGCTCACCAAAAAAAACCCTCACAAATGCATCAAGTGACAACACTGCTACACATTACTAACAGCATTCTTTATATAAATTTGTCGGAGAGAAGCTAGATCGTCTAGCTCGCCTCGCACAGTCTCAGCGTCCAGATGCTCTGGGGTCTCCGGTTAAACTTTTACGAGCTGGGACGTCAACTTCTCAATGTCGTTGAGCAACGTAGCGAGCAATTCGTCCTTCTCCCGCAGGGCCTGGCTGGTGTGCCTCTGCATGTGCTCCCACTCCGCTTTAAACTGCTGCCACTCGCTGTTGATGGCCTCCACAGTGTTCTTGGCGGTTTCCTCTGCGCTCTTTTTGAGCTGCTCGCACTCTTGCATCCAGTACTTGCGCACGTTGGCCGTTTCCTGGCGGGAGGCCGCCAGAGCGTCCTGCAGGTCGCTGGCCTCGACGTGTTTCTCCTGGAGCTTCTCTGCCAAGTCATTTGGTGTCTGAACCTCCTCCAGAGCTTTTCGGAGCATCTGCTTCTCCTCCTGATGGTGTTGGCGCTCCAGTTCAATCACACGCGTGAAAGCGGCGATGGCCGCGGGGAGCTCCTCGTCCACCAGCATCTTGGCCTCCCGCTGGACCTTCAGCTCCTCCTTCAGACGGAAGACAGATCTTTGCAGCTGGGAGGCCTCCGATTCCAATTTGAGGATCTGTCCAGACAAGGTGGTGTGGTCCGATCCGAGCAGGCGGTTCTCTTTGGTCAGCTTCGCGATCATGTCGTCCTTCTCCATGACGCTCTGGCTCACGTGCCACTGCTGGCGTTCCAATTCCGCCTTGAAGTAGAGGGCGGTGTCGGTGCTATGCCTCTGTACGCTCTCCAGCTTGGCATTAAATTGAGCCGCCATCTCCTCGGCGTGCCACTGCGCGGTCTCCCACTGAGCTTGCAACTGGCCCACCGCCTCCTGCTCACGGACACTCCACCACTGCTGCCACTCGGTGTTGACGGCCGCCACGATGTTCTCAGAGTCGTCTTCCCGGGCCCTCTTGAGCAGGTCGTGTTCTTCCATCCAGTACTGCCGCACCTGCACCGTTTCCCGCTGAGCCGCGGCCAGAACATCTTGAAGGACACCCATCTCGTGCTCCCTTTCCCGGAGCTTCTGTTCAATCGCCGGGGCGCTCCGGTCGCTCCTCACCTCGTCCAGAGCCTTCTGGAGCCTCTGCCGCTCCCTGTTGTGGCTCTGGCGCTCGCTGTCCATCTGCGCTCTCAGGGCAGTGATTTGAGCGACCAACTCGCGGTTTGAGCTCTCGCTGAAGAAGAGCGCCCGCTTGAGGCCACTCTGTTTGACGTAGCCTCCCTCCGCCACCATCGCCTGATGCCGTTGGTGGTGCATCTGAAACAACAGTTAAAACGTTGACTATACACAGTAACTCAAGCTCAGGTACACAGTTTTGAACCCGTCAACCCATCGAGTTGGCCGACTCGGGGTCGTAAAATTGGTCCCTCACGACAGGTCACACGATGATCGTTGTAATTACTAGCATGGCTATTAGGCCATCCCTAATAAGGATATGGCCACTCATAAACCTCTCTACAACAGGATTTCCTCATCTCTGAGAATTGGTCGCTATCAAGTTTCAAACCAGGTCAATAAGGGCATGGTCATTGTTTGAAACCTGTCTATCTTGGTGGACTTTTTGCGATTATTTTCTGTTACTTTCAGAGGTAAATCTGGTCATATACTGTACAATTTAAAGCCAGATTCCAAGTTGGCTGAATGGAGGTCGGAACGATTGGCGACTCCTAACCAGTCGTTTAATGATCTGTTGAATTACTAGCACAGATATTAGAGCAGCCTCGAATGTGATCTGGCACTTCATAAACCTTGTTACGACTGGCTTTCCCAATCGCTGAGTGTTGGTTGCCATTGGTTTCAAAGCAGGTCAAAGAGGTTTCAAATCTGTGAACCTTGGATACGTTTTGGGGAAAGTTCTCCCTTACTTTTCAGGTAAAGCTGGGAATATACTTAATGAATTAAAGCCAGATTCTGAGTTGGCTGAATCGGGGACGATATAATGTAGTCTGGCATCGCAAGGGGAAACAAGTGGACACTCCCAACCGCTTGTACAACGATCTGTAGAATTACTTGGCTATGTACTGTGGAAAATCATGTACAATCATTAATGTTACCTTGTGAACTTAATTGTTGTGCAAATAGATGACTTGGCTTGATTATTACGTACGATTACACCAACAATTTTAAAGTTTAATATGTTCTCCAAAGGAGAACTCACCCTCCTTGGATAGTCTGCTGTTGATGTGCTTGCATACTCCCCATTGCCCACGCTTGGGCCCGGACTCTCCAGGTTATCCATGGTGTTATTTGCTAATCAGCCATCATTGTTTAGTCTTTTTTTGTCACAAAATCATGCAATGTTAAAAAAAATGAAGACATTTAGATAGTGAAGGAGAGGGAAAAGTTGTGGGATCAAAGCCTTCCAGTCACAAAAGGGCCGATGTAAAGAAAATGTCATTTTGGGGGCTTTGTGGTCAAGGCGCTTACACTTGTGTGACACGTGTGAACAACATGACCTCATCATCTGCAATACAAATACTAATTATGATTACGCACCCACGAATAATAAAGATTGTTAATACCTCTCTGACATTGTCAATAACAACTGAGCATTTTACAAACATGGCAGTAGCGAGCCTTGTTAGCTTACCTGCTAACTAGGGTCACAACATTAGCATTTGGTTAATAAGCAAACAAAAGCATACAATTATTTTTCAGATAATGTTTGAGTTGGAGCAGACAAAAGTGTGCTTGATTTGTGATTATGGGTGAATTGTGAATTGTTATTTCCCTTAAGCTAACATAAGCATACGATTATTAGTCAAAGAATACAAGTACATTGTTTACATTGGAGCAGACAAAAGGTGTGCCTGTTTATTTTGGATGTATTCAAATGACTATGCAGACAGCAGAAAGAGCAAAAAATATATCCCAGATGTAACAAAAAAGGGGATTCGCTCTCTTTCGCAGAAGAGGGGGCTTCCTCTTACCCTTGCGACGACACCTACTGCGGACCCCACCCCGAGTCAGAGCCAGAGGTAAAGGCTGTCGCCAAGTTCCTGCGCAAGCACAAGAAGCGCGTCAAGGCCTACATCTCTGTGCATGCGTACGCCCAGATGCTCCTCTACCCGTATTCGTACAAGTATGCTGCCATCCCCAACTTTAACTGCGTGGTAAGATCACCAAATGAGGAATAATAAACTTGTGGTGAAAACTGTCATTACTGGGCTTGTTTTTGTTTTTAAATTGCAGGAGTCAGCAGCTCAGAATGCAGTGACGGCACTGTACTCTGCCTATGGAGTCAAGTACAGATACGGACCTGCTTCTACAACCCTATGTAAGTATATATTATTGTACCTAATAATAATATTATTATTATTACAACAAAAAACTAAAATGCACAGTTCAAAATAACCCTAATAAATAATAACGTGTAAAAAGTAAGGCGTTTGTGTTTCTCTGTCACAAAGACGTTAGCTCGGGCAGTTCCATAGACTGGGCCTACAGGAACGGGATTCCATATGCCTTCGCCTTCGAGCTGCGGGATACGGGCTACTTTGGCTTCCTGTTGCCAGAAACCCTCATCAACCCCACGTGCACCGAGACCACGCGGGCGGTGAAAGCCATTGCATCGGGCCTGCTCAAGAAGTGTTACACGGATGCCGAAGCCTTCTCGTACATATAAATGCACTCACCGTGTTGTTTTTAGGCCATGACAATACACACCGTCAGGACAATAAGCTGCCATTCAAGCACTTGTCGTCATCCAGCAGCACTGTTTGATTAAAAAACAAAACAAAAATTATATATATATATATATATATATATATATATAATGCATCAACATTCAAGCGAACTACTTGCTTGTTTCGGAGACATACATTACAATTGCCTTCATTACTGCATCATTACCTCGGTATGTCTTGGGATCTCATTTGTAAGGATAGTTGTACCTTGTCATTAATAACTCAGGTATAGATCACAAATGTTTAAATTGTGATATTTTAGTAGTGTGTGTACCTGTGATCACTTGAATACATTTGTTTTTATATAGTGACGACTTCTATGTTTACTTTTGCTGATTTTTAAAAATATATAACTACATCAAAACAAAATTTAGACATACAGCACATTATTTTCAAGTGACGTTCGATTGTCGGTATTACTATTTAAAACAAGCTTGGCATAAATACAAAAAATACAAATATATGTATATGAATATATACAATTACTGGGTGATTGTACTGTTGTTATACTTAAAATAATAGTACAAATATTTATAGTCAAGATGGATATATTTTAGCATACAAGACACGTTAGCATTTTTACCATGGAGCACACACAATGCTGACAAATGCCACAAAAGTCTTCAGTATACCCTTTTACAATTTCTTCAGTGTTTCAACTCAGGGTAAATAAAGTTATTTCCACACATTCAAGCCAAGACGATAGTGTTTTTAATGCGTCTGTGCACAGTTGAGTAGTTGTACATTTTGAGTAGCATTAGCATTAGCAGCATCGCCCGCCGGCTGCTGCTGCCTCACTGTGACGTCATTTCCTCTCCAACATGGCGCAGGAGGCAGGTCGTTGATGGCCATCGGACGGCATTGAAGCCCACCTTTTGTGTGTACGCGGATGTGCGCGACTTTCCTATTTTGGATTCGCTGCTGCTTGAGGCTCAACGTTGAGGCAAGGGGAACCCATCGTTTTGTGGGCAAGAGCCTCCCCCCTCCTCCGCACTACCATCACCACCTCTCCTCTCCCGAGACACACACACACACCGCGCCCCGAATTCCGGTGCGTCATGTTTGAGGGCAAAAAGACGAAAAACATGTTCCTCACCAGAGCTTTGGAGAAGATTTTAGCCGACAAGGAGGTGAAGAAAGCCCACCACTCCCAGCTACGGAAAGCCTGCGAAGTGGCACTCGGTAAGTTGTCTTGTTTTTGGTCCCCCCACCTCGACTTCTTGCGTTTGGCCTCATTGATTTAGACACGTCACGCAGCCTCTTCGGACTCATGAACCTAAACGTGTTTTATTTTTTGCCTCCCCCTCCCCGCAAAAATAAAACAAAAAAAAACGCCATTTTGTCTTGTACGTGACTTCGAAGCTTGTGTGTTTATCCGACATTCAACGCGGAAATGGTGCAAAGGGGGCTATTTAGTGGTGTTTTGGCGATCTTATAGGCCAGCGAACATGCACTTTTAACCAGCTGTCACTATAGTGGTTATAAACACTTTCCCCGGCCATAAACAATAATTATGAGCCGTTTGATCGCGTGCCATCAAGGCCACAAAGGAGCGGTGTGTCGGCGTCTCTTCCTGGTACACACTAGGGACGCAGTCGCCCTCTCATTCGCTCCCTACGTTACTTCAACGTGTTTGGTCTTTTGATTTAGTGCACGTTTTCGAAAGGTTAAACGTCAGACATGTGCTGCGACATTTCGACTGTTTTGCCGTCAAATCCCAGGTAGAGTAAAAGAGAAAGGTGACAGCTGTCAGAACACGTTTTAAGCTAGCGCAAAGCTGTTGTCGGAAGTCAATGGAAGGACTTCCGGTTAGACATAAACAAAACCTTAACAAAATTCATTAAAATATAAGGAATGTGCTTTGCTGCCTAAATTAACTAACTAACGCGTGTATATATATATATATATATATATATATATATATATATACACATACATACATATAACATCACCTACTTTATATTTTAAATAAGCGACTAAACCAGCTGAACACGACCTCCAAGATCTTATTTTGAAGTGTTGATCATGTCGCGTCCGGTTTAGATGTAGCCATTCACGCTAGCTGTTTACAGGTGTATCGGCCCAATTGCCAGTCCTAATAATCACAATCCCAGAAACAAACATAGGAGTGATTTGTGTTTGAATCATGCTGAAGATGTGTGTGCAGTGTTACTCCACATGGGAATTATTTATGAAGCAAGCAGCTCGGGACAAACGAGGCTTTTGTCCTGTCAAGGGGTGTAATATGATACAGGGAGTGGACACAATGAGAGCATCTTGTGTGGCAACCAAGCACCTGTGTGAGGAGAGTTGGGCGACCTTGAGGGGCGAAGCATAAGGTACTCAAGCTAGGTCACACTTGACTGTCCATTATTGGCTTATTGATTGTGTCTTGCATCGGTATAAAAGAGAAGCTCAGAGAAGTATTCTTTGAACAACCACTGTGCTTTTGCTGTATGGTTGTTGGTTATTGCAATATTTAATAATAGAGCTGTCAAAATTAATTGACTAATTAACAACTGATTGATCATCACATTAATCAACAACTGTTTTGATAGTCGATTAATTGTTGTTTGATTTATAATTGTCCAAATCCTCTGATGTCAGCCTCTTAAGAGTAAATATTCTCAGATTTTTGTAGTCCTTCATGAAAGCAGACTGATTATGTTTTGTGTTTAATCAAGATGCATTTGCAAACATCTCCTTTTACTTTGGAAAACGACATTTTTATCAATTTTCTGACGTTATGGACCACATCGATAACGGAATCATTATCAATTTATAGAAAAACATAAAAGTCATCTTAATCTGTTACGAAAATAATCATTATTTACAGGCGTAGTATAAATAACCTGTAATTGACATGTAGTTGAACCTGAAGCAGCCTCAGAAGTGTATATGAAACTAGTAGCCCTTTGCATTAGTCAGTACCCAAGAAGTAGCTGTCAGTTTCAAAAACGGTTGGTGAGTACATCAATCCCAGTCATGTGATATTGCTTAATTGTTGTTTATTTGGTTTTGTGTAATCATTAAACATTACCAGGTAAACAACAATAATTGTGAAAAAAAATATTTTGCAATAAACTTGAATTAAAAATATTTTTTTTTATCTGATTGGATTATTCAATGGAATAATCAATTCTAAAAATATTCAATAGTGACAGCCCTAAATGGTACGCAATTATGAAAGTGCATAGTTGTGCTTCAACAAATAGCAGCGCTACCAATATTAAGCTACCATAAGCGCCGCAAACAAGCCAATGTTAGCCACGGCTGCTACGCTGGTAGCTCATCTTATTTTTAATATGTTACTATAACACTATATTTATCGGTTTGAGGTGTTAGTTTTTGCAACGTACAGTCAATTACAAATAAAAAACAGGTGATAAATGAACCTCTCGAGCAGAAATGTTGCTAATTCCACGTCGGTTCTGAATCCTCTCGGGTGCCTGAGGTCCTGTCGCTCTGCTTCTGTTTGCTAATCTTATGCCCACTTGTTAGCAAATGAGGGATACGCGTTATTTTGTATTTTCGAGAGATACATATTCCTACATACATATTAGTTTCAGAAAGCTCCTGAAGCCCAAGCCAATAGGTCAGCACATGGCTGCAAGGGTGTGCGGGTGACCGGCTATGAGTGTGTCCGCGAGTGGATGGCAAATGATTGGCACATTGTCTGTCATGCCATCTGCTTTTGATAGGTTGTTCTTACTCAGGCTTTCTTTAAAAAAATAACATATAATATAAATAAATATAATTAACATCAACACTGTGTATAGTGGGGATGAGGCGCTGCTGACCTCGACTCGGGACGTTGTGAGTCGGTGGGGAGAATACTTTGAAGACCTCCTCAATGACACCGACATGCCTTCCCATGAGGAAGCAGAGTCTGGAGTCTCTGAGGCGGGCTCTCCTATCTCTGGGATTGAGGCCACCGAGGTGGTTAAAAAGCTCCTCGGTGGCATGACCCCAGGGGTGGATGAGATTCACCCAGAGTTCCTAAAGGCTCTGGATGTTGGGGACAGTGCCTCTGGATTGGCAGCCTGGGGTGGTGGTCCCCCTTTTTAAGAAAGGGGGTCGGAGGGTGTGTTCCAACTACAGGGGGATCACACTCCTCAGCCTCCCTGGTAAGGTCTATTCAGGGGTGCTGGAGAGGAGGGTCGATCGAGAAGTCGAATCACAGATTCAGAAGGAGCAGTGTGGTTTTCGTCCTGGCCGTGTAGCAGTGGACCAGCTCTACACCCTCGTCAGGGTCCCCGAGGGTGCATGGGAGTTCACCCAACCAGTCAACGTGTACCTCGGGGAGTCTTGTGGGGGGTGCTTCGTGATTATGGGGTACCGAACCCCCTGATACGGGCTGTTCGGTCCCTGTACGACCGGTGGGTGTCTGAGTTTGGTCCGCAGTAAGTCGGACTCGTTTCCAGTGAGGGTTGGACTCCGCCAAAGCTGCCCTTTGTCATCGATTCTGTTCATAACTTTGATGGACAGAATTTCTAGGCGCAGCCGAGGCGTAGAGGGGGTACGTTTGGTGGCCTCAGTATTGCATCTCTGCTTTTTGCAGATGATGTGGTTCTGTTGGCTTCATCAAGCCGTGATCTCCAACTCTCACTGGAGCAGTTCGCAGCCGAGTGTGAAGCGGCTTGGATGAGAATCAGCACCTCCAAATCTGAGACCGTGGTCCTCAGTCGGAAAAGGGTGGCGTGCCCTCTCCGGGTCGGGGATGAGATCCTCGGATAAGTAGTAGAAAATGGAAGGATAAATATAATGAAATATTGGCAATGTTCTGCATTTCCTTATAGAATGGCCAGAGCCATTTGTCTCTAATATGTATTCAAAATATGAGAGTACCGATGAGTTAAAAATGTAATAAAATGGTTAATGGAAAAGTATTAATTTGCAGTTTCACGGGTTCCGAAGTTTGGATGACGCATCACGCCGATTAATCGGGGCCCGGCGTCTATTCGTGTGGAGAACTCTGTTTTAATCCATTGATCTCTATTGTGCTGCAGATTGGCGAAGCAGTTACTGTTAAAATCTCCCCAACAGCCACCCATTTGCACTCTAGTATGTTAATGTATTTCATATTTAAAGAAAGGATTATCCGGGGTAGATGAATGGAAACTCAAATTAAGCCTCATATAGACAGACTATTCTGCCCAAGCAGTACAGTAGCAGTGCATTAACAAATATATTTAATATATATATATACATAAATGGTACATTTATAAAGGATGACTGCCTGACCCAGAATACTGAGTGACTTACATAATCTCCTGCCGCTCTCGGGAGTCTCTCTCGCAGGTCACAATTGATGTGGATTCACCGTTTGAGCAATGTCTGTCTTGGAGCTGTACCTAATATAGCGGTCATGAGTGTGGAGAATCACACGTTTTGTTTTTTTCCCCCACATTTTAAAACCGTTCCCAGTTGTCTTAATAATTTGTCTGTGGCACGCTTTCGTTAGAATAGCCCAAAGATCTAGAATTATAGACATATTTTTACAGCATATTTCTTTCCGTGGTGAAATTGGTTCATTTTAGAGGGTGGATCTGTCTCTTGTAATGCGCCAGTCTACCTATAATCTTTTAAGTGAGTCACCGGGAGCGAGTCGAAAGGTTTGGGCAAAACAAAGTACATCATTGTCATCCTCCCTCCCGTTCTGACCTTTTTCTTGGAATGCCAAAATGTCACTCGGCAGTCCTCCGCTCATGGAACGCGGTCTCTACTCCCTGCGCTCTTGACAGTGCAGCTGTTCCTAATGTTTTGGCCTACTTTGTTCTCAGCGAGCCAAGCTCCTGTCGTCTACCGCCGCTCCCCTTTAGCATGGCGGAGTTTGCAGCCGGTGGCCGAGCCAATGGGACTATTGTACCTCGCTGACCATTAAGGGAACATATGCTTCTGCGCACTGTTTGAAGCTTTTCCAGCATGAGCATGTGCGCCCACGATAAGCACTGGGCCATAAATAAAAGTGTTTGCCAAGCAATGACGACCTAAAGACGTGTGCAGCCTCAATTACAAAAGCTTTCTTCGGTCATTTAACGTTTAAAATGATTGTTCATTTATGAATCTTATTTTGATTTTCATGCAATTTTTACTTTACATTTTGATAAAGAAAATTCACCTCTCGCTGTAATTGTATTTTCTTCTATTTGTAGAAATACATTTAAGTAAAAATGTTTATTGGTTTAGCCGTTTATTATTTTTACTATTATTAATTTTTAGACAGAGGGTTAAAAATCCATATGTTGTATATTTTTTTAAATATTTATTGTACAGTTTTCTAAGAAAAATAAATCATTTATACTGCTGTGTATGAAATTAGTTTTGTATTTTTAAACATTTTGTAGCTGGTTTCCTGATTTAAGAAAAAAATTCTAATTACAAATAATATATTTGTTTTTTCAAGTTTTTGTATTATATAAGGAAACACTACCTTTCATTCTGCTTTATATTTTTCTTAATATCTTGAAAAATACTATATTTAAAATTCTTGATTGAGTAACATTAAATATTTACAAAATGTTAAAAGAAAATATCACCTTTCACTTTGCTGTATGTATTTCTGAGTAGGTTTTTATATTAGATGCAAGATTTTTTTTCCCTTAAATACAAATAATGTATTTAATTGAGGTACTGTATTTTTCATTAAACTAATCTAGTTTTGTCTATGGGAATTACACTTTTAACTCCCCTATGTATGAAGTTTGTTTTAAAAATATTACATGACATTCTTGACTGAGTTTCTTTTAATGAATTATTTTTATTTTTAATTGGGATAATTAAATAGCTGTCAAATTTGCCCTAAATTCCCAAATCAAGACTTTCTGATCTCCCCCCCTCGCCGCTGCAGACAAAGTGCACACACTCTAGCTCCTTGTAATCCCAAAGGTGGCTTGCTATCCTGATAATGAGCTTGCACTCGCAGTGCGCGTGTCAGGGCCCGCGCTCGCTCTGAACGCATAAATAATCCTTTTATCTATTCTGAAGATGTTGGAGAATTTATTTATAAATGGTGTGTATTTTGAATCCGATCCCTCCATTCATTATACATCGTCATGTGTACCGTGATGCCTCCTTCAGTCCTGAGACAGGCTATGAATTAATTACTCCGCATGCAGATGAAGAGGAGCTTTTGTCACTGTTTCCACTGTTTGTTTGGACGAGCAGCCTTGTATTGATTGGGCCACCTCTTTCTTGGCTGCCATCTGGAATATATTTCGTTTAAAGAGGCAATTAGACACCTCACAAATATGTCCAAATTACAATATGACCTATTAAAAATTGTTAGAATTTTGTATTTGCTGACCATGTAACAATTCTGTATAGGACAATTTTAATGGATAATTTTTTTTTTTATCTTTACACACGCAAACATATATAATAAACACCTCCCCCAAATGGCACTCTCCCCTTTACCGTCCTCCAAAAATTGAAAAATATGTTCCTAATTTAATGAAAGTTTTGGCAAAATGTCTTGCAAGCTGTACAAGTTGTAATTTGATGAAAAAAATGGGACACTATCACTCTAAAATGGTAAAATTTTTAATTTGATGACATTTGGGTGAAACTATATAAAATAAAATTCATAATTTGATGACCATATTAAGGAAAAACATGCCTCTGAAGTTGTATAATTCGTAAATTGAAGAAAATGTCTTGTCAAATATGCATCTAAAGTTATATATTTTCTAATTTGAGAAAATCTGGAAGACTAAGCCTTAAAAGTTGTGTAATTTGTAATTTGAGGAAAATATTCAGGAAAACTTCAAAATTGTCTAATAATATCCCAAAAAGGAGTTTGCACAAATAAAGGCCTAACCTCTGATCGACGGATCCGCCCATGAGACACCTCCCCCATCTTCAGTTGAGTACATAAACAGCCCGGTCCTCTATTAGCAGGCTTCTGGCGCATTGTTAATCACCTCATTCTTGCGCTGGCCAATTGCGATGAGCGCAGCGTTCCAGAAGCGCGACGCCAAGTCATTCCGCAGAAGAATTTATGCGATTCATTCATTTCTATAACAAAGCTGAGTAATTAAGGGCTTGAGTTGGCAGAGTGGGGTTGGGAGAAAAAAAACAATCCGCGCCTCTACCAAATGTAATTACTGCTGTGCAACCTTTGATTTCGGTCTGGACAATAGAAATGTCAGGGATCCGCTTGGCTTAATGCAAGTGGCTCCCTCTGTGTTTACATGTGGACTCTGTGCAGTGCTAACTAGAGATGGACCGATTTATTTTTTTTCGGGGCCGATACGATACCGATTGAGTAGTCAAGGAGGCCAATAACCGATATTTGGAGCTGATATTCATTTGCCGTAAAAGGGAAAATATTGGCATCAAAATGTTGTATCATACAAACTCCAACACTTTGTTTAAATGCATTTTAGCATATGTTATGAAACAGCTTTTCAGATGTGCAACATGTTAAGTTTTTTTTTTTTTTTTTTTTTAATAAATCTTAGACAATAGCCATCTTTGTTTTAAAATTGTAACAAAAAGGGAAGGGGGGTACCAGGCTCAGCAGCATGGCTTACAAAGTTAAATAAAAACTTCAATAAGTAAATACAGTTTCTAAGGTAAATAGTTCTCCAAAATGTCAATACAACTGAACGTTAATCTTTTAGTTAAAACAAAAAGTGCAGGGAGTTTCCAGGGCCAGCATCATCAGTTCTAAAGCTAACTGAAAGAAAAAACAAACAAATAAATAAATAGTTCCCTGAAGTTTACCCAGTTTTAAAGTGATCTGATGTCCGATTTATTTATTTTAAAGGCCACTGGTGATATGCTTCAAAATAGTGAATATCGGTGGCAATAATCTGCCAAGCCAAGAATCAATCTATTCGTAATGATAACATTAGCATGTAAATGGCGCTTTTCATATATGTTTGCATTAAGCTGAATGGACTTTCGTGAGGCAAGCTATGTAGTTGTTGAAAATAGATGTGTAATTCTGTTTAGGTTGACAGTAAACTGCAACTGGGAGTGGCAATAAACAGCTCGAAGCCTTTTTGATGAATTATTCACTCTTTGCCAAACTGCTTCTTGTTGTGAATTAAGTTTAAAAAAAAAAAATGTCCGAATGACAGCTCGCATCTTCAAAAACTAGCAAGTCAGGTCACTCGTATCTGAAGGCACCTCTATATCTTTGGTTTGACAACGGTTCTCTTCTTTTTCCAATTGTATGACATTTCGCAGTGGAGTGTTTGTCGTCCTGATCTCGCCTCGTGTCTCTTCCTCCGCTTCCTCACGCTGCATCTAAGCCTGCCGTCCCCTCCCTGCGAGATGTTTTTCTCGCCGCCGGCCTCATGACGCGGTAGAGAGAGAGAGCGTCTCTGGAGAGTTGTCTGTTTAAATGTTTCTACACCACCCCCCCCCCAGTGGATCAGCTGCACCCAGGCTGCCTTTTAATTGACAAATCCTCAGCGCTCTTAGGGGAATTTTACCATGTTTATCGTTGCGTTTGAAACTGCTGGAAAGGAGGAAATTTCACACTTTGAGCTTAGAAGGGCCGACCTCAGTGGTGCAGTTGAATCCAAAATTTGGCTGATGACCACAATAGGCTTATTAGTTTAACCGTATTTCCTCAAGTATGCATCATCCCACTAAAAGAGAAATAAATGAGCCTCCCTCAAGTCTCCCTTTTCCCCATTAGAAAAAAAGAACAGCTGGTAACTGTACTTAAAGGAGACATTATTTCATTTTTCTCACAATTTGAAACAGTTCCCAAGTGTCCTAATAACATGTAACTGCGACTAGCTTTTTTTGTGTGACTTTGAGCGTGTATTGCTTTAATAGGCAAGGCCTGGCCTGGTGAGTGACGTGGGCGTCAACGAATGAAAGTGTCACGTTGACAGGCTGTTAAGTGGCAAACACGTTTGCGTATCAATGAGTTTATTACGTGTTTGTTTTCTTGACATTTGTTCAATAAAGCGATCGAAAGCTGGAGTTACTCGATTAATCAATGCAGCCCTATTTTAATGTTAATGAGGCAGGGCAACTGTTTAAATTGTGGGGGAGGAAAGCACAATATGTCCTATAAAGCTGAGTTATACTAGAGGTTCCACAGTGTCCGTTGCCGTTAGGAAAGTACCTGCATTCCCTCATGCTTGCCTGAAAAAAATGCCAGGGTGAAGGACTGAGTCGCCGGCCTTATAGCTTGTGACCTTCTCCTCTGCTTTAAAAGCTCCTGGAATGGCTGCAATTGGTGGACAGCCTTGTCCAATAATCAACACACAAATCTCAGTAGTAGTAGAGAATCAGCTCTTAGCGTGTGTCGCGGGTCTTGTGGGAAAGTGCCACGCCAGGATTTGAACAGTGTAACCATGGCAACAGTGGCTGGTGAAGATGAACAGTTCGATATACTGTAAGTTCCGGACACTCCTGGGAACAAGCGAAAACAAACACGCCAACGACGGAAGGGCATTATTGTGTAAATATACACTTCTATACACGCACACAACATTAAATATTCACTTTTTGAGCGACTCATCTTAAATCATGCTTCCTTTTGAAGACGCTCCATTTCCTCTCTCACTCTTCTGTGCCCTGCTTTAGTCAAAGCTCCTCACTACTGTCATGTGTGATGCCAAGAGTGGCTGGCTACTCCTCGCTCTAATGACTTCACAGTATTGGCATAATTACATAGAATGTTAAGAATAACTAATTGTGCAATATGATTTCATGCTTCAATGCCTGTAGTCCTGATGTCGCACACAAAAAGAAGTTTCACAACTGCTCAGTAAGCAACAATAATATTAGTTGTTTTTCGCAGATGATAAAGAATATATGACTGCCAGTATTGTTGTATTGTCTGTCTACATTTGTCACCGTTTGTGTTCAAATAGCCGCCGTCTCTGTAAAGGTTTTAACTACCGAAAAATTGCTGCTAGCTTCATTCGGCTCTCTAAGGCGTTTTGCATTGTGTGTTAGCATTAAACTAGCAAATTTATGTAGTTTGCTTACACCTCGGTACTGTACTGAATGTTCCATACTGAAAAATCTGTATAAATGCTAATACATGTACCGTTGCACCTAAATAAGTAAATAAGATATGTTGTTGATTATGGTACATGCAGATATATATATATATATATATATATATATATATATATATATATATATGCGCAGATTCCCAATGAAATATTCTCAAATACTAAATAATATTGTTAAACGTAGCTTTGGCCTGGCAGCAGTGAAATAATTGAGCTGTCTTTTTGAAGCCTCTCACAAGTTTGCGCCAACTTCGCTACCGCCGCCTTTTAAACTGGCTCATTGCCTCTTGCGCTCTGTCCGCTATTTCTGTCTCGCTTTGTCCCCCCCCCCCCCCCCCCCCTCCCCTCCTCCCTGTCTGTTTCATGTGCCGCGTCAGATCTGTCAGACAAACACTAATGTCAACAGACACCACCACTTAGATTTCTGGGGGTCCGCCATGCTTGTGGAGTGATTCCAACGTGTGTGGAATGATTCCACTATGTTTGTAGAGACTGAATCAACAGCCCCCATGTAGTGTGCTCCATTTTACATCATTAGAGCAAAAGACATGATTAATTAACAATCATTCACACACATTGGACAAAATTCCCATTCAAATGTTTTCTTTTCTCCCTGTGGCGTCATTATTTGCGATACCACAAGCTTCCTGAAAGTTCATACTTTTTATACATACGTTTTTTCTCTCTTTTTCAGAGGAAATCAAAGAGGAGTCTGAAAAATTAAGGTAAGTGTCTGCAAAGACATTATTGCGGTAGTTGACTTAAAAAGTGTCTATCAAGGCACTCTGCAGAGTTCAACTAAAGGGTACTAGAGCACACTGCGTGTGTGTTGTAGAGGTGTGCTTTGTTGTTACTTACAACGTCTAAACCCACTTTGTGTGTGTTGCCAAGTAACGTGTCCTCTGGAATGAGTGCCTTTCAGACATGAACTGCCGTCCATCTTCACTCCTTGTTGTTTAGCCCTTTTCTCTTCATAGTAACGATGCAGCTGACTTTTTGCAAGAATAAAATAAAAATAAAAACTCTTATCTCCTCTGCAAGCCTGTTTCATTTTGCTCGCAGGGTCTCAAATGCTTTTTTGAGAGCCTCCAGCCATGTTTAAATAACTTCTTTATTCACAGGGTAGCGGAAGAATACTAGTTGAGATCTACAGGCCTGCTGGGATATGATATTAACTATTGAAGCAGCTTTAATTGAATATCAGTGATTTGATTTTCGAGAAAGACTCTAGAAAGATCAATATGTGACTGTCCTTCAAGCGATAAACGGTCTCATTCATCTCGTAATTTTGATGGGAAGCAAGTTTTAGAAATGTTGTATTTATGAAGTGTCATTGCCTCATAATTTGCCTCGTATCTAATGAAACACGTATCACCAAATTGTTTATTTTGCTATTCCGTCTCTATCCCCCACGAATAGCAGGGGTTTACTCTACATGACTCTAAATACTAATTAAAATAATGATGGTATAATTGCAATTGAACTCATCCTATGATACTGTAGAATCCAAGAAAACGCTAAAACAGAGAAAACATTGACGCGTGCATTCATTGTTGAAATATGTTCTTTGATGTTTTGTACTGAGAAGTGTGCGACCAACCGTTGTTGCTTTTGAGGCTTCTTTTATGGCTGTTTGAATTTGTGACTTGTGTCGCTACTTTGTTGAAAGATGGGAGAAGGAAGTGACTCCGTGGCCATGACCGCGTTCATAATTTCACCTAAATTTACTCTAGCTACTCTATCTTGATTTTGTTTGGTTTTTTTACTTCCCTCTTCTGTGGCGTCTAGCAGTGGTCCGTGTTGTACTTAACAGACTGAGGTCATACTGCTTCACCGCCAGGACATTAACAATGCAAGCCCTCCCTGCTGTGCCTGCACTCATCAGGGCGTGGCAGCGGCTCTGGATAATGCTCCGAGTGGCTGAGCGCATTGTGGGCTTTGAAGAATTGTCACAGGGAAGGGGGGGGGGGGAAAAGCTGCGGTGTCACTCGACTTGAGGGTTTAGCGGCTTATCGGTGGCTTGGAGATGCTTTGTCAGCATGAGAGCTGATTACTGACCCCGCCTCCTTAGACAGATTAAGTGCACAATTTGAAGCACTCAGCTAAGAGTTCAGTGCTCAGCTAAATTCAGTAAGTGTCGTTAGCCAGGACAGACTTTGTACGCTTGAAATATAATATTTCCATATGTTTATGTACTTTTGAACAAACATGTTAGCGATCAAAATTAGGAGCTGTTGGTGAATGACTGCCTATGTTTTTTCGTCTGAAGTCATTGCAATGAAACTCTGCCTGCGTAATGTCACCACAGACACCACAAAATAAATCTCCCAGACGCACTCACTCCTCTTTGGTTGAAGAGTCTTAACTTGAAATAAGCCACACTTAATTCTCTCGCCAATTCTAGGATTGACAAAAAATTTACTTTCAATCTAGTGATTAACATTAGTTAACTCTAATGCTAGATGAGGCACCTATTAGTGGTGTTATGATACCAAAATTCTGACTTCGATACTAGCATAAATAAAAAATAAAACAATTCTTCACCTCACGAACACTTTGATGCACAATGTTCGCAATCAAAAATATGTAAGCATTTCAGTGGTGGTAGCTAAGAACATATCGCAGGTCAGAAAACTGTGTTAAATTTCTCTCTGCTTTCCTCGAAAGACAAAAAAAAATTACTTTCAGACTAGAGACCTTTAACGTTAGTTTCCTCTGTTCTAGAATACAACACACCACCTTCTTGCTCCTTTGTGTCCCGCTCTAGTCCGCCTAGTGGAGATGGAAAATCGGGTTCGGGCACTTTGCCGCCAATCAAATCAAAGACCAACTTCATTGAAGCTGATAAGTACTTCTTGCCGTTCGAGCTGGCATGTCAATCCAAATGTCCCCGCATCGTCATCACCTCGCTCGACTGTTTACAGGTCAGTGCTTTGACGAGTCTTAAATTGGAGGGCTTTTATAGCGCCGCTCAGGTCTCAGGCCTCAGGCGTCACATTTTGTGTGTTTTTTTTTTTTTTTTTTTGGTGCCTATAGAAGCTGATAGCGTACGGCCACCTGACAGGCAGTGCTCCAGACAACACGGCCCCAGGCAAGAAGCTCATAGACCGCATCATTGAGACCATCTGCGCCTGCTTCCAGGGCCCGCAGACGGACGAGGGAGTGCAGCTACAGATTATCAAGGTGGGGAAACTCTAACCATCCATCCATTTTTCTATGGCGCTAGTCTTCAATGGAGTGGCGGGTGAGCTGGAGCCTATCCCAGCAGATTTTGGCTCTGCTGCCCCGGTTTGTCAACTCGACACGCAATAAAAACAACAATTCATCCAGTCCCACTTACGCCGCCTTCCTCTGGTTCTGGTCTCAGCGCCCTTTTCACAATGGTCATTGCAACGGACTATTGCAATATTAGTCGTTCGAACTGCTCTAAGTGCTAGAGGACTCTGCATCTTTTTGCACAATTGTTTTTTGTCAATGTCTTTATGTCCCCAAAGTGTTCTGTAAATTGACTGTTTGTTGTACTAGAGCGGCTCCAACTACCGGAGACAAATTCCTTGTGTGTTTTGGACATACTTGGCAAATAAAGATGATTCTGATTCTGATTCTCCCCCTTTAGGCTCTGCTGACGGCCGTAACGTCGCAGCACATTGAGATTCACGAGGGCACCGTGCTGCAAGCCGTGCGCACCTGCTACAACATCTACCTGGCCAGCAAGAACCTCATCAACCAGACCACCGCCAAGGCCACGCTCACGCAGATGCTCAACGTCATCTTCGCCCGCATGGAGAACCAAGCAGTACGTCCCTACGCCCGCCCTCGAACTGACCAGACACGCGCGCACACAACTTCCTGGTTTCATCCACTGTCGAACATTTTAGGTGTTGCCTTGCTCTAATGTCATCTTTTTCTTTTTGAATGACACTTTTCCCCTCCTCCTCCTCACCTTCCTCCCTCCCTGTGGGACACGTAGCTTACAAATCACAAGCTATCTTGGTCTCTGGCCTCCAGAAAGCGTGATCGCCAGGTAAAAACAAAGCGTGCAGGATTGCCGTGAACGTTGTTCCACCCCCCACCCCGAACTTGCCTGACCCACAAAGTCTCCGAACTCTTTGCACCTCTCTTGTGTTTCCTCCTCCCTCCAACTCCCTCCTCCTCCTCCGTCCATCCGGTTTGCTGTGTTCTTCCCGCACCACGTTTGCTCGTCACTTCACTCCATCGCTTGTGCCAGTTTTAAGTTCACATCGTTACACCGGGGGGGGGGAGATTAATGAGATTACAAAACTGGGTTTACATGCTAAACGTATTTCGAAATAGTAAGAAATAAAAAAATCATTTAAACACACGTATACAATTAAAAAATAAATACAAAGATAATAATAGTACATTTGAGTTAAGAGCTTCATTCATTCAGTTAAAGTAATGAATAATTTCCCAAAATATTTCCAAAATAGCACTCAGTATTTTATTTTATAAGAACATACAGTGATTTAACATAATTAAATGGAATGTAACGTATTAAACAGTTTGTACATTACAATTATATTTGTGTGGCTCCTTTTGCTGTATGCACCTTGGCCACCGGGGGCAGTATAAAATATACATGTGAATATATATACGACGACAACCGCTGAGAAAGCTGCAGTAATTTTTGTTGTATTTCGCAGAAGAATATATGTTTGTGAGTACTGTGTTTGTGTGATTGCATTGTGTCTTAACATTGAGAGAGCAGATTTTCATACAAGGCAAAGTTCTTTTAAATAGCCTGAAATTGTCTGTTTTATGTTTAGTTTAGCACTAAACACACTGAAGGTGGAAACAGAAGCTTTTTTTGTTCTGCGATCCACTTTCAGTGTACATCGGTGGGTCCTCCACACACACACACGCATACACACACACACACACACACACACACACACACACGGGGTTAGCATTAACACACTTTGAGGCCTGGGTGGCATTTAAATAATGAGCTTAGTTTGTTTGCGTCGCCTCGAAGGTGTGTGGCCTCCACGCTCAATGCTAATAGTTTCAGTCAAGATGGTAATTTCATTTAGCAGCTGACATTTTGAAAAAGATTCGCTTTAAAGAAAAACAAGACATGAAGAATGTAATAAGTGAATTGTGATGTTGGGAAAGGCCAAAACATTGATGCCCCATTGTTTTGTGTGTGTGACTCATGTCTTCTTCCCATGTTGTGCTTTTTTTTTTTTTTGTAAATTCTGAATCTCTCAGTGCACTTGAACGCATCATGGGCTGTTAGTGGAGCTTGGCTAAAGGAATGTCCGCTGCTTGCTCTCTCCGGTTTGTTTGTTTGTGTTTGCCAGCAAGTAGCACGGTCTGTTTCGCCACACACACAAAAGCAAGCTTTCCTTCTGTCCGATAAGACCGCCGTCTCCGCAAAGCAGCATAATTTCGGTTTCGAACCGTAGAAAACTCCTAATAGGGGGAAAAAAGCCAGCATGGATAACCTCCACGTAGCTCGACTTAATGCTGTTGGACTGGCATGTAGTCATTCATATTTGCATATGTATGAAGGAGTATAGGGGCTACGATGGAAATAAGTATATTGCTCAAATAATGTTGTCATTTTGCCGAAAATAACATTTTAAAATTACAATAAAGCTGTACGTTTACAAGAATAAAGTGGGAATATCGTATTACAATTTATAAAAAAAAAAAATATTAAAAATTTTTTTTTTTTTTCTCTCTCTCTTTTACAATACTACTACACTGGTCTGAAATTGGAATTTTTCTTGGAATTTCATGACTTTGCAGTTGTTGTATTACATCTGTTTTTCATAATGTGACTTTATTCACGTACCATTATGACTTCATTCTTGTAATTCTCTTAACATGACGACTGTACTCTTGTCCTATTGCAACTTTATTCTTCAGGTATTATAACTTTATTCTCATATTACATCTTTTTTATCCATTTCAAAACTTATCGTAACATGCAACTTTAATTTGTAGTTTTAGAACTTTTTATTCTTGTATCATTCTGACTTTACTTTCTTAGTGTTACAGCTTTTCTTAATATTGTGACATGATTCTTGTAACTTAGACTTTCTTCTGGTAATATGCTGCCTTTATTCACGTAGTATTATGACTGTACTCTTGTATTACGGCTTTATTCTTGTAAAATTAGACTTTCATCTCATAACATGACTACTTTATTATCATGTTAACTTAATTATCTTTGTATTAGATCTTTTCCTAATATTGTGCCTTCATTCTCTAGTATTACAACTTTATTCTCGTAACTTAACTTCCTTTTATTGCAATTTTAGTTGCCTAACTGGTAGTATTACTATTCTTTTTTTTTTCTCCTAATAGTATGACTTTATTATTATGTGGCTTTTTTTTGTCTGAAAAAATGATTATATGATTATATTACGACCTTATCTCCTAGCACAACTTTTTTTTTCGTCGTGACACCCCCGCCCCCCACAATGTGGCCCTGTTACTGGTTTGTACGTAAGAACACCCACAACATTGTCAATTTAAATTGCGACATGAAGAGATGTTCAGGAGCCTTAGGGAATTCAAGCATTGTTCAAACTTGTTTGTCGAACTGTGTCTTAACCTGACTTTTCTTTTCCTCTGTGTGCATGTGTGTGTGCTTTAATTTGTTTTAATGCACGTATGTGAACCCCCCCCCCCCACTGCGTCCCGTCGTTTAGTTGCAGGAGGCAAAGCAGTTGGAACGGGAGCGGCACCGGCAGCACACAGAACCAGACTCCCCTCAAATCCACACGCCACCCAAAGCTCCCACCCGGGAGTCCAACGGGCCGGTAATCACCCCAACCACCCCGAGTATCACCGCCCTGTCCGCCCCGTCCACCCCGTCGTCGCCTTCCATGCCGGCCCCGCGGGGCGACGACGACGCCGGAAGCAGCAGCCGCTCTTCGCCCGCAGAGCGCAGGCCCGTCTACGAGAGCCCCGATCCAGAAAATGGTTCAGACTTTTGCGTGGCGGAAAATGAACAGACAGAGGCCGACCAAGCCACAGCGGCAGCGCAGAGTAAGATAGTTGCTCTTAAGCAGGGCTGAAACGATTAATCGAATAACTCGATTACAAAGAACAAAAAAAAAGTTAAATCAAAATCTCTGCCTCGAAGCCTCCCAGTGATAATTTTCCCACACGGACTAATGTTACTGCAGACTCATGCACCACTCTGTGTATAAATAAGTTGGTGTCGGAAAGAGTGCATAAAATAAAGAGAGTTGGGGATCATTTTACACTTAAAAAAGAAGATAACAAAGTACAATGTTTTTACTGCAAAGCAGAACTAACTAATGCACAACAACAGCACATCTACGATGGGCCACATAATGCAGCAATGTTAGCTAGTTTAATGGAGACTACGAGGGCTAGTTAGAATGTATTGTAATGCCCCCACAAGTGGTCAAGGATAGACACAGCTGCCATTGCTTTAAAACAAAATAAAAGTAATAAAATAAACACAGAAAATTCACTTACTTCATACACAACTGACGCCCCGAGGTACTCAACATGCAGACTGGCTATTGGTTAGCCAGTTAACAGCCAGCCGCTAACCTGAGCTCACAGCAGCCAACTCTCTCATTCGCTGACTCACCTCACTCACCAGGCCAGGCCCCACCTTTTAAAGCCACACACACTAAAAGTCACAGATATTATAGTGTGGAATGCGAGGATGGGGATTGCAAGTGGACTAAAATAATACCTGCACCTCAGACATTTTGTTGTTTATTCATTAATTCCTCTTCCGTTGCGCTTATCCTCATTAGGGTCGCGGACGTGCTGGAGCCCATCCCAGCTATCTTCGGGCGAGAGGCGGGGTACACCCTGAACTGGTCGCCAGCTCATCGCAGGGCACATAGAAACAAACAACCATTCGCACTCATATTCACACCTACGGGCAATTTAGAGTCTTCAATTAATGCATGTTTTTGGGATGTGGGAGGAAACCGCAGTGCCCGGAGAAAACCCACGCAGGCACGGGGAGAACATGCAAACTCCACACAGGCGGCGCCAAAATTTGAACCCCAGCCCTCAGAACTGTGAGGCAGATGTACTAACCAGTCGTCCACCGTGCCGCCTTTTTGTTGTTTAATAATACAAAATAATTTTTTATCTGATTACTTCATCTGTAGAATAGTCGATTCTAAAAATATTGGATAGCTGCACGCGTACTCATTTATTTCATTTACCTCATTATCAAATTCTGCTTTTACATGACAATAATGCTCAGTTTTGATTGACAAAACGTGTGTGTGTGTCAGATGCAGCAGGTGAGGAGGAGGATGATGACGAAAGCCCCAACTATGAGGAGAAAGCCCAAGAGATCGTGCAGAGCATCCTGCAGGAGGTGGTCAACACCGTGGCAGGAGGTGAGATTAAGATTCAGACGACATGCCACTGTAATTGTCGAAATATTGCTAGAATCATAATAATGTTGTGACCTACAAGTAGAAATTTTACTTGACTTTTTGTTGCAGGAAACAACTTTCTCTCATTACCTTTTTTTGCTTGTAATATTATGACTTCATTCACTTTATTCCTGGAATATGATTTTATTTTTTATTTTTAAACTGGTACACTTCATTAGGATTTAATTCTTATATCATTCCGACTAACTTTTCATACGTTTACAACTTTGTCCTCAATTTTTATATGGTGACATTTGGCCTTTTTCTTGTAACGTTACAGCTTTATTCTTGTACATGTATGAATTTCTTTCTATCAAATAACGTCCGACCCCGTAATCTTACCTATTTATTTTCATAACGTTCCAACCTTTTATGGTAGTACAGTAACTATCACGAAGAGTGTTGTGCGTGTCAGACAGTGTGCGTGAGAGAGAGAAAGAAAGCGAGAGAGGGAGAGTGCGTTCGCAAGTGAGAAGCTATGCTAACATGAGTGGTAAGTTCATTTTGCCCAGAAGTGTTATTAACATTTTCAACTGGACGCTTCACGCTTGAGTGCAAATTGGACAAACAGGGAGTTATGGTCAGGAAGAAAATGGTGGCCAAAGGCACAATGCTGTCCTCTCTTAACCGTGCTTTAAATAGAACCACAATAATGAAGGAAAAAAATGCATCCTACTTCATATGAACCTCGCTCTCTTTCACAGGTAACTGCCTGGACGCGGCTCACCTCTGCGCAGACGCCAAGGAGCCGCCGGGCGAGGGCGAGCCGGCGGAGGCGGAGCGACCCGAAGTCGTCCCGCAGGCCGCCCAAAACTCCCTGGAGGACGAGGGCACGCTACGGAGCGACGGCGAGCACGTTCATCACGCCAACGGCATCCCAGGCACGCCCATTTCCACCAGCTTTACGCCGTCGCTGCCTGATGACAGACTGTCCCTCTCGTCCACTGACACTCAGGTGATGCAAACTGCTAAAAGTCCAATGATGCTGAAATGAAAGGGTAAAAAAAAAAAACAATACTTTTTTGGAACAGTAATGACTTTTTTCTTGTAACTTAGAACTAATAATACTTAACTATAAGAACTTCAACTTTTTACTTTTGATTTTACAATTCAGAAACCTGTTTTCGTACCATTATAACTTTCATCTTGTATTATTACGACTCTCTACTCAATAACTTTGACTTCCAATTCATAGTATTCAGGCTTTGTTATATTAGTACGATGTTATCCTTGTATAATTGTTGCTTTTTTCTTGTAATATTCTGACTTTCTGCTCCTAATTTAAAAAAAAACTGAAAAATGTCAGGAAGAATAATACACATTTTTTATTTTCCCTCTGTCAGGAATCGGGAGCGACGCCGGGTCAGCCCCCGGGCGCCAAGTTCTCTCACATCCTCCAGAAAGACGCATTCCTGGTCTTTCGCTCGCTCTGCAAGCTCTCCATGAAACCTCTGTCGGACGGACCGCCTGATCCCAAGTAAGTCACCCTTGTCCAATAGATGTGAATCATCCGTTTAAAAATGGGTATTTGCTCTTGTCAAAGCCGCATGATTCACTAAATCATCCGGCGGAGTCGCTGGATGAATCACTTCCGACTTCCACAACAACTAACTTCTGATTGGTTAATCCTGGTAGCTTTGAGCTAGACATTATACATTAAACGCTATGAAAATTAATTGCACAGTTTTAGTGAGCAAAATGGTCCCATTTTGTCACAGTATTGCTACAAGATATGTCAGGAATTTGCTGATGGGAATGGTTCCCAGGTTCATTAGGTATGAGCCAATGCAATTTGGTCCAAATATTATTTAATATGACAAAACATACACAAATATTAGGCTACAAAATACAAATTTTAGAAAAAATATATACTATATACTGGGAAAAAGTGCAAAAATTTACTAAATACTAGGAACAATTAAATAATCACATAAATACATCAATAACAGAAAATATGCACATTTTAGAAAAGGACAGAAATTACACTAAAATATGTATTTTCTAAAACTAGGGGGGGGGGAAATAATTCAACAAAAACATTTCATGGAAAATACACATTTGGAGTAATATTAGACAAAACAATATTAGATGAAAAAGACATAAATAGAAAAATCACAAATATCCCATAAAAATACAAACATATTAGAAAATAAAATAGAAAAAATATATATTTTATAAAAATACACAAATATTAGGGGAAAACAGATTTTAGACAAAATAATACAAAATTAGTATATGAAAAATACATAAATATTAGAATATTAGATGAAAATACAATAAAACAAATTGCTGCCTCTTGGACAGCCTTCTGCCATGTTTGGCAGCACCGTAACGTGTTTTTCATTGTTGTGTTTCATCCTCCAGTTTTTGTCTTCTCCTTTGGCCCTTTGCTGTTGCGACTCTGATCCTATGCTCTTCTTGTCTTAGCGCTTATCCTAACTATGTGCGTTCAGGTCTCACGAGCTACGGTCAAAGGTGCTGTCGCTGCAGCTGCTTCTGTCCATCCTGCAGAACGCCGGGCCCATCTTCAAGACCAACGAGATGTTCATCAACGCCATCAAGCAGTACCTGTGCGTGGCGCTCTCCAAGAACGGCGTGTCGTCCGTGCCAGAGGTCTTCGAGCTGTCGCTGTCCATCTTCCTCACGCTGCTGTCGCACTTCAAGACGCACCTCAAGATGCAAATCGAGGTAGAGAATGGCGCTGGGGAAACAATATGGAAGAGGTGGTGTGACCCGATGATGATGGCTTGTGTTGTTGTCCAGGTTTTCTTCAAGGAGATTTTCCTCTACATCCTGGAGACGTCCACAAGCTCCTTCGACCACAAATGGATGGTCATCCAAACCCTCACCAGAATATGTGCAGGTCTGCATCCCATTGTTTATTCAAGGAAAGTGTATTATTTATTTTTGGAGCAGTCCTACTTTTTTATGGTAGTATTATGACTTTATTATCTATAGTTCTTGTAACATTAAAATTGTATTTGTCATGAGATGTCCTTTTTTTTTTTCTTTTTCATGGTAGCATTTTTCTCCTAAGGTTGCGATTTGATTCACATAACTTTTTCTCATGGGATTCTGCCATTTTAATGGTAATATTAAAACTTTATTCTGGTACAATAATTTTTCTGAATAGGTTGATAGTGTTACAATTGTTTTTGGAACATTCTGACTTTTTTTATGGAAGTATCCCTACTTATGGTAGCATTACAACTAATTTAAGGACGTTATTTAACCGCCATACTTTGTTCTCTTAAAAAAAGAATTTGGGTAATATTACTACTTTATTGTTGCAATTTTTGTTGTTGATGTTACTGTTGTTTTTTTGTTGTAGTATTCTGACTATATTCGTGGAACATGCTGACTTTTATAAAACCATAAGTAATATCAGGGTTTTAGTCTCTTATCTGCACAAGTGCATTCATTAATTCATTCTCCGTACCGCTTCTCCTCACTCGGGTCGCGGGCGTGCACCCTGAACTGGTCGCCTCTGTAAAATGTTACATTTTGTTATTGTTTTGAATATATTGCCCCACTTGTTTAATCGAAATATTAGCCACGACTCTCGGTATGATGCAGTCAGTGCAAATTACAAGCACAATAAAACTCACAGTTTTAAATGAACACCTCAGGAGCAGTGTCGTTAAAACTGACCATCTTGTTTACATCTTGACGTCATGACACATTATAAGGGAAGTGGTGACTCGTCATCCTCTTCTTTTTGTCCGTCAGATGCTCAGAGCGTGGTGGACATCTACGTCAACTACGACTGCGACTTGAACGCCGCCAACATCTTTGAGCGGCTCGTCAACGACCTCTCGAAAATAGCGCAGGGACGCGGCGGCCACGAGCTGGGCACTACGCCCCCGCAGGTGTTCACCACTCTCTGGAAATACCTTTGTACATATTTAGTGCTCAATTATAACAATATAATGGCGTCCACAGGAGCTGACCTTGCGAAAGAAAGGCCTGGAATGTCTGGTGTCTATCTTGAAATGTATGGTGGAGTGGAGCAAGGACCAGTATGTCAACCCAAACTCCCAGACTAGCCTTGGTAAGTGCTGAGATGTTAACATTCTCACTCTTATTGTGCTAATTGTTTAGTCTATGGCTACATTTAATTTAATTAATGGGATTATATTAAAGCGCACAAGAGTAAAAATTCACAATATTCATCCATCCATTTTCTATCCTGCTTATCTCGTGTCAAGGGTGAGCAGTAGCCTATCTCAACTGACATTAGGGTGAGAGGTGGGGTACTCCCTGGACTGGTCACCAGCCACATGTAGACAAACAAGCAATCACATTCACACCCACGGACATTTTAGAGTTTTCAGTTAACCTAAAAGGCATGTTTTTGGATTATGGGAGGAACCCGGAGTACCTGGAGAAAACCCACACAAGCACGGGTAGAACACCCCCAACCTCAGAAGTGTGACAAAATGCCACTACGTGTGTATATGTATATTTGGAAAAATTTAATCTGTAATTAAAAAAATTATTGCTTCAATTTAATGTTTTTTTTAATTTAACTATCCATATATTTTTGGCACATGGTCTTAGGCTTAATAGAAATAATAAAATGTGTAGTTAAAAAACATTTTTGGGATGATTAAGGTTATTTGAAACTTTTAAGAAAAGTTTATTTCACAAAAATTTGAAATATAATTTGTGCACATTTGTAGTTCTACACTTCCTCCATTTATTTACCTTATTTCATTTAAAATTTTATTGACCCCAAAATGAACACTTTAGTTCACTCTCAGGTATCTATCATGTATTACATCAGATGTCGTTATCATATATATTTGTACCTATTTGTAATAGGTACTGTGGTTTGTACCCCAAATAAATGGTACCACAAAGCAGTTCTTTTCATACCCTTCCCTATTTTTGACAAAATGTACCTCAAAATTTAAATGGTGTACCGTACGACGGAAACAGAGCTTTGTTTGCGTGTTGTAAATGTCATTGTATAACACTGTGTGTGCGGGAGGAAAAGCCTCTTTATTAGCTTCTGTTGTTTGCCAATGGTGGAGCTCCAACAAAAGAACAAGTGTGTTCCATAAGCTCTGAAAGCAGACTGTGTGAGGCGGCCTCTGGCTAAGCTGTCAAGGCTAACCAGCTACCTCATTAGCACGTGTAGTATCAAAGTGCGTGACAGTATAAGCTGACGAGAAGCCACTTTTCTGTCTTCTTGCTTGTTGTAACTGTGTTATGTTCTCCCCTTTTGTGCATGACTGTAAAGCCAAAGCAGGTAACAGTAGCATGAGTACAAGTGTTTGCTAGAGTGTGAAAGGGATGGCTTTAGACTCATTGATGTCTGTGATTTTTTTTTATTTTTTTAAAATGAGATCCCATTCTTGTACGGACGGCGAGCAAAATGGCGGCTCACGTTACCTTGACGACACCTTCCTGAATGTTTTAAAGAGTTTCGAACACGCAATCGGACACCCGAACGCACCGCTCGTCTATGTGACCTTCTGTTTTCTATCACGATAGTTACTATTGATACAGTGGAATGTTATATACCAGTATAATAATCTTTTGTTTCCCTGTATCATCTCTATTTTTGTATCTTTAGATGTCCAGCGAGATTAGCTCTCATTTAAACTAATTTCCAGTCACGTGATTTGTGAAACACATACACCTACCTGTGCTCTCTTCTTTTTAGTTGATTAGCTGCAGCTTCAAAATTTCAAATCAAACAACAGGATTATAGTTAAACAATTTCCATTGTGAAGTCTGTTGTGCTACCGAGATGAGTCTCACCGTATCACATTGTGAGTCACTGTGTGATTCCCACTGCTAGTGTGCTACATCAGCCCATATGAAGTCCTTGTTTTCTTTCCCTGTATGCCCGTTTTAGTTCTTGAGCTGTCCTGCAACATTATCAGTATCTTAGCCTCATTTCTAATTAAATGATTAAATGATCAAACAACCCGTTTCGTCTCTCTCACCTCGTATACAATTCTTCTCCCCAGGCCAAGAGAAGCCGTCTGAGCAGGAGAGCAGCGAGACGCGGGCCCCCGAGACCATCAACCGCTACGGCAGCATCAACTCGCTGGACTCCACCGCCTCGTCGGGGATCGGCAGCTACAGCACGCAGATGTCGGGCACAGACAACCCTGAGCAGTTTGAGGTCCTCAAGCAGCAGAAGGAGATCATCGAGCAGGGCATCGACCTGTCAGTTTCAAATATACATGCAGTATTTATCTTTAGACTGCTGATTACCATTACTAACCACTGCCTTGTAGGTTCAACAAGAAACCAAAGAGGGGGATCCAGTACCTTCAAGAGCAAGGCATGCTGGGATCAACCCCAGAGGACCTGGCTCAGTTCCTGCACCAAGAGGAGCGCCTTGATTCGGTTAGGCCTGCCGCACACTGAGCGACGCGACCGAACTGGACCATCGCAAACAAATTAGTCTGCGATTGACCCTCGCACACATAACCAAACTCGCTGCGACGTAAAAACTGCAACCCCTGTTGTTATAATCGGGAAACAACATTTTGGAGCACTGGAGCAGTTCGTGCTCTCTCCAGGTCGGGGATGAGATCCTGCCCCAAGTGGAGGAGTTCAAGTATCTTTGGGTCTTGTTCACGAGTGAGGGAAGAATGGAACGGGAGATCGCCAGGCGGATCGGTGCAGCGTCTGCAGTGATGCGGACTTTGTATCGATCCGTTGTGGTGAAGGAGGAACTAAGCCGAAAGCCGAAGCTCTCGATTTACCGGTCGATCTACGTTCCTACCCTCACCTATGGTCACGAGCTGTGGGTCGTGACTGAAAGAAAGTGATCCCAGATACAAGCGGCCGAAATGGGTTTCCTCCGCAGGGTGTCCAGGTTCTCCCTTAGAGGGTGAGAAGCTCGGTCATCTGGGAGGAGCTCACAGTAGAGCCGCTGCTCCTCCACATCGAGAGGAGACAGATGAGGTGGCTGGGGCGTCTGATTCGGATGCCTCTCGAACGCCTCCCCGATGAGGTGCTCCGGGCACGTCCCACCGGGAGGAGACCCCGGGGGCGACCCAGGACACGCCGGAGAGACTACATCTTTCGGCTGGCCTCGGAACGCCTCGGGATCCCCCCGGAAGAAATTGATGAAGTGGCTGGGGAGAGGGAAGTCTGGGCATCCCTGCTAAAGCTACTGCCCCCGCGACTCGACCTCGGATAAGCGGTAGAAATTGGATGGATGGATGGATGGACAACATTTTGACAAAACAGCAGGCCGCGATTGTCAAGAAAGAAGCAGATTAACCTTGTTCGCTGCAGCTATATGATGATAAAAAACAGAGGAAATGGGAAGGAATGAAGGAGAGCGTGTGGATATTTCAGCAGCTAATTGCAGTGATAGCCCCATTCATTGGATGCACTTGTGCATTTCGGCAACAGAGACTCTCCACGCTTGACGTTTTTTGGCCACAAGTACATATGAAATTTTTAATTTAGTATGATTGTAAAACACAATACTGTATTTACTGCATTCGTACGACTTAGGGACAGCTAGCTGGATTTGACGACATACCTGAAAACGTAATTTCTGTTGTGAAAACCCTTGACACAACATAATCATTTTTGATTGGCCGTTGTATCTGCGACATTGCGACGCCATTCAGCTGCAATTCAAAGTTCAGTCTGTTGCTCTACGTGCGGCGGGCCTTAGAATTCCTGTCAAAGTAGACGCAACCATAACAAGACGTCATAATATAAACGTCCATCTTGACTACATATTTTAGTGGTACTATTTTTACAATGTAGCTCTTTATTGGACAATTGGTTCAGAATTAGAGTATATATGTATAATATATTAAATGAGATGAAAAAAATGATTTACGTTTTTAAAAACAGAAAGAAAAGAAAAAATACCTAGCATATCTAAATGTTTTAGATAAGTGGTGGGTGCAGAGCAGTTCCTCACATTCAGTTTCCACTAATGTGACCTGTGTTTGCCTCGCGATGTGCGCTCATTCAGACTCAAGTGGGGGAGTTTCTCGGCGATAATGAGCGCTTCAATAAGGAGGTGATGTATGCCTACGTGGATCAAATGGACTTCCAAGGCAAAGACTTCGTGTCGGCGCTGAGGATGTTCCTGGAGGGCTTCCGGCTGCCCGGCGAGGCCCAGAAGATCGACAGGCTCATGGAGAAGTTCGCCGCCAGATACCTCGAGTGCAATCAGGGGTGAGTGGGGGTGAACGTCTACGAACGCTTTTCTATCGATGACGGCATCGTTTATTGTTGAAAAATGTGTTTACTTGCAGGCAAACCCTTTTTGCCAGCGCAGACACCGCCTACGTGCTCGCCTACTCCATCATTATGTTGACGACTGACCTTCACAGTCCACAAGTACGTACACCATCTGGAGTACATTAAGACAAAGAATCGCAAAATGTGAGCGCTTTTTTTTTTTTCCTCCCCGCCAAGGTAAAGAACAAAATGACCAAGGAGCAGTACATCAAGATGAACCGCGGCATCAATGACAGCAAGGACTTGCCCGAGGAGTACCTTTCGGCCATCTATGACGAGATTGCGGGCAAGAAGATTGCCATGAAGGAGACCAAGGAGCTGACTATGAAGTCCAGCAAGCAGAGTGAGTCTGCGGGGCAGTCATCAATGCAGAGTTGGAGACGCCCATGAATTACCCCTAGAGACATCAACTGGATTTTCTTGCATTCCTGTGAAAAGCAGGGGCATTTGTCCAAGAGATGAGGCAAAAAAACCAAAAAAATTAAAATCATAATCTGATTATTTAGCATTAATTTAATTTGAATGAATCAACCAATTATTTAAAAAATATAATGTCACATCAGAAATCTTTTTGTTGTTTTTTTGGGGCACTTGAAAAGTGTGTTTTGAGAAACGAACGTGTCTCGGAACAAATTAAACTTTGAAGACACCACTGTGTTTTCTCCTTCAGGCGTGGCCAGTGAGAAGCAGAGGCGTCTGCTGTACAACGTGGAGATGGAGCAGATGGCCAAGACGGCCAAGGCGCTGATGGAGGCCGTCAGCCACGTGCAGGCGCCGTTCACCAGCGCCACCCACCTGGAGCACGTGCGGCCCATGTTCAAGGTAGGACCGGGCGGCCGCCGTCGGCTCGCACACTCGCTAACACGTTCCCGTTGTCGCTCCAGTTGGCGTGGACGCCCTTCCTGGCCGCATTCAGCGTGGGCCTCCAAGACTGCGACGACACCGACGTGGCGTCACTGTGTCTGGAGGGCATCCGCTGCGCCATCAGGATAGCGTGCATCTTCTCCATACAGGTGCCTTTGTGCTCAAGGGGCCGCATTAGATTTTTAAAATGGACAGATTGGCTAGGTGTTGGTACAAGACATGTTTACATTTAATCATGAATTGTGCGTGTTTTAAAAAAAAAAAAAAGTTAAACACTTTATTTTTATAATAAAATATAACTTTTAATACAAATAAATATTTGACTAATTTTGCATTGTGTTTTAACAATAAACCAGTCTACCAATTATTTGAGAAAAAGGAATAAAAATATAATGAAATAATTCATTCTTTTTTATTGATAATTAATTTTATGATAATTAACCATCCATTCATCCATTTTCCAAGCCGCTTCTCCTCACTAGGGTCGCGGGCGTGCTGGAGCTTAGCCCAGCTAACATCGGGCAGGAGGCGGGGTACACCCTAAACTGGTTGCCAACATACAAACAAACAACCATTCGCACTCACAGTCACACCTACGGGCAATTTAGAGTTGTCAATTAACCTAGCAGGGGCTCGGGGATTGAACCCCGGTCCTCAGAACTGTGAGGCAGACGCTCTAACCAGTCTGTCATCGTGCCGCTGATAATTAACCAATTAATCAAATTAATATAACATTATTTAATTTATATATATTATAAGAATAAATAAGAAATGAATCAATACTGTAAATTTTGCAGAATTACTTAATCAGTAAAATAATTAATTGTCATTTTTTTATTAAATTATTAATTATATAATACATGTACAATTGTTATAACAATCAATGAAAAATGTTTAAATTACTGTGTTTATAATTTTCTATTTTACTAATATTTTTGCATTTTGTTATCTTGAATATAAATAGAGACAAAATGAAGAAATTCATGTTAACTATGCACAATATTACTAAAATGTATCCTCATTTTCTATATGGTTTATAATTAATTTAATTATAGTTAAAGTTAACAATTATTTAACAAAATAAATGAATACAAATACATGTATAATATATTATTTACAATGAATCAATTAACTTAATTTCTGACTAATTAAAACAAATGACCACATTTTAATGAACTAATTTTAGGAAAATAAACTGCTAAATGAATGTGCATGTGGCCTCCGGGCCATACCCACCGCTGGCCTATCATCTTTTTCATGCTTTTGTATGTTTTTTTCCAGCTGGAGAGGGATGCCTACGTGCAAGCACTGGCAAGGTTCACGCTTCTCACCGCCAGCTCGGGCATCACCGAAATGAAGCAAAAGAATATTGACACCATCAAGACGCTCATCACCGTGGCACACACCGACGGAAACTACCTTGGCAACTCCTGGCATGAGGTTGCCGTCTTTAGAAGCTTTTTTGTATTCAAGTTTTACAAGTCAGTTCACTTATAAGTCGCGCTACCATTGTATTTTAGTGCAGGTATAAAAGTCAGTATAAAACACTACTGAGAAGTCCCAGAATGGACTATGATAGATATTTTCAAGTAGCTGTGCTTATTACTTTGCTGTTTTTATATACATTTTCATTAAATTAATATAAAAAAAATGTTTTTATTACAAAATAAGTTAAAATATTTGCTGAACAAAAAATAATGGACATGAATGATGTCCATTTAAACTCCCATATCCACTTTGAGATAGGTGATGATTTCAAGTACTCAATTTCAACTCTTACAAATTACCCTTGCTTCGTTTTGGGTTTTGAGGACATTGAGGTAACATTAGTTTTTTTTTGTTTGTTTTTGTTTTGTTTCTTTTGTTGTTGTTTTTTTTTAAAATATATATATATATATATATATATATATATATATATATATATATATATATATACACCATCTCAGATCATGAAGTGCATCAGTCAGCTCGAGCTGGCGCAGCTCATCGGCACGGGCGTGAAGGCACGCTACATCTCGGGGACGGTTCGCAGCAAAGAGGGATTCGTGGCCAGCACCAAGGAGCAGAGCAACGACGAGTACCTGGGCCTGGGTAAGTCGGCACCCCCTCAAAGTCCAAAGCCAAACCCAATCAAAGGTGTTGCTCACCGATACCTCCGCTGTGCAGTTGGCGGCACGGTGGACCGCAAGCAGATCGCCAGCATCCAGGAGTCCATCGGAGAGACCAGTTCTCAAAGTGTGGTGGTGGCTGTGGACAGGTAACAGGATTAAAAATTATAATATTTAATCCTGTTTGACATTAAAACCATTTAATTGGTTTTTTTAGGATATTCACAGGCTCGACCAGACTTGATGGCAATGCAATAGGTGAGTCGAGCGATACTCGGTTGTAAAAATATTCGATGGCTGCAGCCAAACATTAACTATGGTTAAACGATGCACAAGTGACAAGTATTTGGCAAGGTTGAAGGGAAATCGTGGGCTTTTTTTAGGTTCCGTTCAAAAAAACAATATGTGGTGGCCATAACCATCTGCTGTGTCATCCCTCAGTGGATTTTGTGCGCTGGCTGTGCGCCGTGTCCATGGATGAGCTGGCCTCGCCCACGCACCCGCGCATGTTCAGCCTGCAGAAGATCGTGGAGATCTCCTACTACAACATGGGCCGCATCCGGCTGCAGTGGTCCAGGATCTGGGAGGTCATCGGGGACCACTTCAACAAGGTAGGTCGTGGGTCTTTCTCCAAGGATGAAACTTTGATGAGAATTGTCAATTCAGTAGCATAAGAAGCGTTTGGGTATATTTTTAATATATACATGAAATATTGCCAATTGAAAATTACTCCCTTCAGATGGGTGTTTTTTCAACTACTCTCAAGACTGCGATGGTTAAGACTGATTAAATTTAGAAACATGCTTTTTATTGGACATTCACAAAACGTGGCATTCAGCACAAGCAATGGTATTGGTCTATTTGATTCCCTCCATTTGTCGTTGTCTTATTGGGATATGACTTTCTTTGGGCTTCCGGTCGGCTGAACCAATTAGATGCGCCACCTGCTGCTTTGGCACACACATGGGCATGTGCAAATATGTTTTAACGTCACGCCTTTTCTCCATATAGCTATTTCAGAGTACGCCTTTTCTGGCTGTGATTAAATGCTACTGTGGTTAAATACGTTTTCCAGGTGGGCTGTAACTCCAATGAAGACGTGGCGATTTTTGCTGTGGACTCACTCAGGCAGCTGTCCATGAAGTTCCTGGAGAAGGGTGAGCTGGCCAACTTCCGCTTCCAGAAGGACTTCCTTAGGCCGTTTGAGCACATCATGAAGAAAAACAGGTAGGTAGAAGATTATGATGGGTCTTTACTTCATTAGCGATTCACTGACTCATTGGTCATCTCTTTACAGATCTCCTACCATCAGGGACATGGTGGTGCGCTGCATCGCCCAGATGGTCAACTCCCAGGCGGCCAACATCCGCTCTGGCTGGAAGAACATCTTCTCCGTGTTCCACCTGGCGGCGTCCGACCAGGACGAGAGCATCGTGGAGCTAGCCTTTCAGACCACGGGGCACATCGTCAGTAAGTGCCACGCTCTCCGCAATGCATCCTCGCTTGAGTGCGGAGCGCACGATTTTTAGTTAACTCGCGTCTTTCTGTCTTCCCCAGCGAATGTATTCGAGAAGCACTTTGCGGCCACCATCGACTCCTTCCAGGACGCCGTCAAGTGCCTGTCAGAGTTCGCTTGCAACGCCGACTTTCCCGACACCAGCATGGAAGCCATCCGCCTCATTCGACACTGCGCCAAATACGTCTCGGGGAGGCCACAGGTGGTTTGAGCCTCGTAGAAAATGTACTCAAGTCAAGCAAAAATGCTTTAAGCGAAACTATGTACCCAAAATAGCTTCAATATAATGTGGATGTGGCACATCACCTCTTGTAGCTGTCTGTAATAGCGGACCAGCCAGGACCACCTGTTGTGTAAACATCTGTGTTAAGATTACTGTTCAGTTTTTCCACAAAGAGTCTAATTCCGCTGGCTTGCGCAACAGGCCTTCAAAGACTACACCAGCGATGACATGAATGTAGCGCCGGAGGACCGTGTGTGGGTGCGAGGCTGGTTCCCCATCCTCTTCGAGCTCTCCTGCATCATCAATAGGTGCAAGCTGGACGTCCGGACCAGGTACGTCCATAGCTCGAGCAGATATTTGAGCATATGTGGTAGGGGTGGACCATATCATACCGCTTGATCAATGGAGCCTTTGTTTGTTTCTCCTTTTGTAGGGGGTTGACTGTGATGTTCGAGGTGATGAAGACATACGGGCACACCTTCGAAAAGCACTGGTGGCAAGACCTGTTCAGAATTGTCTTCAGGATCTTCGACAACATGAAGCTACCCGAGCAGCAGACTGAGGTATGTCTGCCACCCGCCCCCAAACCCCTTAGGTTAGGTCCACCACACTCAATAGGTTTGGTTGCCTCCACACAGAAAGCGGAGTGGATGACCACCACCTGCAACCACGCACTTTACGCCATCTGTGATGTGTTCACGCAGTACTTTGAGTCCCTCAGTGACGTCCTGCTGGACGACATTTTAGCTCAGCTCTACTGGTGTGTGCAGCAAGGTGAGTACACCACTGCCTGCTAAATTCACCTTTCACTAAACTAACCTTTTGAGGAAACTCACCCGGTGAAATGTGCATACAGTATATTAAGAGTTCTGGATGCAATCCCCCAAAATACAGTATGACTAGCCACCCTTCCCTCCCCAAAGTGGGAAAAAAAATGCCCCCACAACACCAGTTTCACCAATGGACATGAAATTCAGTCAACATTTTGACAGGACACTTAAGAACCTGTGGTTGAAAATATACAGAAGTCATCCATTTTGGATTGAAGCAAAGTTTTTGGAGGTGGTTACTAAGTTCTCCGTTTTGTGCGCAGACAATGAGCAGCTAGCCCGCTCGGGCACCAACTGCCTGGAGAACGTAGTCATCCTGAATGGCGAGAAGTTCTCCGCCAAGACGTGGGATAAGACGTGCAACTGCATGCTGGACATCTTCAAGACCACAATCCCCCATGCGTAAGCCATATTTAAAATAAATGACTTTTTTTTTTCTCCTTCTGAAATGGAACACGTGTGTGATAAAGGTTTCGTTTGTCTCAGGCTGTTAACATGGAGACCAGCAGAAGGCGAACACTTTGACAAGCCGCTGGTGAGGCGGGGAAACACGCTAATTTCCATTTCATCCAGTTGCATTCAATATTAATTACACGATTTCCACTCAGGATTCTATTTCTCAGAAGTCGCTAGACGACCAGCGCTCTGTCAGCAGCGTGGAAAGCCGTCTTCAGAACCAACAGAGCAGCGTCGCCTCTGGCCCGAGCGAGGACGCCGCCAGGTCCAGGAGCACCACGAGTGAGTGGGGGGCAGGGGGGCAATCAGGCTGACTACAGACTAGAGCGGTATCGACATTGCCCCTGAAAAAACATATCGGTCTATCCAATTTGCATGTTCAGTGTTTCCCTACTGTATTTCAGTTATTTGTTCGCATGCCCGTATTTAGCACAGATTTTTTTTTTTTGCATTTTTTCTTTTTCTGGGTTTTTACAGTATACATACTGTAATGCCCTCATATGTGGGAAAGGAGAACCACAACCACAGATGCATTGTAAGTCCAGCCTAAAAGGTGCTTTTGTGACCGCGAATGTTGGTGTTTCGCAGGAGTGCAGGAGCAACGCTTGTTCGCCGCCTTGCTCATCAAGTGCGTGGTACAGCTAGAGCTCATCCACACCATCGACAACATCGTCTTCTTCCCTGCCACCAGCAAGAAGGAAGATGCCGAAAACTTTGCCGCAGCACAGGTACCAGCGCCTTATGAACTGCACACCTGTGTACGCCCCAGTACTGTATTTTCATCCATGTGGTAGGGCAGGACCACATGACCATAAAATCAAATCTCCGATGTTTTTTCACAAAAATCCGATTTTTAATTTTAATCGATTTCAACCCCATCACTTATGTTTTTTTTTTTTTATATAGCTAATGTGGACAGAAGTGCTTCTCTGTTGTTGACTCCATGATTTTCTTCCTCTGCTCTGATTTCTTGTCATTCAAAAAACAATGTGAATATTTGAATAATTCTGCTCATCTTCTCTGTTTTATTTTTATTTTTTTTAGCTGGGAACAAATTCGCTATTCACTTAAAAAAAAATTGCTGCAGCCATGTTGTTAGTGGAAGCAATGCACGTCAGCATGGACGTGCTTTGAAGCACAGAAGCTGCTAAAAAATAAATAAAAAATGGCCTGGCTCAAACTCCAATTAATCGATAAAATAGATTTATCGCCGATCCCTACCATATAGCAGCATATACAGTGGTACATTGACTAAGGAGTGCGTCAATTTACAAGATTATCAATTTACGAGTCACTTGGCTCATTTGTGTTGTGAGCCCAAATTTCAGTTACCATTGTAAACCTAATAATAATCCCGCCCTTGTCACATCTTTCCTGAAGCGTGACGTGGCCAACGCGTCAGACGTGGCCGCGGAGCCGCCGGACCAGGGCATGTTCCGCTACCTGACGTCGGAGCAGCTCTTCAAGTTGCTGGACTGCCTGATGGAGTCGCACCGCTTCGCTAAGGCCTTTAACTCCAATAATGAGCAGAGGACGCTGTTGTGGAAAGCAGGTAAATCTCACCGCGCCGCAGCTGACATCAGTGAATGTGTGTGTATGTGTGACTGCTCATGCGTGTGTTGCAGGGTTTAAAGGCAAGTCGAAGCCCAACCTGTTGAAGCAGGAGACGGGCAGCCTGGCGTGCGGCCTGCGCATCCTCTTCCGCATGTATACTGACAATACGCGACGGGACGCCTGGGAGGAGGTCCAGAGACGACTGCTCGAGTAAGGACACGGACGATGTCACTAGCGATGAAAAGAAAGGAGATGCACCTTGAGTACACAGAAAGAAATACAGGATGTAAAAAGTCAGCAACTGCAGTGTATTGTATAACATCGTAAATGTAATTAAGTGTAATGGAGTGAATTATGTCGTACTCCATCGAAAGTGGAGTAAATCATATTGTATCGCATCGTAATTGAAGTGAATCATTCTATCACATTGTAAATACGGGGAATTATTTATACAGAATCGTATTGCATTGCATCGTAACTGGTGTGAATCGTATTGAATTGTTAGTCGGGTGAATCGTGTCATTACTGTAATGAATCGTATTGCATCATAACTGCAGTGAATCATATAATCGCATCGTAATTGAAGTGACTCGTATATTGCTGTATCACATAGTAAGTAGAGTGAATCATGTAGTAATTGGAGTGACTCTTACATTGCAATCACGCAACTTTTGTTTTTTTGTCCTTTCTATGTGGTCAGCGTGTGTGGCGAGGCGGTGGCATACTTCCTGGCATTGAACTCGGAGAGCCACAGGGAGGCCTGGACCAACCTCCTCCTCCTCTTCCTCACGAAGGTTCTGAAGATCAGCGACCAAAGGGTGTGTTCTCTCAAAAAAATCATAAATTAAGGCAGTTGTATCTCAAGGCACCACTGTACATAGAGACGGCCTCTGGTCCTCAGTCATTCTTGGCAGAGGATAAAGAATATATGCCTAAAGGAGGCTGCTATTGTCTCTCCTGTGCAGTTCAAGGCTCACGCGTCGCGGTACTACCCGCTTCTGTGCGAGATCATGCAGTTGGACCTCATCCCGGAGCTGCGTGCCGTCCTGAGGAAATTCTACCTGCGAATCGGCCTGGTGTTCGGCATCGCGCCCGAGCCCCAACCTCGACCTCGACCGGCCCTGCAGGAGCATCGCGCCAACCCAGAGGAGGCAGAGGAAGCTCTGTGACGCCACCTACCTGCAGCCCTTCATCCACTTTGACTATCAGCACGAAAAACTAAAACAAGTCTGGTTTGTAGCGATTTCCGCCTCCGCCACCATAGATCTGAGCTGCTCAGACGGACTTTATTTAAAAATAAAGAAATAAATCAAATAAAAATGTGCTTCTTACTGTATATTTAATGTATCTGAATGATTGCAAAGACATATTCAAAAACCATGATGAAATGTGACCCCTCTCTCCACACGGCTAACGTTCATATCCAAATGTACAGATGTAATAATCTGATAACACTAGATTGTTTTAATTTTTTTAATATTATTATTTGTTGATGCACTTGACCTCCATTCGAAATGCACTGGAGATTTTACTTTTTACCCCTCCGCCCCTGATTTGACGAACATCTCACGGTTAAGTGAAGGCTTCATTAAATTATTCCATTTTATATGTTGGTACTGTTTGGTTTTTAACTGGAACATGAGAGAGCAACCCGATGTTAGCAGCTTGAAAAAAGACATTATTAGTCTGTTTTCATGTTTGACTTTAGTTTTCACTCCTGTGTGTACAAAAAAAATCGAAAATAATATATTTAATTTGTTGTTTTTTTTTCTTGGGTTTTGGGAGAAAGTAACATGTATAGAGAGAGAGAGAGGGGGGGGGGGTAAATGAGCGATGATGTTAGCTGTGCTTTACGTGTGAATGGGACGCATTCCCGCTCATGGATGTAGAAAACAAAAATGTATATGATGCAGCAATGTAAAGTTTTCTATGTTGCAAAAAAAAAAAGTACAACTTTGTGTACGACACATCCTCTGGCATTCTAATCAGGTTCTAGGTCAATAAAGTTTTTTTGAACTTGATTCATGTGAATTTGTCGCTGTCTTCCACTTTGATGAATTTTTAAAATGAAAACTAGAAAAAATACACACTACATTGGTTAATGGGAAATGGACTGATCTTATGTAGCGCTTTACACCATCACAGTACCCAAAGTGCTTTACAAAGCCTCACATTCAACCGCTCACACACATTCATACACCAATGGAAATAAGAAAATGTAGTTAATGTGGAGTACAGTAGTTACTTTTTTGTGAATCTATCGTAAAAACTAAAAAATAAAATAAAACAATGCAGACGTCGCAAGATGGCAGTAAAGCTCCTATTTTGCTTCTTTCTGACTTCCGCCTTGCACTGAACCATTATACTTTGTTGAGTGGGTGTTGTTGGGTTGTATTAATCGGATATTTAAACCGCAATCTATGTGAGAGTCGGTATTTTATTTATTTATTATTTAATCTAATATAAACATATCAAAATATACAACGCGAGGACATAAACCTTGACAAAACTGTGATATATGACCGCGACGTGAAGGCGAACGTCCCCCTTGCTCGGCTCTTGTATCATTCGACTGTCATGGCGCCCTGAGGTTAGAGCTCGTGACGCGGCATCAGCGTATTTGGACAAAACGACAACAGTTTAGGCGTTTTTACCTAATGTCCATGATTTGACACCGATTCGTCGTCCTCGACCGAAACACTATGGCGGGCAGTAGTACTGCTCAGAAGACCTGGGAGCTCACCAACAGCATGCAGGAGGTTCAGAGCATCGACGAAATTTACAAATATGACAAGAAGCAACAACAAGAGATCCTCGCCGCCAAGCCGTGGACAAAAGAGTGAGTTGGCGTTACGAATTAAGTCTTTTGTGTTTTTAAAACTAACTCACTTTAAAAGGCAACATCACCGGAATTGATTGAGTGACATTGAGGTTGTCCAGTGCACCCCCGCCATTCTGCGGTTCATCATTCACGAACTCATCTATTCGCATTTTTGTGTAAGGTCACAAGATGGCGCCCAAACGCCCTTCTCCTTCTAAGTTTGAAAGCCACTGTTGGAAGCGATGTTCTGAAGCTGCAGTTAGAGGCAACATTAGAAGCTGACTTAGGAATCTAACGTTGGAAGTTAAACTAATTTGTGGTAACGTTGAAATTTACATTGGACTAGGGTTGGGTGGGAACAAAAATCTAATAAGTCTGCTAAATCAAGAACCCTCCGGAACCAATGTTTCACACCGACATTTATTGCAGACGGACGCAGTGTTGGGCCACTGATAAACTTTGCCCAAAACAACTGAGGACCGTCTGTAAGTAATTTTAAGACAATATTAGATGTGTAATGTACATATAACATGATGTATGAGTGAGCTGAATGGTAGCGGGTTTTTTCTTCCTAAAATGCTAATTACGGATGCTAACCGTTAAGCAAAAGCTGATTTTGTTGTCTCAAATTCTGTAGAGTTTATACCATGTACAGTACCAACTTATGCAGTTTAAGGGTTGAAGTCCAGTCCTCATAAATGAGAATAAAGCTAACTTTGGAAAGCAATATGCGGTAACGTCAAAACTAACATTGGAAGGTACTGTTGGACGCTAACTTTAGATGCTAACATTGAAGATATAGTCGGAAGTTAACTTAAGGAGCTAACATTGGCGACAACAACATTGTAAGCTGATATTGAACCTGATGTCGGAATCCAATGATGGTCTTCCTTATTTCTAATGCTAATAAGCTAATATTAAAAGCTGATGCGCTAAGCTAACGTTAAAACTAATGTTAAAGGCAACATTGCAAGTCAACTTCAGAAGCTAACATTGGAGACAAAACTGGAACTAACATTGAAATCAAGGCTCCTTGTGGTGTTGAAACCACAGAAATGAGGGAGGTAAACTCCTCAAGAATATGCAGAGAAAGGTCTGAATGACGATGTGTAGTGTTAGGTACGGTAAAATTGGCGAGTAGGGTCGACCATATCTCCTATTGACCCGTGCTGCGTTTGTGTGTACCTGGTAAAAGCCACCACTACTTCAAGTACTCAAAGATCTCTGCGCTGGCGCTGCTGAAGATGGTGATGCACGCCCGCTCTGGTGGCAACCTGGAGGTGATGGGCCTCATGCTGGGCAAGGTGGACGGCGAGAGCATGATCATCATGGACAGCTTCGCGCTGCCTGTGGAGGGAACAGAGACACGGGTCAACGCGCAGGCTGCCGCCTATGAGTACATGGCCGCCTACATCGAGAACGCCAAGCAGGTTGGTTTAGTCAACAGACAGACTAGGGTCACCCAACCAACCCTAAAAAAACTCCCAACGGTTATACTAATACAGTGGTGCCTTGACTTACTAGTTTAATTCGTTCCATGACCACACTCCTGGCTCAAAATATTTGTATCTCAAACAATCTTTCCCCAATGAAATGAACGGAAATGCTGTCAATCTGTTCCAGCTCTGCCAAAAAACAACAACAAAACTGTTTGGGATATATATATTACATAAGCATAAGAAATAGCCACAGTGTTGTACGTTATAAAAACGTAGTCGCAACTAGAGGTGCAACAGTTTATCAACAATTAATTGATTATCAAATTATCTATTTTGATAATAGAGTAATTGTTTCGAGACCTTAACTTAAAATTGTCCAAATCCGTGGAATTTCAACCTCTCATTAATTACTCTCCAATTTTTGTAGTTCTCTATGAAAGTCGGCTGACTATCTTCAGGTTTAATCAAAATAAGACAAAAATTTACGAACCTCTGCTTTTACTCGGCAGATTAATCGATTATTAAAGTAATTGTTAGTTGCAACTTGCAGCCCTAGTTATAACACGATTAAATAGTCTATAAAGAATTAAATTGTTTGTGCATCACGATATTTCCATGGACACTTTGTAGTGCCTTCTTGGGTTTGCGTGCCTTTGCCACCAGGGGGAAGTGTAATATATAATTGAAGAAGAGTTTCACAACTAGGTGACTCAGTAAACTGTGCTAATATTTGTCTTTTTTAAACAAAGGATGGAATATTGTTATATTGTCTTTCTACGTGTTGCTGTACTGTTTGATAAAAAAAATTGCTTATCTAAGAAAAAAAAAAAAAAACTTAATCTGTCACCATCAATTGAATTGTACCTAAAAAATTGTCCCGCGAGTATATAATAAAGCTAGCGATCCCGGTGTCTTTACGTCAGGTGGGCCGGCTGGAGAATGCCATCGGTTGGTACCACAGTCACCCGGGCTACGGCTGCTGGCTCTCGGGTATCGACGTCAGCACTCAGATGCTTAACCAGCAGTTTCAGGAGCCTTTTGTAGCCGTGGTGGTAAGAACTTTAAATCAGACATATAACCACGAACATTATACCCCAGGAGAGAGATTTTTTTTCAAGGAGCTCTCTTTTTGATTAGTTACGTTATACATATTTTGAAGAGAAAACAAAGTTGTAAGTTGCTGACAGCAACATTGAAGGAGCTTCTGGCAAGTACTAGCTGTTTAGTACAACAATCTGCCGTCGTCTTCCTAGGTCTGGGCTGGTGGTAAAACATAAGCCTAATCTTACACAGAAAAAACTTCCAGGCTTATGCTAGAAAGAAAAAGTCAGGAAAAGCCTACTAAACCATCTTTTTTTGGGGGGGGGGGGGATTAATCAGAGGTACTTTAAATGGTGGCAGTTGATTCCCATAAATTTGAATGTGACTGGTTAATTCTGAAATACACGCACACAAAACACACCACATATACCTAGCATTTAAATGCGTTGTGTTGACTTTCTGTATCCGGGCACCCAGTTTGAGAACACCTGGTTTCCCCTATCTTGCCACCATTTACAGATCGACCCCACACGGACCATTTCGGCGGGCAAAGTCAACCTCGGTGCCTTCAGGACGTACCCCAAGGTAGAGGGGAGCACTTTTTTTGTCTGTACACGTGTGGTTTTTACTCGCATTTGTTGCAAATGTGTCATTTCAGGGCTACAAGCCTCCTGACGAAGGCCCCTCAGAGTATCAAACTATCCCTCTGAACAAGATCGAAGACTTCGGTGTACACTGTAAACAGTGAGTGACGTGTTTTTTGTTGTTTGTTTGTTTTTGGGTTTTTTTACACAAAGAAGAATTGTTCACTATTTGCTAAACATGTGCTTGTTGTGGAGTTAATATATTTAGACCTCTACAAAATGACGGCGTTCTGCATAAAATGGCTGCGCTTCTTCAATGGTCAATGCCATATTTTTATCAAAAATGAAAGTGTTGTGTCTCGAATCCGCTGTGGTAAGTGGATAAAGGCAAAACTTTCTTGTTCATGGATTTTCTTGCCCCATAGATATTATGCCATGGAAGTAACGTATTTCAAGTCATCCTTGGACAGAAAGCTACTGGAGCTCCTTTGGAACAAATACTGGGTCAACACGTTAAGCTCCTCCAGTCTCCTCACGGTAACGAGTAATCCCATGATTTCCAAACCCAGCCTTGTCTGACTCACCGATTGAGTGAGTGAGGAGGCTCAATAGTCAGCAGGCTTATCCAAACAGCGTGCTACACACCAAAACGAATTGACTACACGTCAAGATGGTGACAGCAGCGTCAGCCGTTGTGCTTTAATGAGCCTCCCCACTGACAACGTTAGCCTCACCTTAAGCAAACGTTTCCAGTTACTCCCCTCTGCCTTCATTCAGCACGTTTTGTTGTGTTTTTGCCTTTGTGTGTGTGCGCGTGTGTGTCTGTGTGTATGGGTGTCAGAACTCAGACTACACCACGGGTCAGGTGTTTGACCTGTCGGAGAAGTTGGAGCAGTCTGAAGCCCAGCTGGGTCGGGGCAGCTTCATGCTGGGCCTGGACACGCACGACAGGAAGTCCGAGGACAAGCTGGCCAAAGCCACCCGGGACAGGTATGGACTGTTAAAATTAAAGAAAACGTAAGAGTCAGAATCTGGAAAAAAAAACAAAAATCTTTTAAGAAAAATCTGAAAATCCTATTTTAACAAATGTATTTTGAAAAAACTTAGATCTGAAGGAACTAAATAATTGAAAGTCAAAAATTTATATTAAAAATATTATTAAAATTCAAATCTTTTAATACCACCCAAAAAATATAAAAGTCCTATTAAAATGTTCAAATCTGATAATCCTCTCAAATCTATGAAAAAAACATGTATCCCTCCTCAGTTTTGTCTGCACATTAATTTATTAAAAACAGGAAATATTTGCTTTAGCTCATTGCTAGCCCACTAGTGTTAAATTACATATAGTTAGCATTATAATAGCAACAAACAAGCAGTTTTCAAAGTCATCTGTCAACAAAATGAATGTTGTAGTTGTTGGATACTGTGTGTAAAGCCAAAGTTGGATAAATGGCTGGGTGTTATTCAGTTTGGCAGGAATTCAGTGCGAAATAGGCCCTGATTGATTGTCAATGGTGCCAAAATCTAATTGTGTTTTCCCTTTTTGCTTCGTTTTAGCTGCAAGACGACCATCGAAGCCATTCACGGCCTGATGTCTCAAGTCATTAAGGACAAACTCTTCAATCAAATCAACACGTCTAATTAAGTTTTTGTTGTTGTTCCGGCACTTCTGGGTATTGTGTATGACTGCAAAATGTTTTTACTTCACCTCTTTCACCCTTGTAGTAGTCAGAAAGGTATATTATAGTTAATAAAATATAAGGGAAAGTCCATTGTTTTGTTGTCATTTTTTGTAGGATGGTGCAAAAACAACAAAAAAAGTATTTTCCCCTCTTTTTTGTTGGCCTATATGTAACCTGTGATTGGCTGTGGTACACCAGTCCAAGGTGTACCGCTGGAGTGCACGCTAGCGCACCCATGACCCCAGTGAGGACAAACACAATAGTCAGTTCTCTACTCAACATCAATTTTCTGGCTGCCCCCAGTTTGACTTGCATATGAAATGTCCATCTGTTTATAATCACATGCTATTCATAAGGTCTTCCAACATGTTTTTGTGATCATCAAAGACTTAAAACAGGCGTTAGGAATGAACACGCAAACACTAATATAAGCGGTTTCTTCACAACGGGCCTGCTCGTTTCCAGACTTATTGCAAATGAAAATCATTACAAGAAGTGGTGCCTGACTTGATCTTTCGGGAGAATAAGCAGACACGTCTGCTGCCCCCCGACCGGCTTCCCTTCTCAGCTGAACACGACATCCAAAATATACATTTGGCCATTACAATACCCTAAGAAAACAACGTGACACTACGGTTGCGTGGACACTGAGCAGGCTCACGGACTGAATGGCCTCCAGTGTGCTTCTGTTCCTGGCCTGTGTCACTGCAATGCCGCGGACCCCAACGGGAAGGCCATTGCGCCTCGAGACGCAAAATGTGGCCGGGTTGGGGATGCCGCTGAAGGCATACTGAGCCTGTGCAGAACCTTGACTTGGTTGTTCCATTATGTAATGTGGGGACTAGCTGCACTGTGGTATTGGATCCCTGTTGGATGAGCTTCTGCATTCTGAGACATCATCCCTCCATTTTCTATAGTGCTTAATTGTCCTCATTAGGGAGGCGGGGGAATTTGGAGTCTATCCCAGAGGACTTCCGGCGAGGGACAAGGTACTGGCTGGTCGCCAGCCAATCGCAACGAACATATAGATAAATGACCATTCACAATCACATTCACACCTATGTGGACAATGTTTTAGGAGTGTAGGAGGAACCCATGTGAGGACAGGGAGAACATGCAACCTCAAACTGTGAGGCAGATGTGGTAACCACCAGTCCACTGTACTGCCCTACCAAACATTGATCTTATTAGTTTTACTTCTTGTAATAAGTCAAAGTATTTTTTTGATATGTAAATTCTATTTTGTTAGTTTAAACCAGTCGTTGACTCGCTTCCGGTGCTTCCTTGGTTTCCAAGGCAACGCTTTTGCCGTCCAATAACTTTCCAACACGGTCCCACCCTTTTTAAAACTCTTTTTGTTGTTGTTGCTTTTACACACGTATACTAATCCCACTGAAAGCAGGTAGGATATATTTTTGTTTTTCATTTTTATGTGCGTGTACTCGACGTCAAATTGTGGTCAGGTGTCGTACCCGTACCGTACGTCATTGTGGTGCTAGCCAAGTTAGCATCAACGGCTACATACACGATTCTGTTAAGACTTTTGTGCTAGTTAAATGCTGTATACATTCTATATATTCTGTATTTTGTCGTGAGGTACGTGAAGAAAACAGTTGCATTGCCGTATATGTACCGCTAAATGTTTAAATAATGACAAGGTTGTTGTTGTTTTTTAAAATAATGACAAGTTAAAGTGAAGGGTTGGGCGTATGTGACGTCATCAAATAGCGTGGCATTTATCATAAAGTTGGACCAACCTGACGCACAAAAATCACATGTGGTAATTACCAGAAGTGGGAACAAGTCATTGCGTTGCAAGTCACAAGTAAGTCTCAAGTCTTTGTCTTAAAGTCCCGAGTCAAGTTGTGTAACTTGTGTAAAGTGTAACTCGTTTGAGTTTTGAGTCCCTTTACCAACAAAAAAATATATATATTAATATATTTAATATTTGTTAAGTATGTATATATTATACACTGCATTCATAGATTTAATATATTTTCAAAATCTATATTTATTTACCAAAAAACAAATTTGTGTATTGAACCTTTATAAGAAAACTAGGGGCCTGATCAAAAAAAATTTGCACCTTCAAAACCGATCGTCAAGGGGGGGGGGGGGGCTTAGTTTATTGCCCCTTCAAAACCAGTTAATAGTAGGTTTTTGCTTATTCTATGACAATGCTATGCTATGACTTATTTTTATCACTTTATTTCTGAAGTGACATTAAACAGACCTGTCACAAATGAGGATTTGCATCCAGTAGTGCTGCAATTAGTAATCGATTATTCTACTGACAATTCTATTGGAATAATCTAGTGTAAGGGTAAATGTATTTTTGCTTGGTTAAAGAGCAATTGTGAATACACAAGAGAAAATGAGACATTCACTTAATAATGAACAACCAATTATTTTCCTCTTTTAGTTACACAGTATTGTTCTGAAATTTCACATTGTGCATATAGCAGGAAACTGCATTTTCTTGTCGACAAGCATTTCTAGTGAGGCAATTTGAACCACAAATATAGATTTCAGTTTAAATTTGGTATTCCTTGTGAGTATCAAAAACATAACGCATTAATTGAAAAAAAGAGGAATGAGTTTGTCATCTTGTTATAAAGGTACAATTTTATCCAACTGTGGTATCTCAGTAGGAACTCTATGTAAAATATTACGTCAAAAAGAGGTGAAGAAAAGGACATGAAGATCTGTTGCTGATCGATTGGTAAATAACCTGAATTTTAAAAAGGAATACAGTACAAGGATGATTCTTGAGAACACTATACTGACTAAACCAGACTGTAGTCTAAAGGAAGCCCAGACAACGCACGGCCGGCCGGCCGTGTGACTGTTTGCGTGATCGTTCAAAAAGGTAGTTGCTTATGCTGACCTAAATAAGCATACGTGATGTTAAGCCAAGCGAGTCCCACAATGCAATGTGGATTTATTTTAATTTTTTTTGCATTAATTAACAGCCTTTTTGTTACGGTAAATGTCGTTGACGTTTCTGTGTATGTGGTTCTTCGAATGTATACCTTTATTTAGCTGTCATTTATTGTTGATTTATGTTGTACTGTTTTGTTTTTTTTTCCCCCCTCCTTACGCATGCCCAAAAGAGCGTGAATTATCTAAAGACGATAATAATTAACTCAAGTTTAGCAGTTATGGTTGTCTACCTGCTAAATAGTCATTCAGACGTACACACGTTGGTGTTTTTCATATATTTCAATAATATAGTATTAAGTTGCACATACAGTTGTAGAAGGCTACGAAGTACTGTTTTTTTTTTGAGTGCTTTGGGCAAAGTAGAAAGTATTTTCAAGTCAATGGATTCAAGTCCAAGTGAAGTCCCGAGTCACTGCTGTTCAAGTCCAAGTCGAGTTGCAAGTCTTTTAACGTATGGTCAAGTGTTTCTTAATTTGTCATCATGTGCTTTTAGAAAGGGGAAGGATTGAAGGACCACCATGGTTAACTTGACCACAGAGCTCATAGCCAAGTCCAGGAACAACTTCAAGAAAAAAAGAGGCCTCTCCCTCCAAGAGTATCTTAGGACCCTCACCCACCTCCACTTATCTGGGCACAACATTGAGTACATTGTGAGTAGAGGCCATCCTCACCTTTTGTCTTACATTAGCTCCAGTGGTGCCTTGGTATACAACTTTAAATATTTTTTAAATCTGAAAATGCTTTTTAGAAAATATAAAAATCAGAAATCCATTTTTTCAAATCTGAAAATCAAAACAGGATAATTTCAGCAAGATAAGAAATTGGGTGTCAGATGTGCTGTATTGTTGGTCTAGGAACTGTTATAAGCAATGTCTCCTCTTATTTCATTGCAAAATTCAGGCAATTGCATCACTATGAATCGACGAAGGTGTATAATGTGCTGCTGCTACTGCGGCTGATTCAAATTGAGATTGTTCCCACTTGAGAGGACATCTCCATGCTCACCCTCATGTTTATTATTGTGGTGTGCACTTTGCAGTGGTGTGGAAGTGCTGCCGTTTCAGCTGTTTCTAATAAGGTGCCTCCCCCCCTCAGTGTGATCCAGTGCAGTTCTCCACCACCCCACTGCAAACGGCAAAAGACAATAATAACAAACGTATGAAGACATCTATGTTAGTGTTGATAAACACTTAACGACAAACAAGCATTTTTATAAACATGAATAACTGCTCAAAGTTGTACCGACACACAGGAAGTGCATGGGCATCACCAGAATCTACTTCTCCTCATTAGAGTCTGGTAGTGTACTGCTCGCCGGTCAATCATAGGCCACAAAAAGACAAACAAGCTTTCACGCTCACATTCAGACCTATGGACAATGTAGAGTCTTCAATTAAGCTAAAATGCATATTTTTGGAATGTGGGTGGAGAAGCACAGTACCTAGAGATTCACATCTAGATCTCCTGACTGTGAGGCCGACATTCTTCCACTAGAACACAACAAAATAAAAAGACAACAACTATGACATCAACCAGGCTTATGTTCCAGGGGTTCTGCTGGGCTCCCCAAATGCCATTCCTATTTACCTTTTTGTGGCACATCTTCAGGGCGACCTCTCCACATGCCGCAACCTGAGCGTCCTCTACCTGTACGACAACCGCATCACGCGCATCCAGAACCTGGACTACGCTTGCAACCTGACCCATCTGTACCTGCAGAACAACAACATCACGCACATTGACAACCTGGGCCATCTGCAAAATCTCTCCAAAGTGTGAGTGTCTTTTTATTTTATTTTTATTTTTTTTAACTTTACCATTTATGGTCATCACCGTGTAGGACTCTCGTATGTGTGTGTTTTGCAGCTACCTGGGCGGTAACAGCATCTCACTGGTGGAGGGTTTGGAGCGCCTGGGCAAGCTGGAGGAGCTGCACGTGGAGAGTCAGAGGCTCCCCCCTGGGGAGAAGCTGCTTTTTGACCCCAGGACCCTGTGCTCCCTGGCTGTATGACCCACTTTTCTCTTTTCTTTTTTTTACTGTACAAAAATAGTCATCCATCGACACTGCACTTCAAAATGATGTAGGAGTAATTAAAGAGGTCAGATAAGAGGCTTAAAAACACGTGTATGGTACAAGATGCCTCGCTGGTTGGTGGTCCATGTGAAGGGGATGTTGTTTGATGATGTCAATGAGCCCTGTGTGGCTCAGTTTAACGGCCCATGACTCGCTCAGCTTCTTGTTTGTTTAGATCATTCAAAGAAATTGCTGTGCAAATTGAAACAGTTCCAGTTTTTTTTTCTTAAATGTTGCCGTTACACAACTTTATCAAGGTGACTTAGATAGCAAGAGGCCACTGTTAATACAGCAAATCTAGCCCAGATTCTACCTCAGATAGGGAAATAGACGAAGAGTCTCAGAGTCACTGCCTTTATTAACTGTAGAGACCATGTTTTACGTAACAATTTAACATTCTTGACAGACATAAAGAAGTTGACCAGTGTACAATAAAGTTAAAATATATATTTTTTAAAAGACTCACATGTGACAGAAGTGTAGCGTTGATGGTTCGCTGAAGGCAGTCATTTATTTAAAAAAACAAGCGCAAAAGACTTGTGTACGTTTGGGGTGTATGTTCCATTGTTCTCTTAGATTTTTGCTTCAGCTGAAGTCTCGAGATATACTGCAGTCTTGCAAGATTTGCGGCATCTCACAACATTGCTGAAGTCTCACAAAACAAGCTGAAGCCTTATTAGAAAAGCCGAAGTCTCACAAAACAATGCCAGATTTGCTGAAGTCTTACAAAATAAGTAATTCTTACGAGATATGATATCACACGGTGAAGTCGAGGAAGAATTGCAAAAGTTTCCCAAGATTTGCTAAAGTCTTATGAAGTTTCCTGAAGCCTCACGAGATGATGCTGAAGTTTTGCAAGATTTGCTGAAGTCTCATAAAATATGCTGTCGTATCCTGAGGTATGCTAAAGTCTTGTAAGATTTGCAGAAGTCTCATGAGAGACACGCTGGAGTCTCACGAGATACACTGAAGTCTCACGAAATTTGCAGAAGTCTCATGAGACACTAAGTCTTGCAAGATAATGCTGTGCTCTCAGGAGATTTGCTGAAGCCTCGCAAAGCTTTGTGTAATTGTCATGAGTTTTTCTGAAGTCTTATGAAATATGCTTTAGTCTCGCAAGATATGCCGAAGTCTCGAAAGATATCCTGATGTCTCGCAAGATTAGCTAAATTCTCACGAAATATGCAAAGGTCTCACATGATATGATGAAGTCTCATTTGCTGAAGTCTTATGAAATTTGCTGAAGTCTCACGAGGCGATACCGAAGTCTCGTAAGACAACTCGCAAGATTTGCTGATGTCTTGGATGACTTCATGGACAATGACTCTTCAAACTCCCATTTATTGGTGCATATTTTATTATATATAATGTTTTTTGTTTTTTTTCCTGAATATATCGTTGTTTCCAAATTGTACAAACTTTTAGTATCAACTTAAGGTGCTGTGTTTTTCTCAGTTGTTTATTGAAAAATGAACACTTCTCGTTTTTCCTAGACATCTCTGTGTGTTTTCAACATCAGTAACAACAACATCGACGAAATCCGTGACCTGGCCGTGCTGAAGGAAATCAAACATTTTTACGCCGTTGACAACAAGCTGCACAACGTGGAGGTAAAAATGCTTCTTTGCAAACCACTTTCCCTTGAAGTCCATCTGACGCATGATTAGCTGACGGCGTTAGCGTGAAGCCGTTCGCGTAGCTGTACGCAGCCACGTGTGAAATGATATGGAGATACGAGTTCTACACAACCAAATCCTGCAAATCCAACCGTCGGCTTGCATGACTCTCTCGGGGCTAGAATTATTCAGCAAATCAGCGAGGCACTCCCCGGAGAATTTTGCTCACTGACAGCTTAAAACGAGCGCCAGTTTCTCCCCAAATCTTTTTTCTCACATCCGACTGCCTTTTAACAGTGACCCCAAAATTAGGATCGGTGAGTCGGTTTTTATTGTAAAGCTTCAGCCATTTTAGTGACTGGTCTTTTTAGCTAAGAGCTTTTTGCTACATGGTTGTTGTGAAACTATTTCCCGCTTCAAACTATTGCGCTCATTCAGAACATCTACCCAAGTATTTATAACATTCCTCAAATTCTCACATTTTCACAATAGAATTCTCAAATTAAGAGACACTTTACCTATACCTATTTCTTTAGCAATTCAAACCATTCAAATTTCAAGTCTTAATTCTTTCATTTCAACATTCACACGCAACTTCCACAGAAATTACATTCTCTAGCATTCATTACTTTACATCCATCCATCTGTCCATTTTCTGAACCGCTTACAATGAATGCTAAACAAAGCAGATTTTACTTGGTTGTCAATCGTCACCCATTTTATGGACTCGAGCTGGCATGCAATTTCCTGGATTCATTTTCCTCTGAACTTTATGAATAATTTTTCTCACATCTTTTCGTAACGTGCTAATTGCCTTATAACAGGGGTTCCCAAACGTGGGATAACAAGCCAGTTTGTGTCTGTTTTTATTGGGTTTGCCAAATTTCAGCCATTTCATCTTCTTGTCGATTTTGCACACAATTTCTTAGATGCTAACATCCTTTTTGTAAACTGCTGTTTGCCTCATAACAGCATTTCCCCAAACATTATATCTGGAGCTAGTTTGACTCATTTTTCACTCGGATTGATAATTGGCAAGTATTTTTTGGGCTGTCAAGCCAGCACACATCAATTTTTTCGTTAAAGGGCTTTTTGCTTCCGGTTTGTTGTGTTTAACATTACTTTTCATGTTCTGTGACATACATAATGAGTTTTTGTGTGGGCAGTAACCAAATTTGGGTCTTGAGTTGAAAAAATTAGGGAAACCAAAGGGTTTTTATCGTTCTTGCTCTCAGATCACTTCCCAATTGCCACGACTATTTGGAGAACGTAATTGCTGTACAAGATGTCATTTTTATTTGGCAATACCCTATAATTTATACAAGTCGTCTGCCTCTATTGATCCCTCAAAGACAAGTCTCCATATGGATCAATCCGCTCTTCTGGAGTATGGATTTTTTTCCCCAAAATAGATTATGACAAGCAGTCAGCCCGGTTGACAAATGGGGAGCATCTTCATCATCAATCGAAGTGCTGGTCAAATGCAGGTTCATAACTGGCCCATCATTAGCCCGGCAGAGCTCTAACTCCCAACTCCCCTCTGGAGCCGAGGGCTGGGGGTGATTTAGCTTCGGTGGCTGCGAGGGGGCTTCTGACTGACGGCCCTGACACGATCATTTATCAAAGCTGTGCTCAGGGGGTGTCCCCCCCGCCGCCTTCTCTGAACTGATTGCAGCGCCACTCTGCAAAGTGGAAGCGCTTTGGCCAAGACAGGAAGGCAATGAACAATCAGAGCGTGTCCAGAGAGTGTTCATATTTCCACGGCATGGATTAATGTGCCTTTTGGATAAACATACAAGTACAGGCCCCGGGGGGGCACTTGCATTTGACACGACACCGGCGACACTGTTTATTAAAACAGACTGATGTGTTGTTTATGGACTTTGCATTAAACATCCTTCCGTGTTTGTCTCTGATTAGGACTGGGGAACATACTTGTACGTATATTTACTGGTGAATTTGTAAAAGCAGCCCAAATTATTACATTAATAAGTGAGCTGGTCTTTTTTTTTCCCCCTCAGGAGCTAGAGGACGTGTTGGGGCCCTGGCTTTGGCTCTTTCAAATGGATTTACGCGGAAATCCTGCATGTAAAACCGCTAAATACAGAGACCGAATGATCATGGCCTGCAAAAAACTCAGTAAAGTAGCTCTCGTCTTTTCGCTCTATACAAGTTGAACGTATTAACAGGCCAGGTTCGTTGTTTGTATTTATCTGCCCGTACAGAGGTACTGGATGGCCGCGACATTCAGGAGGTAACCAGACAGTTCCTCGTCAACTGGAAGGCATCCAAACAGGCTAAGAAGAAGAAGAAGGAGACGGTACCATTGAACTCCCCTCCAGTAACGAGTAAGATGCGACAGTAAATTGCTATTCATTTTTAATTCAATTACATTATTAATCTAAGTCAGTGATTCTCAAAAGTATGGTACTTGTCCACTAGTAAGTTAAATGTTCAAACTTTGTATAATGTTATATTTTATGTTATATTATGTGACTTTAACTTTTTTAATGTACTACATTCGTAAAGTCCATTTCAGTTGTATTTAACTTTGTGGTACAATACATTTGTATTTACTATTTTAGAACTGTTTACAAACATTTATGTGACGTACAATTCATTTTAATTTAATTGTTATGAGTAGTTTTTTATTTTCCTATATTTAAGCGGAGTGTTCAAACTGTGTATAATGGTATAGTGGCATAGAATAATATTACAGTGGCATAGAATAATATTAAATATACTTTTAAATTTACTATTTAAACCTATCTGTTTGAGAACCACTGAGCGAAGTGTTAAAAAATATTTTCACATATTAACAAGAAGATCATTACATTTAAAAATGTTATGCATATGTTTTAATAGGATTTGAAGCAAAAAACAAATCTGTGCAAATTTAGGGCTTACTTGGGTTGATTTGTGGATTTTAAGAAAAGTATTCTTGTAATTTAATGGTCATAATATGATACTTTTTTTTGTCAAATTACTCGCATATTGGTGGCATGTGGAAACAGAACAATTTGTGACCAGATATCAAGATATTCTGCCACTGGTGTCACAATACAGCGATGATGCAGTAATCAATATAGTGCACACAATCCATGATACTCCCTGATATCTGCGTATCTAAAGAAGAGAACATTTGTAAAAAAGGGAAACATTTAAATATACAATTTTACAATATTACAGTTTTGTCATTAAAAATTGTTTTAATTTTTTTTAAAACTTCATGTTAGATACATAATGACGGTCTTGTACATGGGGTAGAATATAAATTCGTAATACATTAAGTATAATGAAAAATGTCAATAAATAGGAACAATAACAAGATTTAATGCTTGGATGTAGACTATAACACAGTGTTTTTGTTTCTTTGTTGAAATCGGATTTTGCAGTGAAGTTTCGTGTTTTATAGTATGCTTATACTGCTAATACGTAATGTGTTTGTATGTGTTGCAGATAACGTTAGCATGGGTCAGGGTGCCCGTCCAGCTCACGTCTGCTGCCACATTCACGCGCAAGGGTGGAAGCCGCAGCAGCAGCCTCACAGGTCCGCTATCATCATTGTTTGTTTTATTACTTCATTATTTAGGATTGAATTTTGGAATATTAAATGTATCCATTTTCTCTGTCTTCTAGGGTGCAGCAGTTAAAAAGCTCTCTGTACAGACAGCTCAACCACATGGCCGTCAGACGTACATAAATAATTAATTACATAGCTTCAATGGATGAACTAAAATGAGTTTGAGTGTTTTTTTGCGGCTCTTTCAGTGTAACTTGCTGGGTGTGCATGAATCAGTGGGAGATTTAACATAAAAAAGTGACTTCAAGCTGTTATTCTTGTCATTTTCTATTGATAGAAATTATACATTCCTGGCAAAATTGTCTGTTGCTTTTTGTTGTTGCTCAAATCAGACATGTGCACTGTCATATTTTAAATTATAAATGGCAAATTGTGACACAAGCATCCAAATGGAGATGTGTGTGTGAGGTAATTGGGTAAATAAGCTTACCTGACCTTCCTCTACTTAGCCAGCGAATGAGTGGCCCCGCAGGATACTGTTACTCAGTCCTTACATAAACATTTTTTTTTCTCTATCGGGGGCTATTTTATTTTACTTTATTTTTTTAAAGTCCTCCAACAGCTGTATTAAAGTTTTGAAACCATAAGAAAAATGTTTTGGTGCCATTTTATAGCAGTTCCACTAAGGTTTTGCATGGCAGGCCTAATATGAGTAATTCCTTTCATTAATATGCCGTCCCAAGAGTGATTCATTAAGGAGCCTCTGGAGAATTTCCTCACTGTTGATTGCAGCCTGTGCCGTTTTAGTCCAAGAAAAGTTTTTTTTTTTTTTTTTTTGCACATCACCTTCTCAGCTGCAAAAAGCCTTTTGACAGACAGGCCTTTGATCCTTGGTGACTTAAAGAAAGAAAAAAAAAAAGTAGTCGTTTTCTGATAGGCCTACGAAGGCAGCCAATTAGAGTGGGACTGCGGCCCAAAGTAGTGAGAGTGGAAAAGCTGACCCCTCCTCAAGACACAAACAAGCAGAGAGAGAGAGGAGACGAAAAGTAGTCAGAGTCACACTGGAAGGTGATTAATACGTGAAGTCCACCCTAGAAACTTTTTCAACAAGTTAGAGCATCCCTATTCGGGGACAATTCACTGACATTTTTTCGCGGGGTATGCAGTCTTTAATGACGCTTGCTTGGAGAACTACAGGTGAGTCTTGACACTGTGGACATGCTGTTTACACTGTTTATTCATTTAACCCTCCCTTACTTTAGTAATGTAACCGTCTTGTTGAGTTATGGGTCAAATTAAACTATGTCATATCGTATCCCTCCACTACCGCAGCCAGGTTAGAGCTATTGGCCCATTTTGACATTTTCAATTGTTAAAAGTAGTTATTTACCACTCCTCTTGCGGGTCAAATTGACCCATTCCATCGTCTTGTTTCACCCCAGTCGCTCAGCCAGGTTTGTGCTGTTAGCACATTTTGAAGTTTTCAATAGTTAAAAGTAGTTATTTGGGATGAAGGTTTATTTATCACTCCTCTTGCGGGTCAAATTGACCCATTCCATCATATTGTATCGCCCCCGTCGCGCAGCCAGGTTTATAGTGTTAGCACATTTTGAAGTTTTCAATAGTTGAAAGTAGTTATTTGGTATGGAGGTTTATTTATCACTCCTATTGCGGGTCAAATTGACCCATTCTATCATATTGTATCGCCCCAGTTGCATAGCCAGGTTTGTGCTGTTAGCACATTTTGAAGTTTTTATAGTTAACAGATTTCGTATAAAGGTTGACGCTCCTGTTAAGTTAGGGGTCAAACTGAGCCATTTCATCATATTGTATTGCTCCAGGAGCACAGCTAGGTTAGAGCAGTGGGCCTATTTAACTTTTTAGTAGTTAAAAGCAGTTATTTCATATGGAGGTTTATTTTAACATTACTGTTGTGGATCAAATTGACCCGTTGTCACATTTTGCTCCAGTCGTCTCGCCATGTTAAAGCAGTTGGTCCGTTTTAAAGTTTAAAAAGGGAATAGTTGAAAGTAGTTACAGTATTTATTGTGAGTTAGTTTAACCCTCCTGTTTTGCTGCGGGTCAAATTGACCCATGTCATGATATATCACAACCTTAATGCAGCCAGGTTAGAGAACTGGTTAGCCCATTTTAAAGTTTAATTCGTTAAAAGTTATTTGGTATTAAAGTTTATTTAATCCTCCTGTTGTGTTGTGGGTCAAATTGACCCATGTCATATTGGGGAGCGCAGCCAGGTTAGACCATTGCATTGGCCTATTTTTAATTATAAATAAAAGTAGTTATTTGGTATGAAGGTTTATTTAACCATCCTGTTATGATGCAGGTCAAATTAACCCATGTCATCATATCGCTCCCCGAGCATCACCAGGTTAGGCCATATGACCCATTTTAAGGTTTTTAATAGTTATATAGTATTCAATATGAACCGTCTTCTGCCTAGAAGTGTAATCAATGTAATATAAAATTTTAAAAGTTCATTTGGTGAATTTGACCCACCACAGAAAAGATATTTTGTGTTAATTTAGCAATTAAAGTTTTTTATTAATGCCATTGTATATGCATGGATTTTATATGTAGGTGCAATTAAAAGTTTTAACTTATTTTCTATGAAAAAAAAATAGTGTATTAAACTAAATATTGATGGTTCATGTTTTTTATTGGGTCAAACTGACCTAAGAACATTGTTGCTGTCCCTGGGAAACAGCGTATCAATCAAAGGAAATTCAGTCTGTATTTACGCAACTATACCAACAACCTCTGCTATGACTACATTCCCCATTAAAACAGTTATACTTGTTTTTAAAATAGAAAAAACGAGTAAATTACACTAAATAAAGAGTTTTAATGGGTCAAATTAACCCAAGAACAACAGAAACAAACATACAATATGCAGCATATTTATGAATCAAGCCCTTTCTATAACTTTTACCAATAAAACATTTTAGCATGCATTTTTATGGAAAAACCAGCAAATTCCACTAAATATTGGTTAGTACTGGTGGAAGCAGTATTTTAACAAACCAAATTCACCCATGGAAAAAAAAATTCTGTTTGCAACATATAATTACAACTCAAGATTGTTAGTCTCGTTGCATAATTAAATTTTTAAATTCATGTAACTTTTAAGTCGTTTTAACATACTGTCACAATATCAATTAAAAAAAAGTACCAACTGTGCGTTAAAAATTTGTTTATTTGTCTCTAGATTCTCAGTCGTCGAGGTCATGGACTCTTGTTAGTTGAATTTGTGTGTCCCCCGCCCCCCCCCCCCCCCCCCCCCCCCCTCGTTTTCCGAAAACGTTCAAAAAAGACGTTGGTAATCATGCTATTAGGCTTTGTATTTTTTAGTACTACTTTCCCTTATTAAGTTAGTAAATTCACCAGTTTGTGTGAACTTAAACGTAACGTGTGTCACTGAACTTCTAAGGTCAGTAAGATGGTTGGGAGGCAGACGCACCGAATGGACGGCGGCAATTGCTCCGTGACGGTGGTGGATGACAGCCCGGGCTCCAGTCCGAGCTCCAGTCCCGCGGGCCGGGTGCCCCAGCAGGCCGGCGGAGGTGGCGGCAGAGGTCGGCCGGCGGCGGCCAACGCGGCGCGGGAGAGGAGCCGCGTGCAGACCCTGAGGAACGCCTTCCTGGAGCTGCAACGGACACTGCCGTCGGTGCCGCCCGACACCAAGCTGTCCAAACTGGACGTATTGATACTGGCCACAACGTACATTGCCCACTTGACTCGAACTCTGCAAGAGGAAGGTGCCGAGGAAGGCGAGAGCACAAAACACACGGAGGCGTTACACTCGCTCAAAGGGGAAGGATACCTGCACCCGGTCAAGGTCAGTAAACATCTTATAACAAATATTAAGAATCAAATAATATATATTTTTAAATGAACCATTTGTTATATGTTTTAATAATACTGTGCTTGCTGAGTTTTAAATATTTTTAAAAATATATTAATCCTCATAGATTAATAAATACAATAATAAGTATTGTATTAATTTCTTTTAATATAATTGGTTTTTAATTTATAGTATTTTTAGGACATAAGTATAACACAACCATATTAATTTAATACATACGCTATAGCTTTATTTTTTATAGAATTATTCTTTTTCATAAAAATATGAATTCAGCCTAACGGATGACATGATGAAGATTGTATGCTAATTTATTCGAAGAGCAAATCAAATAAAATAAGATGTATGTATTTGTTTTCATTATATTTGTTTCAATAATAGTGATTGTAGTTTTGGCTCTTTTTTTATGGTAACCATTGATTAAGTATAACAAACTAAACCAAACGTATTAATTAATACATATGTTTACACATTTATTATTTGTATTGTATTACTATATTGTATAAATATGAATTGCTATTATTGCGTTATCTGTGATAATTTTTTCATGAAGTAAAAATATGGTATATGTCATGAATTTTATTACTTAGAGATTTTTTTAGGGGTTATTTTACGCTCTCAATACAGTAACTCTCTGTGTGTTTGTAAAATGTCTAATGTGTCTAATGTACGTTGTTTCAATATCCTGTAACAGAAATGGCCGATGAGGTCCAGACTGTACGTGGGAGCGAGCGGTCATTTCCTGAACAATACTTCAGAATCTGAGAACCAAGGCCCGTCATCATCATCATCATCATCATCGACCTCCAAGTAAAGCATCCAACTGGTTTCCATTTGCATGAGTGGTGCTTAAGGACACATATATTCCACGATATGGATACAGGGAGACGGTGTAAATTAATATATGATGTGATGTGTTTTTCCTCAGTGTTGTCGTTTCAGTCCTGTTTGCATTGTGCAACTCCATACACGCCCCGCTTGGTATGATCTTTGGCTATAATAATAATGAGCCCGTCATGCTTGGAGTGTGCACTTTCAGCTTGAGACATTTGCACTAAAATGCATGTGTGAATAACTTAACATCTGTCATGTGAAGTGGCCTGTCAGGGGGTCAACAATAGGGGGGGCTCCCAGTCTCATGTTCCCTCCTATGTTAGTATTTTTTAAATTTTTTTTTTACACATGCATGCTTGGAAAAACAAAGTGTTTGTGAATTTAAAGATATACTGTTTGAAAAGGATTTAAGTATGTTGTACCATATACTATATCGTGGCTATTTAAGAGAAGTAAAGAGCAATAATAATAACTGAAAAGTGGGTGATCGTTCATTGCATCAACTTACAAATAAAGTGTGTTTAGGTGTCTTTAATAGTAATAAATAATACTCTCTCCTCGCCCCAAAAGCGCAAAATGATATTAGTAATAGAAAGATACAGGCTAAAAGTAAAAAAAAAAAACATCTATGGTCTACCACTAATAGGACGACCATGGATATGAACAATAGGCATATATTACATGCCCTTTGAAGCTGGGTCCCTATCACTATGCTAAAGATAGCGAGACCAAAGTGTTGGAGCATTCCACATTTGTGGACAACACGAAAACCTAAAAAACAAAGGATGCCTGCACATTGTGCTGCATATGGTTGCACACAACGGCGTACAATCAGAACAAGGGAACTGGGAATAACCGTTCACAGGTAAAAAAAAAATATATATTTTGGGGCTCTTTTTTCAAATGTTTTGTATTGACAGCACACCTTTTAACATTGACTAAAAAAGTAAACCTCATGAAAATCGGTTCAGAAATAAGCAAGTTATGACTGATTTTCAATGCCTTTGATGGGAATGTTGCCCCCACCAACGTGGACGTTACGTAGGCATGTGGCTGCCACAAGATGCTGGTGTAGCTAGTCTTTCTTCACACCTGTAGGTACAGACGACCACACTTTGAGAATCACTGATTAAAAGAAATTGAAATAACATAAATATCAAACATATATTATTTCATAAGGAACAAAATGAATAATTTAAATTATTATTTTAACATGTAATTTTTTATAACACATTTTGAAATAATTGAGACACATATGTAATCTATATATGTTTAAATAATTAAAAATAATGTTATGTTATTGAATGTTTTTATTTTATTATTATTTTTTGTTTATAATTGTTTTTAAAATAATTTGAATGGTTGTTAAAAATCTACTTTATAAGCCATACATTTTTTTCATCAATTAAAATAATAGAATATAATTTTCTTAGTAAGAAATTGATTTTATAATTATATATTTTGAATGCGTTTACGTTCACAAAATATTTTATTGCATATTATTTTATTTTAAAATAATTAAAATCGTTTGAAATAATTTTATCTTTAAAAAAAAAAACTTTATAATTATATATATTTCCATGAATATTTATTGTAATGTAAACACATTGCAATACGTTTATTTGTTCGTACAAAGTCAATGCAATTTTCCGCTTTTTTGTCAAGCGCAATCGATGCTAACATTAGCACGCGACTATGTGAGCTCTAGTGCGCAAGAGCGGAAGTCCCTCCTTTCGGACTGGAAGATGAGACACTTAGGACGACTGAACCACGTTGCTCTTTTCCCCAACGCAACATGATTTTTTGGGGGGCCAATTCCATGACCAGGCGGGGACGTATGTATGTGTAACGGTGAGTACTGCTAATTGGCTTGTAATATTAGTCGTAGTAGCGGTAGGAGGTACTGCGGTCACTGTAAAGGCGTTGGTTAGCTGCGTGACCTGTGTAGCGTGTAGCTTAGCAGCTCACGTGGTGACCACGTGGGAGACAGACAAAGCTCGTTTTCGTTATTTTTATTTTTTATAGCAGGTTAGAGCAGACTAAATGAAGTATGTCACATTCCTTAGCATGACATGGCGTTTTAGTGGAGTAATTTCCCCCATCTATTAATTTGTATCTAACACATTGAGAAGTACTCAGTCAAGAACAGTAACGATGTATTCTTTTTGTGTAATAAAATATTTTAAAAATAACTGGAAAAATATTTAATAATTTTTACATTTTGTATTCCTGGTAGCACTTTTAAAAATATTAATTAATAGTATCAATTAAACTGTATGAATTGTGTCTTTATTGTGATTTTCTTATTTTCAAGATGAATATGTAATCATCCATCCATTGTCTGTACCGCTTTATCCTCACAATGGTCGCGGGCGTGTTGGAACCTATCACAGCTATCTTCGGGCGAGCGGCGGGGTACACCCTGAACTGGTTGCCAGCCAATCGCAGGGGCACATATAAACAAACAACCATTCACACCCAAGGGCAATTGAGAGTTTCCAATCAACCGACCACGCATGTTTTTGGGATGTGGGAGGAAACCGGAGTGCCTGGAGAAAACCCACACAGACGGGACCGGGATTTGAACCCCGATCCTCAGAACTGTGAGGCAGATGTGCTAACCAGTCGGCCGCCCAAATGTATTTATTTAAAGTGTGAATATTAAAATATTAAAATATCCATCCACCCATTTAACTTGAATTAACGCACTAAGTCAATGATGTCCTCTTGAACACACTGCGATTGACTTTCGGTCCAGTTTGTGACTTTTTGAAGGGTGTCATCTATTGACTTGCATCTCCTCCCTTGAGGTGAAGTTATTAATCATCCGGGTAGACAGGTGAAAGTGTCTATATTTGTAGTTGGACAAAGGGGACGTGGACTCTCAGCCATTATTTATCCGCTCCTTGCGACTAGAGGACGCAAGGTCGTGGCAGAGGTTGCGACCCGCTGTTGAACCCTCGGCCTCGGACCCGCCACGCTGCTTTTGCTCCCAAGCTGCGTCGCGGCGGCGCATTCTGACCTTTGGGTGATCCGTCAGCGGTACTGGCGATCCCGTCGGTACCCGCTCTGCTAATCAATAGATCTCACTTGGAGGGATCAGATGACTTAGCTATGATTTTTCTTCTTTGAATTGTTATTTACAGTGGTGCCTTGACTTACAACTTTGGGGGCACCGATGAAGAGTGGACATTCTACCTGCGGGCCAGCACGGTGTTAAAGGTGTGTTTTTTATTTTTTTGAAAGAGTATTTATTTTACATTAGTGCAGCTGGAGTAGTGATGAGTTAACATTTTGCCGTTTACCCATCAGACAAACACTGATGAATTCGTGTCTAACTGAATCACCAGCTTGCAAGCAGAAGTTGTCTTCTAACTAACGCTTAATGCCATGCCCAGATCTCATCCATGCGTTTTGTTTTCTGTAGCAAGAACAAGCAACCTTCAGCGCTGATGACAAGGTGAGTTTCCTGTTTTTTGGGTTTCTGCTGGGTTTTAATCGCAAGTAAATGAAAATTACATTGTGTATCAGTACAATAACATGTTTTTTTCAAACTAACACGGTTAAATATAGATATTTTGATATGATATACAGTATATTTTACTGATATGGATTTTTATTAAATGGCAATTATAATAGTGAGGAACACGTTTTTTTTTTTTTGGATATTGCGTTTTAATTCAAAGCAGAATTTTTGTATTCAAGTTAGTTTTAGGTTTATTATTAAGCATATTGAATTGAACGCAAGTACGGGGAGAACATGCAAACTCCACACAGGCGGGGCCGGGAATTAAAACCGGTCCTCAGAACTGTGAGACAGACACTCTAACCAGTCGTCCACAGTGCCGCGCTTTATATCTAATTTTTCATTATATTTTAGTGTTTAAGAATTTAATACATTAAGTAAAAACAGTTTTTCTGATTTTTATAACACTTAATATTTTGCCAGGATTCTCGTGCAGTCCATGTCAAATTTCACATGGTATCTTCCAGTAGACGCGATGCATAAAACACTCCTCAGATAGTAGGGGGAGTGAAAAAGCGTCCATTATTGGCATTCTTAAAGGGGTTAGAACCTTGAACCATGGCCACTTCTGCAGCATGAAATGATGAGTTCACCTTTTCGCCGTTTACCCATCAGACAAACAAGTGGTGAGACTGTGATAACTGAATTACTTGCTGCAAGACTGGAGCCATTTTTGACAGATGTCCAACGAATTACTGTAAATTAATATGACAGTGATATGTCCTTTTTTTTTTTTCCTCCTATGTGACTACAGATAAGCAGCAAGACAGGCGTGAAATATGATCTTCGGCCGTCTCTGGTAAGTCAGCTGTCCAAACTATACCACACTAACTAAACCGTCTTGTCACAAGCGCTAATGATGAGCTCACCTTTTTGCCGTTTACCCATCAGACACTAGAGTGGTGAGACCGTGACAACTGAATGGCTTGATGGAAGACGATCAATAGATGTCTCGATGCACAAACGCAATTGAAGAGTATTAAAGTGACATTTTATTTTTTACTACAGATGAACGGCAGCATTGACGGACTGTAAATTGGAAGGCTTGCTTCATCTTGTCTATGGTAAGAAAAGTGTCAAAATTAGTGCATACCCTCCAGTGGTGGCCTCCATTTTAATAGACCCCATGCCCTAATTAATGGACAAATAAGTGCCCAAACCTCAAACTGTAGTAGCTGTATTTTTATTTTAATTACTACAACTGAGACATTGTGTCGTAGTAGTCGTTATTACCACAGTACAGACCATTTGCCTACCCAACGCGGCATCTCTCAAGTAGAATTGCGGCTCTATGCACCAGCGAAGGCGGCGTCAGACATTTACTATGTGGATGTTACCGCAGCAAGCACACAAGCTGAAATACAAGTGTGTGCGACTCGATCCACTATGCAACAAGCAAGTAACAGATATAATAGGAGTGAAAAAATATCAGTACATATTTTGTGTGTGTGTGTGTATATATATATATATATTTTTTTTTTTAAATTTATTACCATTTTAATCTTGTTTGTTGAATATTTATTTATAATAAAATTAAAATAATAGTTTAATATTTTATCATATATTGAATTTGGCTTTTAAGGAGCAGTAATTGAAAATGGCATATATTGGTGTCAATACAAGAATTTTTTTTTAAACATATATATTTAATGCAGTAAAAAAGTAGGTAAACACCACCGAACATATTTCAATGTGATTTATGCATATCATTTAGTTACATGCAATAAAAAAAAATAAACTAATTATAATCAATAAAAAAATTACGTTTTAAGTTTTCTTTAAAAAAAAAAAATGAAAACTGTCATCTGTAAGTGCACACACTGGAATAAACTGCCACTTACGTGAGGAAATGCAGCCTTATGCGTCTTGTCGCAAGTCGTAATGATGAGTTCACCTTTTTGCCGTTTACCCATCAGACAACAGGGTGGTGACACTGTGACTACTGAATTACGTGCAAGACGGCAACTATTAAGATGTGCTTAATAGCTTCAAATTTTGAACGTGACCTGGTATTTGCTATGCCTACAGGTCAACGGCGGTATTAACGGACAAGGAAAGAAAGCCTACTTTGGCTCATCTTGTGTAAGTATATAGAGGGTTCCCTAAAAGTCACAAAACACGTCCTTTTTTTAAAATTTCATTTCAGGTATCATTCAGACAGATGTAAGACCATCAGTATTTGACAGCTCAAACTTTGTGGTTTTTGTAAGTATATCATTCCTTTATTCATAGTTTGTCAATTCACGTTGAATCAGCATTGCAAAACTGCTTTTGTTTTTCTGTCCTCAACTACAGTTCAGTGCCAGTTTGAGAAGCTTTATGGCCGTCAAATGCCTGTGTAGTACAAATTAGGGTATCCATGGCAAGTTTCTAGAAACACGATTTCTTCTTGACAAACTATGCAGTAGTAGGCCTGCTACTACTGATAAAAATACCAATTTCCTAGAGCAGGTGTTCACGCAAAGTTAGTTAGGCTGCACTAGAACTCTGCATCCACAAAAGCTCAATTCATCGCATGCTTCGGAGAGTGATAATGCTTTATCCATATCGACTTCAGGTTATTGGGTATCATAATCTTTTGTTTGAAGCCTTTGAACAACCGGAAGTCCATACAGGTAAATAATTTTTTTTTAAAGCATCGGCTGAATCGAGCGTTTGTTGATGCTGAGTTCCAGTGCACCACTCTGGATTGACTTTCCCAGGCTTTGCAAGAACGCCTGCTCTAGCAGTTCTGTGTTTTTTTGTTTTGTCTCTCCCCTCCCCCCAGACAGTCAGAAAAACCTATTGCCAGGTAGAAATTGGCAATCCACGGGCAAAGGAATGACATGCTTATAAAAACTGAAAAGCGTAAGCTGCCATATGCTGATGCCTTCACGTCTGTCTGAATGATACCTGAAACAAAATAGAAAGTGTAGTGACATTTGGGACTAACTGTTTTATAAGGTGTTAAGTAAAAATGGGGTCAGACGGTCATGTTGTCCTGAACTGTAATTTTGTGAAATAAAAAATTACAAAATATCAGTTGTGATTTGTGCTTACTTGTCAGAACTGCTGTGTATTTATCGAGGCGCTCCTCTGCTACTCCTCCGCAAAATGTGCGTCTGCGCGTGGTGCGTAGGCGTGGATGAAGCGTAGGATGTCCTGGTGGAGTTGGTTCAGGGTTTGGTCCCTCTTGAGCAGGCCGTTCGCATCTCCCAGGTCACTTGGAAACACGGCGTCGGGCGGGATAACGAGTACAGATGCCCCTGTAGGGGGAGGCGGCAGTGTAGTTTTCTCACAGAATATTAGTGCTCTGTGATCATGAAAATTGGAAGCGTACCATGCTTTAGAGTGACAGAGTTCTCACAGAGGAGCACCGCAATCACAGCGTCTTCCTCTAGTACTTGCCGTCGCAGGCTTAATTTGCAGTGGGCCTCCGCTAAAGAGATCCTGTTACAACAAACATGAAAAGAATCACTCATAAGGACCATGTTTAGCATATTTTTGTTCTAATGCTGATTAAAACCTACGATTTGAAGCAGAACACTTCTGATTTCTTTTAATCCTACACTCTTGCAAAACATCTTTTTCTATTGGTTTAATGGTGCAGAAATGTCGCTACACTTGCTGGTGGAAAAAAAACCTTCGTGGCTCACTAGGGATAACTGTGCCACCAAGTGGATTATAAAGATACTGCAGGTATATAGCAGGCTTTTGATTTATTCAAGACCGACAATTTTAGCGGTAGTATTTGGTTATTAGGGCCCACAGGCCCTCTGGAAATCAGTTTATCGTTTGTCACCTTTAATTGGGCCTCGACATGCCAGAATTTTTTTTTTCCAAGCATATATGATGCAATGGGAAAAAGTGCTTTATAACAAGTTTTTAAAAATAAATGTTAGTCCTGAAAATAAGTGAAAAAATCTGCTAATGGCACTGGAATGACTTAAGATTCTCAAAAAAATTATCTTAAAATTATTTTTGTCTTGTCTGGAAATTAAGAAAAAAGTCAAAACTGTCTTGAAATAAGTACAAAGATGTTTTCACTAGAAATAAGATGAATTCACTTGACAATATTTGTTTTTGCAGTGGTGAAAATGTATGTAAAGTGTTTTAAGGGTCCTGAACATAAACCCCCCAAACATTCTTAGCAGCCACTGGAAAGTTGGAAAACTTGCCCACTGCCAATAGTTTCGCCCATGAACATGAAATTGGGTGGACATGTCTGTCATAACAGGACTTTAGAAAAATTCAAGGACGTATGCTCCCATATTGAACAGAGTAGTTTGAAGCAGCCGTTTCAGACGAATTTCAAGACTCTTACTAAGACCAACTTTGGAAAAATGATCCCCAATTGGAAACATGTAGTAGACTACCGCTTACAGCAGTTTAATGGAAGCCACGGACATCTTGATACTGTGGCTTAGTGAGCGGACTGTGCGGCTGGCCATGTAGTAGCCGTGGATCATCAACTGCGCACCAGCACTGAGGTCCACTTGCAGGCTTTGTGCGTGGGCCACTAGCTGTGAGTACAGGAAAAAAAAAAATCAGATCAACAACATGCTGATAGAGTTAATATTCATGTTTCCTCACCTCCTTGTAGTCTTGGCTGGAGAAGTCAGCCAAGGCGGGATAGAGGTTTACCCCAGGTTGCATTGCCTGCTGGAGGCTGTGGACGGTCTGTGCGATGGCTGCCTGCTTCCCTGCGTGATCCATGCACTGGACCACCAGGCCAAAGCTGTCTGCCAGCTGAGGTGGTATCGCACCCATTTCCTGCCCATGAAGAAGAATTTGCTGCTCTGAAATCATATGTAGTCACATCAGGTTACCGGAGCAACACTTACTGCTGCTCCCAGTGTGGTGTCACATGCCCTCCCAGATCGCCGTGGAGTGTGAGTGGAATCTGTGAGGGCCCAAAAGCTGCACAAGACAGGGAAGCAAAGATGCTGGTCGACATCCTCGCCATATTTCTTCCCGGGGATGAAGATGGATACTGTGCGGCTGTCCAGAGCTGACAAAGTGGTGACATGAATTAAAAGAAAGATATAATGCATTTTTTCCCCACAATTTTAAAACAGCCCCCCAAATGTCTTTGTAACATGACTGTGATGTGATTGTGTTAAAAAATATATCCAAGGATCAAGAATTATAACATACCTTTGACCCTGACTGAAATTACAAAATTCAGCCGCTGCCTATTCTTATTCATTTTCAAACTTGGTCTACCTGACTGAATGGCATCCAGCTTGTCCTTTGTGAAGCCACTCAGATCTCCCAGCATGCAAATGCCACCGGTGGCCAGCAAGGCGGAGCCGGCGTGGATGTTGGCGGTGCCTGCCCCGTGCTCATCTCGGGACAGGGATGCAAACATTTCCCCCGGAGCCGAATGCCGTACCCCGCGACGTGCCAAGCTCAAGCCGTATGCCATTAACCTGGCAAATAAACAAGTGCAGTGGTGCCTTGACTTCTGAGTTTAATTCATTCTGTGACCACGCTCCAAACTCAACTTGGTAACAACATAAATAGAATGTAAAGAATTACAACAGGTTGTGTGTAATAATTAATAGTTTGGCTCCTTCTGGTGTGCTCACCTTGGCCACCAGGGGGCAGCATAATGTACACATAAGGCTATACAGTACATGGAGACGGTCACTACTGTTCAGTAAGCTGCAGTAATTGTTTTTTTGCTGAGGATAATATTGTCTGTCTACATGTGTTGTTGCACCATTTTTCAAAAAGCCGTTGCTTAGTCTATTATCCCATCTATGACATTTCACATTCATGCAATAAACTAGTGGACATTCAAGGCTATGTTATGTGGTTGTTTTAAATAAAAGTAATTCTGTTTGTTTTGTTTAGTTTGACAGTAAACTTCAATTGGGAGGGGAAACAAACAGCTTGAAACGTCCTTAAATTTTCACTCTCTGCCAAACCGCTGCTTGGGGTGCATTGAGTTCACTGCCACCATTTGTTCCCAAAACAAAATTTTTCGCTCACTAATCAAAGCAAAAAATCGGATGTGCAATGGATCGTGTCTTGAAAAACTCTTAAGTCTAGGCACCACCGTATGCATAATTTTCCCCCCCTCCGTTCATTTGTTATGAAAAGTGTCGCATTTCCTCAAATAGTTGTCTGTTGGAAGTTGCTATGTATTTCAACCCTGGAAATGAATAAACACAATGAACATTGTCATCATTATAGACGCCCGCACCCTGGACACAATAGGAGGAAATGCAGTCATTACAACCATTCTACCTGTCTAATATGAGTTTGTCATCTGCTGTGACCAAGAGATCCAAGTTGAATACTGTATTGTTTGCATCCGCTCTGGTTTGCACCAAGCTGAGCAACAAGCTTAGCTTCAAGGTGTTGAAGAGTCCTGGTGGAGCCACATCCAGACCAAAGCAGTGAGTGACCACGGCGGAGAACTTCCAAGGAGAATCTCTGGTAGCCTTAAACAGCTTCTTGAACTTGCCACCGATTTCATGCGGATCTGCGAGTACAAATTCAAGTTAACGTGATTCCACTAATATCGGGAATATTCCAGAAATGGCAAAAGTTGATGATTTTCACCAATTTTTTCAAGTTGCAAAAAAAAAAAAAAGGTCTATTAAGGTGAGGGGGGGGGTTGTTTTGATGTCTGCAAAATGTTTCCAGTTGCAAAAAAAAAAAAAGCCAGAAACTGCACTTTTTCAGGACATTGATTTTCAGCTAATTTGAAAAATGTGGAAATTTTAAAAAAGGTGATGTTTCCAAATAAAATATTTTGAGTTGCAAAAAAAAATCACATTTACTGTAAATCCAGGATAGCTGGGAAACCTTTTTTAAAAGAATATATGCCTTTGCCCTTAAAATATGTATTCTCTGTAAATATAACCTTATATAATCATTTGTTTTAGTGCGAGGATAAAAAGCAGACCACATTCCTCTCTCTCTGATATTGCATCACTTTGCTGTGAAAGAAATAAGATGTCTGTGGTTGGGGGGGTGCCAGCTGCATGAGCCAGATGATAACTGCCTGTTCATGTGTGTATATTTGTCCTTACCTGAGGACAAATAGACACTTCTTAGAGCAGCCGTAGGGTGGATTTAAACTGTCCCCTTGTTTCGCTTTTTTTAGAGGTCGACTATGGCTATTTCGACAATGGTTTATTCTTGCGAGTCTGCCGTACACTCTGGCTCCCACGATTGGACGCTGTTGGCCTCTACACTCCAGGTGATGTTGGTCGAACGTTGCACATGCGCAGGTATGCCGATCACCCTGTAGAGCTGACCGATGCTCATCACGTTACACAGCTCATCTGTGGCGGGAAACAAAGCAATCAGCCCCAAAGGGAGTAAAGAAACTCTCATGCCCCTACCAGCCATTGCCAAGACAAACAAGCGTGAGGCCCTTTTAGAAACAAAGATTCGGCTGTGTGCGAGTTGTAATGAGTGCCCCTTGCACTTATTAACATGTTAGTAACGGGAAGCTGGTGTATTCCATTCCAGAATATGTTAATCCCGGCCGCTGAGTTTTGCTAAACCCTCCAGGGGTAGTGGTTGGACAGCGTTACGAGTGGGGACAGAAACACTTAATACCCGGCCGAGCCAGGCACAGACATGTATTTATTTGAACTCTTCCCCCTGCAAAGTTTGTGTTTCAAACTGTGTTTCATTTAGCAAAAGCTGGACAATATTAATGAGCAGACTCCACCGACGTGACTGTGTGTAAATAGCAGAAATTAAAATGACATTATTCAGTGTTCGGAGTGAACATAATGGATGAGGGTGTGCTTTTTACAAACAAATAACAGCCGTGTAAATGTTTGGCTGTTAATTTAGGGCACGTCTTTGCCTCACAAATGAAAGCTGATCCACCACATCTCACGAGCACTAATTTGATTTACTGTTCCTCCCCGAAACAATGACATTACTGTAAAGTGGAACCTCCAAAGTTGTGTTTTAATCCCTCTACAATTTTCCCCCATAGGAATAACATTAATTAATGTGTTCCCTCCACTGTAAAGACTTGATTAAGTCTACATGCAATGTTTTCAGTAGAATTCCTGCCATAGAAGTACGCGGAGAAGCTAATGACTATGTATTGAAACTCACATACAACTAAAATACAATAAAACTACTCAAGGGTTGTGAGCAAGCTTCTCTGGTCATTAGCCATAATGCTTTACATTGGCATCTGCTTGGTCAAAATTAATTTGTTTATGCAGTTATATTTAGTTCCTTTTAGTGCTCAAAATGTACTGATTAGCCAGACCATTTAAAACAGTGAAAGTTACATTTCTGGCTCTATGGTTATCATCACTGGTACCCCCTCTGTGTTGTTTTGCTTGACCTTTGAGGGATATTTTTCAGGTTCCACACTGTGCATTTAGTGGTAAAGTGCAGCTTTTAGGGATAGAAATGGACTACTCCTGCTATATTTGACAGTGTAGAATACACATAAAATCATACCCCAATATCCCAAAAATGGTAGAATAAACGATTCCAATAGTAATATTTCATTCTTGCTCATTGCTCATATTGTGCTGCGCCACCGGGCCCTTTTCTGGTTATTGTGACACTAACATTTGTCCTGTTTTTTTCATCTGGTACGCTTCTGCGACATTTTGTTTAACATTTTATGTATATTTTTCTGGATCATTATGGTACAACGCAACCTTTTGGGTACTTTGGTACAGTGGTTTATACACTTGACAGTCACAGCTTGGGAACTTTTACTGTAATTTAATTGCTCTGGGATATATGCAAAAAGTTACGTCAGAGGCCAACTACTAGGCCTTGTAGAGATATTTCTGACTGTGTACACAATACACTAAAATGCATCACCCCCTAAAATAGAACTCAGCAGCGTGGCCGAAATTTAGTATTGATGCTCGACTGCACATTCCGTCTTCTAGTGAGACTATAAATATGCATATTGACAGATAAAACCACTTCAAAATTACCCAGCAATACATTAATCAAGTCAAGGACTATCGAATAGTGATATACGGAGGTCAATTTTGCTAGTTTGTCTCATTAAGAAAGGATGGACGACTCGTGTTCCTTCACATATACGCTGTACACCTACCTCTGAGGAACAGAGTGACCGACTGGTATCTGAGTGATCTCTGTTGATGGGCACGGAGGACGTTGAGTGCGTCAACATGGATCAATTCGACCAGCTGCTTGTCTGTCTTGCAAAGACACACACAAGCACACATACATAACGGGCTGGCCAATTCAAATTTATTTGTCTGGATGCTGTTTTTAATAAGTTGCAAACATGTTTTCGGCGCTCTCTTTCACCTCCCAACACTCTGAACTTGACGTCTTCTCTGAGAGGTGAGGTGCAGGCCATGCATATGAAGTCATTTCTCACCGTCGCCGACTCGGTGGCTCCAGGCACGTGAACCCGGATGGTGTGGAATCCTAAAGCAAGCAAGCACAGTAAAAAGTCAATCAACCACAACACGGTTGTTTTTTAGAAATGCGTGCCAGGCTGGATCACAGGCTCCCACAGGCCGTATATGACCCACGAGCCGTAGGTTGTCCACTTGCCATTATCTGAGCCCCTTACCTGAAGAGAAGGGACAGTGGTCATTACTGCAAAGGAACCTGGCCCCCCGGGTGTATTTGGTGACCCTTGTGGTAGCGATGACCAGGCCCTCCATGAGGACAGGCCTCATGCTGTGACGCATGCGAGGGAAACCGGCCAGGTCCAAGGCATACTCGGGAAACGGAGGCAGGTGCGTCAGCTTCAAAATGACGTTCACCTAAACAGAACCAGATAACAACTTGTTACAACATATACTTCTCAGTCATGTGATTGGCTGTATTAATTATCATCTGTATAAGAACTTGAGCGTCTTCGTTTGGATCGGTAGTTATCCGATGGAGTTGCGAGTTACATAGTTTTTAAAAACATTTTTTTTAACTAAGCCCACGCCTGTTAGCTTGCGAGCTAGCTGGAAGCTAATTTCTCTTGTCACAGCATGGAAAGCCCAGCGGGGACCTACGGGGAAATCTTCCAGCCACAGGAGACTTTAAGCGGCTATAGTTTCACAGCTCAAACGTGTAGGGATGTGTTGGCATAATAGGATGCTGGACGAAGTACAGTGGCATCTATTTTTGAGCTAGGTGTGGTTTCATGCATTCAGCGGACATGGCGACAGCGTTTGAGATCAGAGACAACTGCTTGATTTTTTACAATTTTAAAGCCTCATTTTATATACTTGACAATTGTTTTGAATCATTCAAATTTGGAAGGGTTGTTAACAACACTCTTCTCTGTAGTATGTCAAATTTAGAAGGCATTTATTTCCACTTTACAATGATTATGATTATTTTTACCTAGTCTTTTGCACATTTTTACACATTCATTACTGTTCAGCTACACCATTATTTAAATATATGCTTGACTTTGTATATTATACTGCTTTTGTACATTTGAACATATTTCTAGATACTGTATCAAAGTTTTTTAAATTTGTTGTTACATTATATTTTTGTTTGTCCACTCCAAATTATTTTTACACACTGTGTTACATTTTTAACCCCCCCCAAAAAAAACATGACACTTACAGTAAATGCACAATACACTACTGTAGTTTATTTTGTTTGTTTAGTTGGCGTGGTTGATAATCAGTAGCTCACTTTATGATTTATCCCTTGGAATGTTGTGTCTTATACCTGGCACTCTGTATGTATTTTCTCAACAATTGCCAGTTTCTTCATGGCTGTGAAGCAAACCTGGATAGAAGGAATAATCAGGACCAACCAGTGAGAATGCTACAGCGTCAGTGGGTTTACATTTTTATTCACTCCGGCGGCTCCCTTACAGACTGAAACAAGGCGGTGGCTCGTAGGGGTTCGTGTAATATGCAGTTACCCAGTTCCGGGTCCACCTCAATCACATCAGAGGGATTAACGGTGATACAGAAGCTGTACACGGCCTCGTTGTGTTGGGGGTCTACGAACAAGAAGGAATTAAACTCAAAGCTAGGTATACGTATCAAAATTCGAAGTTTAATTTACCGTTAAAGGATTCGCAGTCTTCGGCAAGTTTCTTAAGGCCGCCACTCGCGTTAAGATAGGAAAGGACGGACTTTTTTAAAGTAAATATGTTAGCCATTTTTATTTGGTAACATGTAAACGCTAACTTTTTTTTTTGCTAGCACTCCTGAAAACCACATTTCCATGACAACCAAGTCGAGCGGCGGGAGAAACGAAAGTGACGTCATTAAAACCGGCCACCTAAAAGCAAATATACATTTACACAATTCATTCTGAAAGAGTCAACATATTTTTTTAAATATTAATCACAACACTGACTATTTTGGTTAATTTATAAACTTTCGCTGGAGCCTGCCTCATTTCCATGGCAACCAATCCGGAGCAGCAGAAAAAAAAAAAAGTGACATCATCAAAACAAAATAAGTGAATTCACTCGCACAATACCTTGCAAATAATAGTCGTCAAAATATGGTTTAAAATCTCGAGACAGACACTTCAAAAATGTATTTTATTACTGAGCAGGAACATAAACCTACAAGTCTTTGTAATAAAAAAAAAAAAATTAACATTTGTGACCTGTGATTCACAAAAACTGCTGTCCTGTGGCTTCTCAAGTTAATTCTACAGCCAGTCTAGAGTTCAGGAATATGAAACACACATAATTTTTCACAGAATTACAGCAATTACATGGAAATAACATACATTTATTTCAATTTTGTCTTTTAGAGTCCAGTGACCTTTTTTTTTTTTTTTTGACAGGACAAAGGTTAAGGCACATTTTAGGAGTGACATCCATGCTGAATAAATGCCCTTATTTCTTAAAATAGCATCTTTCATATATACTTATATAAATACAAATGGGTAAAAAAAAAAAAGATTTTTTCCCCCATCATACTTTGTTCCCAATAAAATCTGTTTTAAGTGCCGTTTCATATCATAGCTGCTGCCTTTGGCTTTGTAAAATAAGTGACAAGATGTAAATTTCTTCCCTTTTAAGAAGTTATTATGATGCGCCTTTGGGGATATATTATAGGAACGAGTCATCAGAGGGCGGCGCGTATGAGAAGCCCACGAAAGCGTCGTCGGCCTCCATCACGCTGGCGTTGACGATAGAGTGTTCCTGGGTCCAACACACAGAGTTGGGCACCATCTCTTCTGTGAACTCGGGGTCGAAATTTGAGATGTCAGAGAAAGAGTTCTGTTCAAAAAGAAGACCCCAGAGAGAAAAGAGAGAATGCAGAAGTTATGTAGTATGTTTGTTGTTGCAATACATTGAGAAATATGCAAATGATAACAATAAATATTACAAAGATAAATCAGACAATACTTAAGAACTAGTGGCTTTGACATATGGTATTTTCACACATTTTCAATCTTGTGCAGCCAATAATAGAATGAAAACAATTACCACGTTGGGCGTAAATGGGGCAGGAATCTTCTTCTGTTCAAGGTCATTCCAGTTGATGGAGGAGAAGAAGGTGTGAGTTTTGATCTCATTCTGAAAAAAAGAGAGAAAAAAATATACATATATAAATACAAAAACGATACCTGTTAAAACATGTTTATGAACTAGTAAACAAATTTAAATATGTAAACATCCATCCATCCATTTTCCGAGCCGCTTCTCCTCACTAGGGTCGCAGGCGTGCTGAAGCCTATCCCAGCTATCATCGGGCAGGAGGCGGGGTACACCCTGAACTGGTTGCCAGCCAATCACAGGGCACATATAAACAAACAACCATTCGCAATTACAGTCTCCAATTAATGCATGTTTTTGGGATGTGGGAGGAAACCGGAGTGCCCGGAGAAAACCCACGCAGGCACGGGGCGAACATGCAAACTCCACACAGGCGGGGCCGGGGATTGAACCCCGCTCCTCAGAACTGCGAGGCTGACGCTCTAACCAGTCGTCCACCGTGCCGCCCATTAACTATAAATTATATATACATTTATAATTAATATTTTTTATTTTTAGATGCATTTTATATAGTATATATGCTCTATTATTATGTAACAAAAAGTAGAAGTAAAAATTTATTTAAATAGAATTAAAATACATACATTAATATAATAAAAATGTATATTCATTCTTAGTCAAATTTATTTTTATAGGGTATTTATAATAAAGAGTAATCAATTTATTAATTATAAAACATAATTTTACTGCAATTTGGCTGGCAACCAGTTCAGGGTGTACCCCGCCTCCTGCCCGATGACAGCTGGGATAGGCTCCAGCACGCCCGCGACCCTAGTGAGGAGAAGCGGCTCAGAAAATGGATGGATGGAATATAATTTTGATATATTACTATTAATACAGAAAATATATGTTTTCATAATATTCCTTTTTTTGGGGATATTTAAAAACAATTTAACTTTCTTTTGTAAATCGTCATCTCTGCATTTTATGTTACACAACAAGAGGTTAAAAAAAAACAACAACAAAGGATGATTACCAAGGTTTTGGGTTGCAATGGTGTTGCTCATGCCACCAGATGGAGCTAATACAGCATGGAAAAAAATTGTCCACTCACAAAATCGTCCCTGGCTCCCAGCCTGAGCGAGCCGTCTTTCTCCAGAAGGCCTTGCAGCAGCAACCAGGCCGCGTTGGACACACCGGCGCGTATTACCAGCGGCTTGTGCAGAATGTTGTCGTACATCTCATGCGTGTCCCTGCTGTAAAACGGTGGCTAGAGAAAGGGACGCAGATTATCTTAAAAACATGTCATCTTTACCGTCATTTAGTGAACCGAAGAGAAGTCCCACCAAGCCAAATAGCATCTCATAGAGCACGGAACCCAGACACCACCAGTCCACGGTGTTGTCATACGGCTGCTTCCTCAGCACCTCTGGCGCCAAATACTAGTGGGCCGAAACAAATAAGCCATGACTATGAAAGCCAAAGCTCTTTCAGACACATAATACAAAAAGTTGTTGCAGTGGAACCTCTAAAGTAGTAGATTTGGATTACAAAAGTAAAAAAAAAAAAAAAAGAAAAAAAGTTCCTTGCAGGAATGGTTACTGTCGCCCAAAAACCCATCAAACTAGTTGTCCACTCACTCAAATTTCTGCTCAACTAAAACTCCACTCATCCAATCACAAATCTAACATCCGCCGTGTTAGATTCGTGATTTAGCCACGTTGGATTTGTGTGCCTATATCTGCTACGACTAAACACGGCACCAAAACCAGTGGAATCTGCAACGAACAGTTCAGCAGAACATCGGTAAATATATCTTTGACTGCCATTTATGTTGCTTCTTGGATTAGCCAACAGCACCCCGCCAACTGGTTGACTACCATATGCTTGGCAATTTTATGATGGTGACAGTTTGCACTCTGGAACAAATTGTTCTAAATTGTATTGTAAAAGTGGATTAAATTGGTGGGTTCCACTGTACGAAGTGTAGCCGTACCTCGGGCGTGCCACAAAAAGTGCTGGTGGTGTCAGTCTGGGAAATGCCTTCCTTGCACAAGCCAAAGTCCGTCAAAACGATGTGACCCTTTAAAAGAGCCAAGCGGGACAGAACAGGGGATGTTTTAGACGACATGTGCCACAACAAGCATTTCGTTTATTATACACCAGGCGACTGAGGGAGGCTATTGTCAGCCCCCGGAATGTTGGCTCTCCCATTCGGCGTTCCCGCACTGTCTCCCTGCCGCTAGGGTAGGGGGAATCATTGGGACGAGCTAATCCAATCACATGCATCCTGTTTGAGATGGAACTGGAAAGGATAGTGTGTCTACTGCTAGCACAAGAGAAAGACAGAATAATGTGCAGTCGTATAAACAGTCGCACGGGGACAATATAGTTGGTAGACTTGTTAGAGAAAGAAAACGCACACACTGGTCACTGAAATAACTTGAAACTGACAAAAGTAAAATGGAAAAGAAGATTTTGCTTTATTTTCGTATTCCAGAATGCCCGAATGTAGCAAAGCGTTCCCGTGACAAAATGGGGCCAGCGCCGCATTTCACAGGAGGCCAGGTTTAAAGTTATTTCAAAGTTGTTTTTGTCCCCTCATTTCACTTAACCCTTATTGATCACAGGGGGAAAATGTGGTACTCACTTCATGGTCAAGCAGGATATTTTCAGGCTTCAAGTCTCTGGAAGGAACGGTCACAATGTTAGTTCATTGCTTGATTCCGCACAGAAAAGTGTTTAAAAGTTATGTTATGTTGCACGTCATTGGAGCGTTGGTACGTACCTATAAACGATGTTGAGTGAGTGCAGATAGCCGAGTGCGCTGGCCATTTCGGCAATGTAGAACCTGGCTCGGGGTTCCAGAAAGGTCCGCTCTTTTTGAAGGTGGAAGAAGAGCTGACAATGACAGCGAGTCAGTCATCTGTGACTGTCCTTCAAAACTGAGCATTATCGTCTCCATAAATGCAGGATCTGTGATACGGTGGATTGTGCAGGTGTACCTAATTTTGTGGCGAGTGAGTGTATATTGTGCAAACTCATTGTTTATTTGCGGAAAAATGAAAATCCCGCAGATGTTACTTGTTTAAATAATAACGCCTAGCAAGTAAAGGTTATTTATTATTTTTACTTTACATATTTTTGTAGGCCAAAAGACTATGACTGAAAGTGATACAGTGCATTTATTTTATTTTGATTTGTGGCTATAAAAAAATGAGTTTGATTTGCTGAGTAGGTACAACAGTTATGTTTGAATCAAATTTTAGCGGTAATTCAAATGGAATCCTCATTTAATTCATATGTAATTTGTTACATTTTAAGTAAATGTTTAAAATTACAATTCAAATTCTAAAACATGTAATCCAAATTTTATAACCAACCCCTTTTAATGCAAAATTATTAATTAAAAATGTATCATTTTGTATGCTATTTAAATTTCAATGTAATTTAATTTGTACATAATTCCTGAAAATGTTTTTTAGGCCGAAAGTTCAATAGAAAGACTATGACTGAAATTGACATGTTTATCTTATTCTATTTCAATTTGTGGCTGAGTTGTTAAATTAATTAAATTGTAGAAGTTATAATTCAATTTGTTAAATTGTAAATCAAATTTAATGCCAAAACTGTAAGTATAAATTTTTTTTTTTTTTTAAATCAATTTCAAAATATATATTATTTTAAAAAGGTAATCATGTTTTATGTAATTTAACTTCTAAAAATGTAATTTAACTTGAATCGAATTTCATGTAATTCCAGTATAATTTATCATAGTAATTTGAATCCCTTAACAGGTCTTTTTAAAGGCAATTAATTAAAGAGGGTGCACTTTGCGCTTGCAACGTTCGCCGGCATCATTGTCAACATGCGCATGCTTGTTAATAGAAATGTCATGTTTTCTCTCTACGACTCACTGTCACGTCAGCTTTTAGAAGGAAGATACGCAGAGGAAGTCGGCGCTTAAGTTCCGATAAGAACGACAAGTGCGCTGGCTAGAATTCGGCTTTCAGGGTCAAATTCCTCTGACAACGATTGTGTGCGTTTTCCTTTTTCCAACATCAGCTGTTTTTTGCCCGCCCCCAAATGCGTGAATCACTACTCACTTCCCCTCCGTTGACGAAATCCAAGACAAAATACAACTTGTCTGTTGTCTGGAAGGAGTAATGAAGCCCCACCAAGAAGGGATGTTTCACATTCTTCAGCAACACGTTGCGCTCGGCCATGATGTGTTTTTGCTGAGAAACAGAAATATCAGTATGCGTGCTAGAAATACGGAACTGGTCTCATCTTCATGCACTTACCTCTTTTCTGTTGAGAATGACCTTTTTCTGTAGGACCTTTATCGCGTAATACTTTGCGTCCAGCTTCCTTTTTGCCAGGAACACCTGCATAGCATGGAAGACACAGTGAGGAACAACAAACCACAGCAGTACTTGATTCTTACTTCCTCATCCACAACTCATATGAATGCCACCACACACACAAAAAAGCCCAGCTAATTTATTCATCATTTCATATTGATTCAACTTTTTGCGCATTTTGATAAGTCAAAGTTTTTTTTTCATAGTTTGACCGAGGGTGCGATTTATACTCCGGAGCGATTTATATGTGAAATTATTAACACGTGATTATATAATTTCACGCTATTTTCACACTGGCAACCACAAGAGGGCGCTCTATGGCTGTGTATCTGTACATGCAACTGACGAGGAGTCTGACGAAAATGACGTAGAAAAGGAAGCGGCGCATCGTCTACCTCCGGAGTTATTTCGAAGTGACACCAGGGATGAAGATTTCATTGGATTTAGTGATTCGGAGTGACACCGATGGTTTGGTAAACTTGTTAGCATGTTCTTTATGCTATAGTTATCTGAATAACTGTTAATATGTTACGTTAACACACCAGGCACATTCTCAGTTCGTTGTTTATGCGTCATGTAACGTTAGAATACTGTACACCTATTCAGTTTCTTGTTCTCTATTCTATTTTTATTTTAAATTGCCTTTCAAGATAAAAAACATGTCTGTTCTTGGTGTTGGATTTTATCAAATAACTTTCCCCCAAAAAAATGCGACTTATATGTTTTTTCCTTCTTTATTATGCATTTTTTGGCTGGTGCGACTTATACTCCGGAGCGACTTATAGTCCGGAAAATACAGTATGTTACAAAGCACACTCAAAATGATGATCTTACTCTATAAGACACCAAATGTGGATTTGTGCTTCAAACTAATACAGCTGTGTTTTAGGATAGCGTCACAGAAAGACAGGATATTTACAATTTAAAACACGTTTTAAACCTTTTACCATTCATTTTAACTTGATTGCCAAGATGCGCAATTTCAATCAGAATATCAAAACAACTTTTCAAGGTATACGTTATTCTGTCAGGCTGGAACTGCTTACATTAAAACATGTTATCTCACTGTATTTTCACAATTTGACTATTTGCATACCTTCCCAAAACTGCCCTTTCCAATGACTCTTAAAAAGTCAAAGTCAGTGGGCTTGGCGCTGAAAGACAAATGACAGCGTGTCATTTCCCCCAAATGTCCTTGTGTCAATATAAAACATCACATGTTGTGAACATACTGTGGGTTTCCAGAGGGTCCCAGGTTAATGTTTCTGGAAGATGAGTTGTTCTGTCAAAGAGCAGAGATAAAACATTAGCACGTGAGATTATAGAGTTGAGTGAAAATCTATTTCTTTTTTGTTTTTTGACTCGGCATTGTCTAGAATAGCGGTTCTCAAACATTTTACACAGCGTACCACCTATAAAAAAAATAAATAAAAAGTGACAGGTGGATACCAACTAACAGCAATGGAAGAAAAACAAGAAGTAGAAACATACATTTTTTATTATTATTTTTTTTAAACACTAAAGATCACTACGAAATACTTGTGGCTGCTGGTGATCATATTGACTAGAATTACTGGAAAAGAAATATGAACAACTTACTTTATCGTCTTCATCTTCGGACGCGTCGGAGTTCTGCAAGTTTTGCATTTTGTCCATTAGCAGGAAACTCCTCACATCTGGACTGCACATTTTAAAAGGGCGACAGAACATTTGTATGGAGTTCTTAATCAGTATCATGATATTGGTGTAAAGTGGCTATAAAAAGTCGACACGCACCTGTTCAAATGCCAGGTTTCTGTGATGTAAAAAGTAAGACAAAGTCAGATAATTTAAAACTTTTTCCACAATTCATGTGACCTATAACCTGGACATCTCAAAACACTTTTTTAATCTTGTAGAAAGATGAAATAAAAAATTATCTCTGGGGGGAAAAAAATTAATTAGAGAGATTATAGGCCACATTAATGGTGGAAAAAGCTATTTATCTTCGTCTAGTTTTAAATAGGGGTCTGTAGACTTTTTATATCCACTGTACATACCAAACTGGGATTTTTTTTGGCCATACTTTTGCACCCCCAGTAATCAGTATTTGTCCATGGCCGTGGATGGCCATGTGTCACTTACTTGTTGCAAAGCTGCGGGATGGACACGATGCCTTTGATGAACTCGTGCAGGCCAGCTCGTCTCTGCTTGATGAACTCTTGTTTAAAAAAAATGCACATGTGGGAAAAATATTGAAGCTTAGTTTTGATGTGTACAGAAGTGGACTGACACTCACCAGGTTCAAAATTATCCCCGAAAATCCTCTTGGCGGGAATCTTCAAGCTTAACGACGGGAACTGTTTTTTTAACTGCAACGAAAAAGACGACAATCTTGCGGTCGCCGACGCATTGCGGCGAGTGTAAGTCACAAAATGGCCGCCACTCACCGTGTTGTAGAGTTTATCGAACTCGGCGTATCGTCTGAAGACGAACCACTCCTGCTGCCCCACGTTGACGATCACTTTATAAACCTGAAAAGAAGAAAAAGATGCATTTCGGTAGGGTAAAATCACTTAGGAACATATTTGGCGTACCGTGTAGCGCTTTTTCTTGTCCCTCTGCTCGTTGTGGCAAGGTATGCTGACGTTCGGCAGGCCCGATTGCTCCTCCATCTTGCGGCGGGCAAAGAAAGGTAACGAGGTAGCACGCCAACGGTTCCTACTTCCGGGGACGACGGGTCAACGATGCATCTTGCTGTAGGGCCATAGAGGAGAACAGAGGAAAATCTATTTTAATAAACTTCGAGTAAGTCCCTCACACCGGAGAAATGCCTAGGAGTCTCTACATCAATGAAGAAAATTACAGAAATATTACACAAATATTACAGAGAATATAAAATGCAGGCAGAAAATATTTTTAATTTGAAATAGTTTGTTTAAATTAGGACAACATGAGAAAATGACATATTAGCCAGAAATACACAAATAAATATACTTTAGAAATATATTTAAGATGAATAATATATTGTACATTACAAAAACCAAAATATTAAACAGTAAAAAAAATATTAGAAAAACTAGAAAATTACACAGACTCAGAAACAAATAATAATTCAGACCGAATACAGACTAATTAGGTTGGAAATAGTAGAAAATATTACACAAAAGTACAGATACAGGTATATTAGGACAAGAAAAATAATAAAGCATATGAGACAAAAATACAAAAATATCAGACAGAAATATTTGAAAATACTAGGAGGAAATAAATACAGAAATATATATTTTAAAAAAAAAACATTTGACGGAAATTACAAAGTTAATGCAAATAGGAAATTATACAAAAATATTTAGGAAAATGTTGAAAATGGCGTTGTTCATAAAATTAAGTAAATGTATTTTTCTTTTCTTTTCTAATCACGCCATCAATTTGGAAATGAATTCAAAAAAGAAAAGAAATTCATTCAAATAACTGGACAGACAAGTAACAACTGAAAAAGTGTACAGTATGAAACTGGCCATGAGTTATGTCACGTCTTCCGACAAAGCTCTTTGTGTACACGTCTGAGAGCGTCCATTGTGTGCTGTGCAGTGAGGTCAGCCTAGTTTGTTTAGGAGTCCCTTTGTCTCCCTCCGGCCACAAGCCTCGTAACTTTGGCCGTGTGCGCTTGCCGTGGACGGAGGAGGAAAAAACAAACGTTTCTCTATTGATCTGGCACCAAACACATCCTGGCAGGATGCGGCATTCTGCTCACGTCGAATGGGGCGGAGGGACGGGAGGGAGAAGCAGTCAAAGAGTTGGGCCTCTTTAGGATGCATCCAACATGACACTAAGGCCTCCTTTTGTTTTGGCTTCAGTTTTCACTTTGCACTGATGATGAGGTGGCAACTGTTAATTCACCCACGTCACGTGCGATTGTCAGTTTTCAACAATAAAAAGAAGCCATTGCTTTGTTGTTCATAAGGATGAAATATCATTTCACTATTATAGTGGGGCAACAGATCACAGTTTTCAGTATTACAACTATATGGCTAAAATAAATACAGCACACTACCCCCCCCCTCCCGCCCCCCCCCTGACTGTCTGACACGAAATCAGACTACATTTTCCTGTTTTAGGTCAATTGGTATTACCAAAATTATTTCTATTTGCTAAATGCCAGAATAATGAGAGAAGGATTTTTTTAGACACATATTAGACAATACAGTTCTGACTAAAAATATTGGCAATATTACGGCAGGGATTCGCTAAAGGGAGGAGCATGAGTTAAAACATTTGGTACAATTACACAATACAACCAGAACCAAAGCAATACACACACAAAAATGATAAATCGATCTAAAAAAAAAAAGTTACACAACTATTAGAAAGAAAATACAAACGAGTAAAAAAAGAATACAAAAAAATAGACAAAAAGACAGAGAAGTATTAAATATATTATAATGTTAGAAAAAATATTTGAAAATATTAGGGCAAAGATACAAAATTATTAGATGACAAATATAAAAATATCAGAGGAAATCATCGCAGAAACAAAAATTACAAGAATATTAGATGGGGGGGGAAAAAAAGACAAAACGACAAAAACACTGGATCTAATATACATAGACATTACAAAAAACAAAGGACGCAAATGTTAGTGAATGAAAACTATTAGGGGGAAAAAAGAATACCAAATTACAAGGCAAACAAAACAAACAAAAACTAAACAAATAGAAAATGCAAAACTATTAAGATAAAAAATTTGGCAAAAAGTACAAAAATGTATGTGAAATATACAAAAACAAAATTTGACTAATAGTACAAAAATATTGGGACCACAATATTAGGAAAAATATTGAAAATAGAAAAGAAATATGAAAATATTAGACAGTAATCCATTTCATCTCTAGTTTTTGCATTAGCAAAGAGTCTACAGGGATACTGTTCCACTTCAGTTGCCTTTTAATTACAATAGATTTGCATTTAATCTTTAAGATCTGTTTGTTTTTACAAAGTTTTTTTTTTTTTAAACAAAATCATTTGAGCACAAATTTTCTATTTTCCCCATATTTAAGCGCATATTAAATGTTCGGCGGAAATGTCTTCATGATTGAGTCAATGATGGGTTGCGTGAACGCACCCTTGGAAGAAGATGTCAGCTACCAGCAAAATGCCTTCCATCTGTGCTCCGCTCCGACGCCTCATTGACCCGAACACACGTTTTAACATTCCAGGAAGACGTTCTGCGCGAGCGGAGCAGGCCGTGGGGGAGTAACCTATGCAATATGTACAATTTCAGCCAACACAGCTACTCCTATATACGGAATGCTGCAATTTACCACACCCACCGACGAGCATTGCTTATTGGTTTTAATAAGAAAACGAAGGGGAATAAACCTGTTACTTGGTCCATGTGTTTAGACCGCCGCATAAAACAACTTGTGCTGACAGGCATAAATATGCGAGGGCTACTACTATGAGGAATCCAAAATAGAGCGCTTCCTTAAGAGGGCATACTTTTTTCTAAATCTTTGAAAAACAACACTTGTAAAAGAGTAAATGGAAATGTATTGTACTGTACTTTACTTAAAAGTTAAATACAACTGAACTGTACTTGAATGGTAAAAAAAATACAATGATAAAAATAACATACATGAAAAGTAAAAAACTATATTGTAATGGATTAAAAATAAAAAGTTCCAACAGCCTGTATGCATAACTACACGCTTCATTCTAATAAGTTTGATTGTATCGCATGTTTTAAATGATGTAATTTTGATTTGTATTTAATAATAATTATTATTTACATACCACTAGTGGTACTCGTACCACACTGGGTAGCACTTCTCTAAAAATTGCCCAAATATATATATTTTTAAAATGTTAAAAAGAATGCTCGGGGGAAAAAAGAAATTGGGGAAAAGTACATCAATGTTAGACAAAATCCATACATATATTATAAATTCAAAAAGATTACAAATACTAATATTAGAATGCAAATTTGATGCAAATTTCCAAACGGTGGGACTAATAAAGGTAAGCTTGTCTTATATTAAATAAATAGTATAACATAAAAACATCTAAAAGCATCAGGCAAAAAAATGTAAAATATTAGTAATAAAAGTATTATAGTATAAAAATACCCAAATATGAGCACAATCTAAACTTGAAACATACAAAAATATTAGATGAAAAATGGGGAAAATATTTGAAAGAAAATTAAGCACACAATGCATGAATATTAGGCATTAAATACAAAAATAATGTCAAAAAACACTGAAATGGACTGAAATGTTAGAGAAAAACCATGTGTATACTTGGAAAAAAAATACAATAACTAGATTACGAATACTCAAATGTTAGAATAAATGTTTTTTTAATTACATGAAAAATAAAAAGTACCAGTCAAATAAAAAACTACTAGGTAGAAAATACAAACATATCACGTAAAACCTAAAAGCATATTACATAACAATACAAAACATATTTGAGACAAAAATATTAGAAAATAATACGAATCCATTAGACATAAATATATATAAAATATGTAAATATGAGTACAATTACATATTACATTAAATATACAAAATATTAAATGAAAAATACAGACCTACAATTAAAACATGTATAACTATGAGGCAAAGAATACCAAAACAAATGTTTTCAAAAAACAAGAATAAAAATATCCAATTAGTACCTGGAAATAATTTACAAAATGTGTTAATCTTATGAGGATTCACCTTAGTGAGCGTCTAACAAGTAATATAAAAATAGCAGTAATAAAAATAACAACAATATTTTTTAAATTAGACGAAAATAACAACAAAATAACAAAATATAACCACTCCACTAAAGGAAACTGAATTTTAAAATGAGAAAGTTCTGCATAAAAAAGAAAATAGATTTAGCTCGTTGAAGATAATTAGCTCTAGTTTAACTTCCGCCTAAATAGTAAAATACAGGCAAAGAGCAGTCTGGAAAGTAGGTGTTACGTAGTAACACAAACTCAACGTCAACGTAAATACATACACATATGGACAAATTAATACATAGGTAAGCAGCTACGTTTTCTTAAAAGAAATTAGCCCCACGGCTAGCCAGCGCGACGTTAGCGATGCAAGGTAACGTTTAAGTCGAGCTCGTACCTTTCGGTGTTTAGAGGTAGCGCTCCCTCAGTCCTCAGTTAAGCCAACATTTGTGGTGTTTGAGCCGGGATAAGGGGACCCGTCGCCCCCCCCCACAAACCCCTTCCAATGTTACGGCTTTTGATGTCCTGTTGCTACTTGTGAGATTCAGCAGAGACAAGCAGGAAACATAAGTCTTTCCTGGTCGTAGAAAGTTCCGTGGTAAATTCGTCACGGGACCTGAAGGCAACAGGCGTGTGATTTTGACCTTAAATGCATATTTCTAGTTCCGGTATGTACTTTCAAAATGCATTGCAGAATATTTATACATTTTGGAAGAAAAAAAATGCTAGCAAACAACCACAAAGCGATAAACAGATTTTGTCTGTTTGATGATGGCTGAATAGTTTTGAAAGGGCTTTATAAACTCGAGGACATACATTTGAGCTTTTACTTTTTTTTTTTTTTTTTTTTTTTACAACAGGTTCCGGTTTTATGTGCTTTGCTTGACACTTTACACAGATGATGACTCAAAAATGCAGCGTCGATTCGAAAAGAAACATGTTAGTGCCATCTACAGGCTAAAGTAGAACTTGCTACTAAATAGCCACACTTGTTCGATATAAATTAGTCTGGATTGAGTACAAAAACTGAAAATACCAGTTTAATTTTTTGAGAGGGAGTCGTAGCTGTGGTAACTGGTAAGTACCAAAATATTGCATGGAAACATAAACAAATAGAAAAAAAAATACAAAAATGGTCGGGAATAAATGCAAAAAGAATAGATGAAAAATATTCGAAGAAAAAACTCAAATATTAGGCAAATATGTAAAGATATTAGATGGAAAATGCACCCCAAAAAGTTTTTAAAATACAGAAAAAATAAAACAAAAATATCGGACGAAAATTCCCAAAACTATTATAACAATATAAAATAATAATACTATACTAGTATTGGCGACAAACTGCAAAAATATTAGATTGCGCAGTATGGATGTGACTATTTTGTCCACTGGGTGGCAGCAAAACACTTTATACAACAGCACCGGTAAAGTGATTGTGGTGGTAGATTAAATTGAGTGGATGGTAGTCTATCGACAGTTGTTTTCTGTTTGTAATTGTACCGCGTTCTTTTGTAATTTTTCCGGTTCTTTTGTTGATAAGTTTGTGGAAGGAGTCAATGATCAGACCAAGAAATAAGCAGTCATATACACAAGACATTTCCACGCATTGGAGGTCATTCAGCGTCTCGCCAGGATGAGCCGGTCATCTTCTGGGATCTGTTTTCCTTTTATCTGTGTCTCTACCGTTGCCACAAAGTGTAGGGAGTTTCCATCGGTTATCCCGAGTGCATAACTTCTAGTCAGGAGGTGCCTGGGTACCTTGCTTGACACATTTGCAACTCCTGATAGCACAAAGTATGATGATAGTCACTCAAGCGGGATCAAAAATTGCTCCATGGATGTTTAAAGCAGTGACAAAGATGTGTCTAATATTTTTATGTACAGTGGGTACGGAAAGTATTCAGACCCCTTGAATGTTTTACTCTTTTTTTTTTTTATATATTGCAGCCATTTGTTAAAATAATTTAAGTTCATCTTTTCCCCCCACAGTGTATGCACAGCACCCCATCTTGACAGAAATGGAATTGTTAAAATTTTCGCAGATTTATTAAAAAAGAAAAACTGAAATATCACACAGCCATAAGTATTCAGACCCTTTGCTGAGTACTTAGTAGAAGCACCCTTTTGAGCTAATGCAGCCATGAGTCTTTTGGGGAACGATGCAACAAGTTTTTCACACCTGGATTTTGGGATCTGCTATTCCTCCTGGCAGATCCTCTCCAGTTCTGTCAGGTCGGACGGTGAACGGAGGTGGGCAGCCATTTTCAGGTCTTTCGAGAGATGCTCAATCGGGTTTAAGTCAGGGCTCCGGCTGGGCCGTTCAAAAAGAGTCACGGAGTTGTTCTGAAGCCACTCCGTTATTTTAGCCGTGTGCTTAGGGACCTTAAGTGCAGCAGAATTTTTTTTGTAACCTTGGCCAGATCCGTGCCTTGCCACAATTCTGTTTCTGGGCTCTTCAGGCAGTTCCTTTGACCTGATGATTCTCATTTGCTCTGACATGTACTGTCAACTGTAAGCTCTTATATAGACAGGGGTGCGGTTTTCCTCATCGAGTCCAATCAGTCTAATCAAACACAGCTGGACTCCAAGGAAGGTGTAGAACCATCTCAAGGATGATCAGTAGAAATGGACAGAACTCGAGTTGAATATATGAGTGTCACAGCAAAGGGACTGAATACTTACGGCTGTGTGATATTTGAGTTTTTCCTTTTTAATAAATCAGCAAACATTTCCACAATACCGTTTTTTTCCCTGTCAATACGGGGTGCCGTGTGTACTTTAATGAGGAAAAAGAAGTAACTTAAATGATTTTCACAAATGCCTGCAATATAACAAAGAGTGAAAATTTTAAGGGGGTCTGAAAACTTTCCGTGTCCACTGTATACTGTATTCTTTTATATGTCTACATTGTATTATTATGATTCTGAATTCTTTTTTTGGGCCATATCACCTTTGAAAAAGAGACCTTAGTCTCAAGAGGTTTTTATTTTTCCGGTTAAACAAAGGTTTTGATTGATTTGTAATATCTGTAACTGTGTACCATAAAGGGCAGGTCTGGTGATAGGCGGTTGTGACGTCAGGTTGTGATAGCGAGTTGGTAGAACAGCGAGAATATGGACTAAACACTTGAATGGCACTTGCCGACATTAACATTTATTATGTGGTTACGGGCACCCCTTGGAGGGGCCCCTCAAAGTCTCCCAAGCCAACTTTTGGCCCACTGGGGCCCGCATGAAAGAACCATTCTGCCTCAACAAGTGACAGAAGCACTTGTCCGCTTCCTCAAACGTTCCACCAATCGCGTGAATCCCCGTCCGAAACACTATCCGCCAATCAGACGAGAGTCTCTCCTCGTTCCTAACCAATCCCACGCGAGCCTCGGCTCCTTTCTGACCAATCGCTGGCGAGGCCGCCCGCGCAAGGGGGCTGGGCGCGAGAATCGGCGGGATGGACAAACATCACATCGCCGAATGGAGTGAGCCGGGGACGTCCGCGCTGCTAGCAACGAAAGCAAAATGATCGCGTTTATATAGTTTTTAGCGGTTTTTTGCGTCGTGGGCGTGCCTCCGAATACACGAGAGACGACGAGGACGAAGTTACGCTGCTCCTCGGAGGGATGTTGCCGCCTATACACTGGCTTTTAGCGAAGAGAAAGTAATAATGGCGACGCAAGATGGCTAGCCGAATAATGCTAACGAGAGCCGTAAGCGAACACCCGCGGACACTTCTATGGATGAACGTCCACATTTGTGGCATTTGAGCGAGGTGAGGCATAATAACACGCAGGAGAGGTCCACGCATCCCGGCCTCCGTCATGGACAAAGTGAGGTCGTCACGCAGGTGGGTGGGAGTCGTAACGTGAGGCTTGCGTCACTGTCGTACGTACGTCACTCAATTTACGTGACCCCCCCCCCCATGATACATACAAACACACTTATTTTTACTAGTTAATAACATGTATCGTAGCAGGGATTGTGTCGAATTTAATATTATTTGAAGCCACTATAACTTTATTAGTTGGAAAATTAATCCTACGCCTATATATAGAAACATAAACAAACCGTACAGTACTTAATAATGATTCAATTAAAAGGTAGAGCACATAAACGTTCAATAAAAATTAGGGATGGGTGAGTATCGACACCTGCCTTATTTCAAGGTTTGGGGTACTCGTGAAGGCTGCTGATACCAGCCACCAATACTTAAAGCAAAAAAAAAAAAAAAAAGTCCGACATATAGTCCTCCTTGCCAGTAATTGGCCCTACACTACACGATAATCATGTGCGTCAGAAAGAAAAAGATCTTTGTTCACAGTTATCTGTGATTGTGTTAATTGAAATTTTAAATATCAAAGGTATCGGTAAGTACTCAAGAGGTGAATACTCGTGCTGAAATCGGTCTGAAGAAAAAGTGATGTCTAACATCCCTAATAAAAATGTTGCCTAATTAAATTTTTGAAAACAAAAAGATTAAATGCAAATGTTTGGACTTCAAAGTTAAATACAACCGAACTGTCCTTAAGCCCTGCAACATAATATATATAACATATAACATTATATACAGTTTGAACGTTTTATTTAGTGATTCTCACAGACCGCTAGATTGAACCCGCGTACCACTAGTGGTACTTGTACATACTCAGAGAAAATACTGCATTTCTGTTTGATGTGGGCGTGCTGTGATTATGCAATAGCAGCATCCAGACACTTACACACACAATCATAACACAACACAACACTGTAGCGTTGCTTTTAACTGGAGAAAAAGTACACAGGAGACCCAAAAATATTTTAAGAAAATTGTTTTGAATAATAATAAATTAGACGTACTTACTCCCATGTCTCCTTTAGAGTAGGGTTACATCGTGTTTCGTCTTATCATTGACATTTATTGCACATAAACAGATAGAAAACATGAATTTATTACAGCAAACATGGATCCAACAGCACTTTGACAGGAAAGTGTGTGCCAAAAACAGCATTTTACTCAATAAAATTGACTTGCAATCCTAAAGTCATATGATGTTGTTAATATTTGAGCCCTAACTGGACATTTAGGAATAGACCACACCCCAACTTACCTCAAGGAGGTGAAAGAGCCCGTTGATCGCTCGGGATAACCCCCCCGGACCACCCGCCCCCTTTTTTTCCTCCTGTTCCTGTTTATGGCATTGACAGAAGCAGCTCCTGCCAAAATCCAAGTGACTCACTCGAGTTTCCACAGTGATGAAGAGTTTTGGAGGGAACGCTGTTTTCCCTCCCAAAATATTGGGCGAAAAATGTTAAGATGAGAAATGCGCATTGTGAGCATTAGGCAAAGAAGGCACAAACCTCAGATGGAAAAAAACACTAGACAAGAAATTAAAAAAAATTGGGATGGAAAAATACACAAATATTAGAAAAAAAATACTTGGCAAAAATTCGAAATTATTTGGATCAGAAATGCAGAAATATTGGATGAAATGTACCAAAATGTTAGGCAAACAATGCATACATTAGATATGCAAGCAAACAACCACACAGGGATATTAGGGACATTAGATTAAAAAAATGTCAGTCTGCAAAAAAGTCAAAATATTGGATGGAAAAATAATTTGTTTTGATTAGAAATAAGAGAATATTGGACAACAAAATGTCTTTTTTATTAAGATGGAAAAATACCAAAGTATTACACAAAGAATACAGAAATATTAGATTGAAAAAGGCTAAAATATTAGATGAAAAATTCACAAATATTTGGAAAAGATAAAAACAAAGTCACTAGGCAAATATGGGACACAAATGTTAGAAAATAATGCTAAAAATAGAAAACTATTAGGCAAAAACAATACTAAAATAGGCATCACAAAATACAAAAATATTCAGGGGAAAATGCTAAAATATTGGAAGGAAAAATACACAAATACCAAAAATTGTAGTTGAAAAATACAAGAATATTGGACAAAAATGATATTTAGGGGAAAAAACAAAAATAAAAAATATTCGGCCCAATAATACAAAATATTATAAAAAATAAAAAACTATTAGACAAAAAAACCTGTTGGGGGGGGAACAAACAAAAATATTCAATGAAAAATAATTTACAGAAAATATATAGGTCCTCTTTATAGAAATGAATGTCACCTTAATCACGACCCATCATTCCTGCTCAAATGGAGTGTCTGTATGATTTGTGTGTACTTGTAGCCACGACAAGGACGAAGAGCCGCACTCCACAGATACCGACACGAAAGAGAGGAGCAAAGACAAGAAGGTTTTGTGCAAAGTGAAGTGGTCCCGTGATGAGGTAATAGCCGTGCACTTCAGTCTCAAGTCTAACTATTGTTTTACCTAACAAGAACTTTACCTGATTTTTGTTGTTGTTGTTGTTGTTGTTGCTTCCCCAAGGACGAAAAGCTGAAAAAGCTGGTGGAGCAACATGGCACAGACACTTGGAAATTAATAGCCAACTATTTCCCCGTAAGTGTGCAGTCTCACGTCGTGCTTGACGTAAAATGCTTGGAAAGTTTTAACAATGAGCATCCAGACTCAAAGGTACTCGTAGATGAGTAGCTTGCAGGTAGAAAGAGTAGTAAATACTGCAGGTGAGAAGATTGGAAAGTATGTAGTGTAGGTAGGTAGAGAGGTTGCTAGGTACATGACCAATGCAGTAACTGAGTCATAATCAGTTTATGTTTGTGCATTTGCTGCACTGTCAATTTGAAATAATGTCCTGTTTTTGAATAAGGGTATGGAAATGTATGCGATTAATTCTTTAATTAAAAAATAATCTTCAGATTAATCAATTATCGGTCGAATACTCGATTCTAAAAATATTTGGTAGCTGAAGCCCTAACATGTAGATAGATAGGAAAGTACGTAGGTACTAAATACGTAGGTAAGGTGGTAGGAAGAAAAGTTGGTAGCTCAGGTAGGTAGGAAAGTATGCGGGCCGGTTGGTAGTTAGGTATGTAAGAAACTAGGTAGATTGGTAAATTTATAGTAGATGAGGATAAGAACATATACGGTAGATGAATAGGTAGACAGGCAGGAAATTCGGCAGATATTTTTGGCAGGGAGTTACAGTATATTCTTTTCCTACCTACAGTATCTACTTCCCTTCCTTCCTACCTGTCTACCAGCCTTCCCAGGCCACACTACCTAGCAACCTAACAAACTGTCTATTTAGCGTGATAGTTCCTCTTTCAAAGATGATAGGCATATTTGTTTTCATATCCGTAATGTGGTGTCTCAATCACACATGTCAGGGTAGGACAGATGGCCAGTGTCAGCACCGCTGGCAGAAGGTCCTCAACCCTGAGCTGGTGAAAGGCCCGTGGACAAAGGAGGAGGATCAGAAGGTAAGAAGATCCGGGAGTGTCGTGTCTCACACACACACACACACACACGCACACACACGCTCGCTCACATCGTAGGGGACAGAAGGCAGAAAGTGCGCCATATTTACTGCCCGCCAAAATAAAAACGTTTTTGGCTTCGGCCCATGGCGCCTGAACCAAACGCTCCACTACATCATTGCTAATATAAACACCTCACAAGTGGCTGCTTTTGAGCCCTTTTCCTGTTGGGAGGGGAGCACCAGCCCGCACTACAATGCCCTCCTTGAATGGATCTGGAGCTTCAAAATTAAAACTGCAGTTAACCCTCGCTTTTCGTGAGAGTTAGGGACCGAGCCCCGACGCGACTATAGAAAATTTGAGTACTGGACACCACTCCTAATTTTTTTTTTTTACAATTGCCCATACAAAGGCTTAAACCCCAAATATCTGATTCTGATTCTGATCAGAATCAGAATCTGATTCTGATTCTGATTCTGATATACCCTAAATTATGGAGTATAACATAATCACATAATATAATTAAATAGAATGTGAATAACAAAATCGTTTTTGCAGCATTTTTTTTCTTGCATCAATTCAGTGGACTTTGTTCTGGTCCTTCTGGAGTGTGTGCCTTGGCAACCTCGGGGCAGTGTAATACGAACAGATGTGAAAGTGGAGCTGGGGTTATAGTAATCATTTTCGGAGAGCGTAAAGAATATATGCCTGTGAGTTATATTGTCGGCCATCATGTTTTCCTGCACCGTTTGTGTTCAAATCGCCATTGGGTAAACTGTTTTAACACCTCGACACCGATGGTATTCGTTAGCCCGTCGAGGGCTTTTTGCGTTGTTTTTTGTTGTTGTTGTTTTTTTAAACATTAACAGATTTACCTAATGCAAAGCTATGTAGTTGTTTTCACTGCATGACGTGTAATTGTCTTTGTTTTATGATTAGTTTGACTGGGAGTGGAAATAAACTGGGAGTGGAAATAAACGGCTTGAAGCCTCCTTTTTGAAGACTTGTTCTCTATCTGCCAAACTGCTGCTTGTTGTGAAATGAGTTCAGTTGAGTTCACTGCCACCATACAGAGCTCGTCTCTCCTGTTCTTGCTCGCAAGTCAAAGCTAAAAAAAAACAACGGCCGAGCAACGGATTGTATCGCGAATCAGTGGGGGTTCACTGTGCTATATACTATATATTTTTATGAACAATGGAGCCTTTGTGCAGGTGATCGACCTGGTGCACAAGTACGGCCCCAAACGCTGGTCGGTGATCGCCAAGCACCTGCAGGGCCGCATCGGAAAGCAGTGCCGCGAGCGCTGGCACAACCACCTCAACCCCGAGGTGAAGAAGTCGTCGTGGACGCAGGAGGAGGACCGGATCATCTACGAAGCCCACAAGCGACTGGGCAACCGCTGGGCCGAGATCTCCAAGCTCCTTCCCGGACGGTAAACGCCCGCTGAATTGAAAAATCCAAACTTCCGAGGTGTCTAATGTCGATAGGAGGCTGTTTAAACACATTTTCAAGTGCACACACGGTATCTATGTAGGCTAAGGACATGCACACACTGGTAGCTTACACTACTGTTTGTTTTTCCAGGGCAGAAAAAAAAAAAATCATCTGACATTGAATAAACAGCAACATATTTCACACAGAACATTAACGTCAAAGACATAGGTTCCTACAGAAGCATTAAATTACTGAAACCGCATAAATTGGAATGTTTTCAAGTTTTGAAAGGTGCTTTAGGGAATGTGGAATGTGATTTTTTTCTTCATCTCAACGCATCAAACATTTTAAAAGTTAATATTAAATTAATAAATAATAATATATTTTATATATTACCATAATTAACACGGTTTTGTGGTTTTATTTCACACATTGAAAGAGCAGAGGATGAATAGAGCAGGTTGCGAAAAATATATATAAAGCAAAGAAAGGCTGAAATATTGAATGGAATAATACACAAATATTGAAGGAAAAATACACAAATATCAAATAATACACAAATATTAAAGGGAAATATTTGAGAATTTAAAAAATATTCAATAAAAAATACACAAATATTTGGAAAAAATATTAGGAAAAATATACACAGACTAATCATACAAAAATTAGGGAAATAAATGCACAAATAGACTAAATATACAAAAATATTAGGGCACAAATAGTACACAATTGTCAACCAAAAATAGAAAACTATTGCTACTATGCATCCATCCATCCATTTTCTGAGCCGCTTCTCCTCACTAGGGTCGCGGCCGTGCTGGAGCCTATCCCAGCTATCATCGGGCAGGAGGCGGGGTACGCCCTAAACTGGTTGCCAGCCAATCGCAGTATTTCTACAATAAAAATGTAAAAATATTCCATGTGAAATGAACCAATATTTGGAAAAAGGAAATAAATACTCAAATATGACACTAAAAATACAAAAGTGTTAGTACACAAATATTACCAGATAAGCACAATATTAGACAAACAATACAACCTATTAGACAAATATACTAGAAAACTACATAATTATATGAGCACTTATCGGCGACTCGCAATCATGACAAGTCATTTGTTTAAAGGTACAGAGAACGTGATGTACACTAATAGCCTTGTGTGATGGGCTGCATGCTACTTGGACAGCAAGCCACTTATGAAAAGTGGGAAATGTGTACAAATAACCTTAAAACAGCACTAATGAGTGTTTTTGCTGCTTGTAATGTGTTCTTAACAGGACGGACAACTCCATCAAGAACCACTGGAACTCCACCATGAGGAGGAAAGTGGAGCACGAAGGCTACCTGCAGGACGTCAGCGCCAAGACGTGCACGTCCTCCCACGGCGGCGGCGGCGGCAAGAGGCGCCATCGCTCGCCAGGTCCTCCTCCGACACCCGCCGAGGCGCAGCGCTGCGACCGGAGCCCCCTGGCCCCTGTGACGGCACCCAACCAGGTCCACGTTCACTTCGGACTCCACGTGGATTCCACGCACTTGTCGCATTTGTTGATGGCTGCTTGTTTGCCTGTTTGTGTAGATGGCAGGCTATCACTTTGCTGCTCAAGGATCCCACCTGATGGACACTTCAGGTTTCATTCCGGTGAGTTTCACTATTTAGAACAGCTTCCAGGTGTCTTAAGAATATGTCTGTGAGATGGTTTTGTCAAAACACCCCTAGGATCAAGAATTACAGCGTACTTTTTACCCTCTATGTCGAGACTCGCTCCTGTCTCATACATATGAGCCACTCCTCACCCTGCCCCACTCTCTGCCGAGACTGGCTTTCGTTACCGTGACGACTAGGAGGGCGGTTACTTGTTTAGCCCCGGGTTTGGGGTCAGTATTGTGTAAATTAGCCGCAATCCATCGAAATCAGGACGGCTCGCTCACAGACACATTTTGTGAAACAGGCAGATAAAAAATGTACTTGACTTACCTAAAAGAGACATATTGTGTTTCCCCCCCCCCCCCCCCACAATGTCAAACAGTTCCCGGTTGTCTCAATAACATGTTTTTGTCATGCTTCTATCAAAATACCCCAAGGATCAAGAATTCTAGCTCACCTTGCAAATATCAGCTCGTTTTTATAGACTGTTGGCCCAATGGCCAGTCTAGCATTTGTTACCATGGCGACCAGGCGATAACCCTGGTATTACGACTACAGCGACAGAGCCCAGAGTGAAATAAAAGTGAGTGCTGATAAAGACAATACAATCATTTTCACTCGTGGAGGCAGCAGTTAATATACTACTACTGTGTGTATATGGCCCATGAACACATCACCAAACAAAAACAACCCACTGCCACCGCGTCGTCCACTTCATCGAGCAATCAAGTTTGTTCTCAGGGTAATCTGTGCATCCAGTCCAGTCCATCCAGACAACTTAATATTGGCTTAGTTGTTTTATTTCACATTTGATCGGTGGGAAACCTTTCCGCATACCCACCTATTTGTATACAAGCTATTAAAAAGTCATTTTTCCATAATACGTTATGTCCCCGTGAATGTGTTCTGTATTCTTCAATTTCCGTACTTTCCTGTGTTGATTCTTGTGATCGCTAACGTTGTGGACTTCAAATCAAACCCTTGAACGTCCTGTTATTTTTCATCTAACAGGCGTATGCCTCCTCCTCTCCTGTGTCATTTTTTGTACTTTTAAATCTGTTTGTTCGTGTTGTCATCTCCTGTTCTTTTTAATTCCTTCCGTTTTTCCCCCGTCCCCGTTCGCTTCCTCCCTCCTGCCGCCCCCGTTTCAGCCGCCCTGCCCGGATGATCCCGACAGAGAGCAAAGAATTAAGGAGCTCGAGCTGCTGCTTATGTCAGCCGAGAGCGAAGTCCGGCGCAGAGGTCCATGTGTAAGCGCAGCACACTCCCCGGCTCAGTGGGTGTTAGCGATTAGCGTAGTCTGCGTGCCTGCCTGCGTATGTGTGTGACATACATACGCTGCAAAAAAAGAGGTTCATTTCCTCAAATTTAGATTTCTTTTTGCAGTGTATCTATGTTAAAACTAGAATGATACACGTGTTTTTTTTTCTTTTCTCTAGTGTTTCTCTTGTAGTAGCTAGCTTCTCATCTTTCTACTCATCCTGACTGGCTTGAAGCTGCCCATGGTAGTCCCAACAACCCCCCCCCCCCCCAATCTCCATTATCTAGGACCCCTCGTAGTCCTCTCCGCCTCTAACTCACTCATTCTGCTGATCGCCGCCTCATTTCCCATGTCGCTCCTGTCTTCCCAGAACTTGGAACAATACTCGGCCTGGTCGGACGGCGTGCAGGATACGGCGAACAGCAGCAGCCTGGAGGCGCAGGCCGACAGGAGGTCCTGGTCGGAGCCGGAGAACCCGCGAGGAGACCCCGGCCAGCTGCCCGCGTCCCCCAGCAGGTTCCTGGCTGTGGAGGCCAGCACGGTGTTGTCCACCCTGCAGACCATACGTGACTTCGCGGAGACCATGGATCTCATCGATTCGGTTAGGAAGAAATGACGTAACAAACCATTAAATGTTATTGGTTAAGATCATTTAGATTCATTTAGATGGCAACAATGATTTAGCAGTCGTGCAATTAATTTTGCCTCCCTTACATAAAGATCGACAAATGATTCTTAACTATCGATTACTTGACCAACCGATTATTTTGTCCATCCATGTTTGTAAAGCGTAAAAGCGTGAAAATGGTGCTTCAAAAGGTGTTTGTTTACAGACTGCTGATATATTCCTTATGTATAACTGATATATTACTTGTATATAATGTATTTAAAACTTGGCTTTCATGACACGCTGTTATTTGTTTATAGAAGAGAGTCCATACAAAATAATCCAAAACAAAAAAATATTAGAGTAAAAATACAAAAATATTAGACATCTGTCTTAACTTACTGTCAACAATGAGATGTTTTTAAGTGGAACAGCAGCTGCTGTGTTAGTTAGAAGACTTTTCTATTGCATTCCGTCTTCTCTGTACACTGTCTCCTCTTCCTGCCGAAATGAGCTTGAAAATTGTTCCTGGATAAGCATAAGAGCCCTAAACGTGTTGAATGTATTAAAGATGGACTGTAGATGTGTTTTGCCCTGCAGGACCCGGCGGCATGGAGCGACGTGGCCAGTTTCGACCTCTCTGAGACGGCGGCGGCGCCCCGGCACGACCAGGCCGTCTTCGCCTCGCTCCTTCAGGAGAGGACGGCTGACGCTTCGGCCGGCTTCTCAGTGCACGCGGCCTGCCCGACCACCTCCGCCGCCAAGGCGTCCGCGACCAGGAGGAGGAGGAGAGAGCGAGGCGAGCCGTCACCTCTGTGCGACAGGACCTACGGCTCCTATTTGGAAAACATTTCCAATTCGCCAAAGAGGACGCACAGCAAGTCTCTGCCGTTCACGCCGTCGCGGGTAAACCGCATCAGTCCGTTTCGGCCATTAAGTTGAACTATCGTATTGAAGTGTCTTGTCTTGTCGCAGTTCTGTAACGTATCAGCGGCGGAGCATCTGAACTTGGAGAACCCGGCGCTCACCTCCACGCCTGTGTGCGGCCAAAAGTGCCTCCTCAGCACGCCGCTTCACAAAGAATCCACCCCCAAGCACCAGAAAGAGAACGATGGGTAAGTGACGTGCAAGTCAAAAGTGCCGTAAAGTACGCTAATTTCCATTAGCCCATCAAGGAGTTTCGGATAGCATTAGGCTAGCGGACTTTCAGTCAACGAAATTCTATAGTTTGATCGAACATTGTGGTGCTTAACTGTACAACGTTTAATTCTCTTTTTTTTAGGTGTCAGGTTTATACAGTAAACTTCAACGGGCAGTTGTAACATATTGTGGATCAGGCTTTTTTCGCCCATAGCTGCTTCAGGTGATGTCCCTCCGCGCTTGCCTTACTGTTGTTGTGTAGAGCTCCAGAGGCTGAATAAAGTCTACTGCAGCGCGCTCATTCAGCTTTCGGTCTTTCTCCATTCAAATACTGTACACAGGAGCGACGAATAAACAGCTTTTATGCCAAACTGTACCGGTACCCAAAAAAAACAAAAAAAAGTCTTATTGTTTGATTTCTGATAGCGATATATTGCGGTACTGTTCTTGTAGTGGTATACCATGCAACTCTAACATATATTAATGAATTGTTTTAGTTCGAGGACACCCAAGTTTCGTAAAACGATCATGATTCCAACACCGAGGACGCCGACGCCCTTCAAGAACGCTTTGGCGGCACAGGAGAAAATGCACGGCCCGCTAAAGATGGAGGTAAGAGTCACTGATATAGCGATATTATAAGGCAGCAGGCCATCTGAACTCTTTTTGCTAACCAAAACAGCAGCCACCGAAGCATGTACTGTGAACAGTCTCTCAGGTGAATTAGTGTGGTGTGGAGTCTTGCCGTGTGATGTAAACAGGTTCCCTGCACGTCAAAATATTCCTCAAAATAAATTAATAAAAAGCAAGTTCATTAATAATTACTGAGTAAATAGGAACTAATTGAAGGTGATCCAGATATTTCTATTGATTTATTTATTTTTCAGCCACAGCCATTGGCTTTTCTGGAAGAGGACATTCGCGAGGTTCTGAAGCAGGAGACTGGGGCGGACATCTTTAACAGAGCGACTGTTTTGCAGCCCGACTACAGAGCGTGGAAACAAAACGTACACACCAGCACTCTAAGGACACACACACTCGACACTGGCAGAACGCGGTCCTTTAATCCTTATGTGTGTGTTTGTATTGCAGATGGAAGGTCCAGCGAGAAAAGTGCGCAAGTCCCTGGTGCTGGACCCCTGGGGGAAAGACTGCCTTAGTGTGCAGCTGTTCCAGGATCAGCTCAATAATGCACAAGTGAGTCAAAGTGATAACAATGCTCAGTATTATAACGCGAATGATCACGGTTATCAGTATTATCAGGATATATTGCTCAAATAAATACATCAGGGATGGCACAAGACAAAACATTCGGTACACTTATTTGAACTATTTATAAATGAATGCTAAAGTAATCAACAAATATAAACAATTTAGAAAATAAGAAAATCAAAAGATTAAACATCTTAAAAATACAACAATCTAGAAAAAAATACTAAAAAACAATAATTGACAAATAAATCCAAAAAATAAACGCCAGAAAAAGTATTTAGATAAAAATAGAAGACAAAGAAGACAAAGTTATTGGGGAAAAAAACACCTAAAATAGTCGACACCAAATTGTTATTGTTGAATGTACTGCAGGTTCTGGATGACAGTCTCCTGTCCAGCTCCTCTCTGAGCTCCCCGACCTCCGAGCAGCAGCAGCAGCACGGGGAGGCGGCGGAGCAGGAATGTGTTCATCCTTTGACGGAGCAGCGGGAGACTCCTTCGGTATCATCGCAGCACTCTCGCCGCTTCGTCGAGAAGACGACCCACAGAGCCGCCAAACAGGTGATTGACACTCTACTATATTGTGGAATAATCCATTTTGACCCGATTACTTGATTGGATCATCGGTAGAATAATTGATTCCAAAGATATTTAACAGTTTCAGCCCTAGTTCCATTGGTACGCAAAGCAGCGGCACCAACCAAAGTACATAAACACTCCCTCAGATTAATTAACGATAAATGATCGGTTCCGCAGGTGAGCGAGTGGGAAGCGGTGGTCTACGGCAAGACGGAGGACCAGCTGAGCATGACGGAGCAAGCCCGTCAGTACCTGATCCCGTACCCGTCGCCTGTCGGCCCCTCCCCTAGGCCCCTTGTACTATAGGCGCACCCTCACGAAGATCAACACGCACTCTACTACCCCAACTGAATCCTCTTGTCCAAATCCCATAAGAGACAATCCAGTGTCTTTCCCATTCGGGTTTCTCTTTAGTTTTTTCAGAACCGACTTCTGTGTTTTTGGTCTGCACTATTCTGTCATGAAGGAATCCGACGCGATGAATTTGACGAGGAGGGCATGAACGCCTTTCAACAGAGGGAACCCAAAATTGCCTCATCAGAGCCGTAACAGTAGGTAAGGCAAAACCGCAGTGAAAGCGGCTTATCGAGTAGTTGACGGACGCTTTCGACACAATAGGGTGGCGGAAGTGGGTGTTACAGCTCTGATGCTGCCTCCCAAGATGGGTGCCAGATTTTTTGCCTCTTTCGAACTGAGATCTTGTAAAACTAACTGGATGTAGGCGGGATATTGCCGAAACCTTCGCACAAGCACAGCGTCCCGCATTGAGATGATTCGGTGACATCATTATCCAGTGTGACGTGTCATTGAAACACTTGTCACACAATTGCTTTCAACACAACAGTGGTGAGAGAAGAGGTTCTCAAACTTCTGGCCCGTCTTTTACAGCTCTGATACAGCCTTCGTCCAGCCGTTCTGTCTGTGCCGTTTCTATGGAAGAGCAACACAGAAGCCAGACGGGAAAATAATTATTTTTTTTGTTTGTGTGTATTGGGGGGCGGATGTGGGGGGTTAATGGGGTCTTGTTATGGTTTGAGGATAAACTGGATAGCACTTGTGATTGTTTTTAATTTTTGAACAAAACGTCCCCTGGTCTACAGCCGAGTTGAATGTATTTCAATGTAACAGGAAGGGTACCTTAATGTTGAGTTTGTTGTATTTATTATTATCATTATGGCTTAGATATTAATATAAAACAAGACAACCATGGAGTGAGTAGATGAACTAAAATAAAAACAAAAAGTTGGCATATGGACAGCGTTTGCTCTGAGCAGGCTGTAGCTATTATTTATTTACTAATTTATTTATGTCACATTTTTAAAGAGCAACTATGGAAATTTTATCATCACAATCGGCCTAAATACCCTATATAGTATATAGGCTCATTCCGACCAGTCAACATCCGGCCATTCATCATTTAGTCACGTTTCTTTATCTTTTTAGAAGTTCATAAGCATATTTCTGACCTCTAATCATAGACAAATTGCACTTTTTGTATTAACGTCGACATGATTTTGTTTTGTTTATGAAGGTGTAGCTTTTTGTGTATTAGTATGACTCCTCTTTCCAAATCCAATACATGAAACAAATTGAACATCATGCCGTTCGATTGAAACGCTAAAACGCTATGAGTATCCCCCCCCCCCCCCCCCAAACATCCTGAGCATATTAAAGAAGAGCGATGGCCTTCATACCGAGACTGGTACTCATAAAATTGTCCCGATACTAAACACCAATACCACATGACATACTTTCCGGGTAGGAGCAATGTCAGACTGCAAATTCCGCTCTGCAAAATGGATGGTATTATCAAGTATCAGTACTCTGTATTTTGGCGATTATTCAAATGTAAATACTCGTACTTGGTGTTAAAAAAAAAAGAAAAAGTAGTATCAGTGCATCCCTGTAAAGAACCATTTTGAGGCCCATACTAAAGGATGGTTGCCCCATCCCGGATTTAAAGTAACACTACCAGGGTCTTTTTGTTTTCTAATCTGGATTATCCCGCATTACAAGTAAGAATAAGAAGGAAATCTTGTCAGGGAGGTCAAGTGGAAAGATTAAGAGTTTTTATGTGTATATATGATGTTTTGTTGTGATTTTGAGGAATGGAGTGCGTATATAATGATACAAATGCAATAGAAGCAAAGCAATACTACTGTAATCGTGTGTAACGCTGGCTGTCCTTTGTAACAGTATTTTGTAGCTACCCATTTCTACCTGCTCTGCATTTGGGACAAATAAATGCAATTTGTTGCCCGGTATTTTGGGTTTTATTGTTTGTATAAATGCATCAATATCAGCCACCTAAAAAAAAAGTGTGTGTGGAGGGGTCAAAGGCATCATGCGAATTTAAACTGAAGTTTCAAAGATAAAGTGTGTTTTAGGTAGCATTTAAACTGCACTTAAATGTAAATTAAAACTGATTACTAAATAGCAATTGAATTTTTATAAATAGATCAGTAATGCCTTCTAAATTAATGATTTTTTAATAATATATTTTAAAAGGCCAAATTAAAAAGATGCTGATTAAATTTACATAAGAAATAAATAATGAATTCAATTTTAGATATTTTGTTATTATATTGTTTATAAATTATCTAAAAAATGTCTAAGAAAAAAAACCATTTAATTACAAATAAGACAAAAATATAAAATATGTTTAGATAAAACATTTTATAATAACGATACAAACGAATAATAATGATTTAATTAAAACATGAATATGTTTTCATCAAGTTGTTGGTAAAAATATTCAGAACATTTTAAATATGGAAGAAATTACTACATTTGATTGAAAAGAAAACAAAATTGAAATAATTATTCAAAAACATTTATCAAATTGTTCATAAATCCTAAAAATATATTTTAATATTAATAGAAAACACTTAAAATGAGAATAAAAACTGCAAATAATGATTTTAATTTAAAATGAAAAAAATCTGTTTAATCAAACTGTTATATATATATATATATATATATAAATTTTAAAAAAACATGTTGTACCGCAATAAAAATGTTCATAAATGTAAAAAATAAGCATTTAATTTCAATAAAAAAACTTTTTACCAAATTTTCATTACATGTTTTTAAAGATTTAAAAAAATCAGTTTTTAACTACCTTTCAGCTCACTCATTTGAGTTGATTCCAACTGTTTGAAAAAAATAAATAAAATGCCCCAATCTGCTACCCGCTCGGGTTGTCACATGACCTCAGGTGGTTGTGACAGGTGAGTCGGTGCGGGGGGTCCGGGCAGGGACACGTGCCCCCTCAGCCCGAACAAGAGGCCCCCCCCACCACGGGCGGGGGTCAGGTGCCGGCCAGCTCAGCCGTGACTTAATGCCCCCCGTGGGCCCCTTTTGTCCTGTACACATTCACTCAATTGGCCACCAAATGGAGGGGGAATGGGACCACTGGCCTTATGGCACATATTTGTACGCCATGTCTTCTTCATCAATGTGCCCGTGTGCGTGTACAAGAGGGTCTTTTGTCTGGGAGGGACCTTCGCAAAGATGCGGCAGAACTCTTTTGCGCTTAATTGCTTGTCGCCTTCTGCTGCCAGCTCTTCCCCCGTTTTACGAGTCCGACGTCCAAAGCTTTACCCTTATTTATTGTACCGATGTCACACCAAGTAATTTATTTTGCTCATTTAACCTCATTACCCAAATTAGTATATTGCCCCCTCAGCCGCATGAGTCAGTGGACAACTTAATTATGATTTTAAAACATATTTTACTGTATTTTTACTGTAGCTAATATTTGTAATTATTATTACATGTAATTAGTTAATTTTCTTTCTTTAAATTTAAAGTACTGTTATTAGAATACAATAAAACAAATACAAAAATACTTATATTTAAAATGTAATAATACTAATACAAGGCAATATTTTGGGGTGTATTTTTTTTCTTTTCGAATAAATGCAAAACAATTTCAAACAAATATAATTTCCTTAAAAACACACAAAATCTTATAATTGAATAATAGACAAAACTATTTCTTTCCTGCTGTAGTAAATTTAAAATCATTTCAAGCATAATTTTCTAATAGACAATAATCTACTACATTACAATTATTAGAGTATAATGCAATGAAATAAAAATACAAATATACTTGTAATGTAATAATAATGTCAATATCATTAGTAACCTTTTCCTTCTATCAAATGTAAAATAAATTCAAATATCTCTAATAAATTTTAAATAACTTTAAACAAATATAATTTCCTAACCGACATTATTCTACCTGTTACATAATCATTTTATTTTCAAATAATGAATAGAAATAATTTAATTTAAATGTAATTTAAAATAAATTAAAATCATAAATGAAAAATAACGTCAAATATAATAAAAACGTTCAGTAATTCAACCACAATTTTCAATTGATTTATCCTGTATTTTATTAAAACATGAAATAACAATCATATTATATCTTAAATTTAAAATGAATATTTACAACAATTTGTAGCTACTTCATATTTCTTTACTGTACTTTTCATATTGTAGTCTGCTGTCCTGGCTGCAATGATTTGCGCGTATATTTTTACTTCTTTATGTTTTGTACCTGTCTTGTGAAACACATCAAAATATGCAACAAAAACATATTTTATTTACTTACATTTCAACAATATTGCACTGAAGTCTTTCGAAGCATTTTAGTGTTTGTGTTAGAAAAGTGCTCATTTTAGTGTATGTGCTTCAACACACCCACCTGCCTATCAGTGCCCGCGCACACACACACACACACACGTTGCCATTGTGTGCACTAGACAGCAGATGGCAGGCCATTATCAGGCTGACAGAGCAGTCATCTGGCAGGCATCCCACTCGCCCACCCGGCCCCCCACTCGCCACCAATCGGCCCTCCCTCCATCGCAACACACTTTTTTTGGCGGGATAGTCCATGTGATGATTTGTATGCATGCACGCATGTGTGTGCTTGCGCGTGTGTGCTCCCGAGTCAATATAGGTCACTGGTTGCACCGGTGTGTGTCGGCGTCATGTGACCTCCTCCACTCCCTTGGGGACCAGTTGTATTTAAAAAAACAATTAAACTTGTGGTTTTTCAGGTACTTTCAGTTCCAGGGACCTTTTAGTCTAGTCTCCAGAATCAAAAGTAGCCATTGCGTTTTCACCTAAGGTTCCCATAAGATTTGGTTCTGGGTACTTTTAGTTCTACAACCTTTTGGAGTTTCCAGGAACCTTTTGTGTCTGCTTCTATATTTCCACATACGGATTTGGTTCTACATACTTGCAGTTCCAGAAACATTTTAGTCCCTAGAATCAAAAATACCCCCTGCATTTCCACCTAAGGTTCTGGGAATTTAGGCCCTACTTTTGGTTTCGCAACCCTTTTACTCCCTGGAGGTCCCCGTCTTACATGACCAAGTATTGGGTTGGGGCTTTGAGGGCAAAAACACAAGACAAAGTAAAGATTTGCTGCTTCTTCACTGAAAAAAAAAACAAGCATATCAACACATCAATGGGGAACTCCAAATATGGGCGTGTGGAGCTCTATTCAAGGGGGCTCCCTTTAGTCCCCCTCAAAGGCCCCGTTGGTGGCTCCCTGACATTCGCTCCTCCTGCGGCACCTGGACAGGATCCTGTGCAGCAGGCCCGGGGAGCGTTGCATCTGAGGGGTGCCGTGGGGGCTGCCGGGTTCCTGGGGGGCCGGCGGGGGTCTCCGCGGAGGGGCCGGGCTGGGGTCCCGGCCTGCGTCCGGGCCGGCTTCTCCTCCTGAAGGGCTCCTCCTCCGGAGAGCCTGTAGAACGTGACCACTTGGGGACAAAAAGGAAATAACACAAAGACAGCTTGTTTATTCCTCTTGACCGAAATGCACGCACACGCATACAACTCTGTGCTATGTGTGTCTAAGTGAATTTCAAGTATAAACACCCTGCATTAATTTCAATGTGTTCAAAGATAAAATGAAATGAAAAAACATGATTATGGCCCTCTGAGAATTTATTTTTAAAAATGTTAGAATTTGGCATATTATGAGAGTTTCACAAGAATAAAGTTGTATTTATTCACAAAAATCCAATAATAATAATAATAATAATAATCATTAAAAAGTTTTCTTTTTTCCCAAAAGAAATTGTAACATTAAGAGGAAAAAAATATAATTCACAGGAATAAAGACATGAATTTTACACTTTGTTACACAAAAACAATCAGAATTTGGAAATAAAGTTGGATTTTTCTCCCAGGTGAAAAATGAGTAATTTTACAGGAACAATTTATAATATTATAATTTTGAAATTCTATATTATTTGTGAATAAGGTCATATTGTTATTCCAAAAAAGAAGTGGTAATATTATGCGAGAAAAATTGACTGTTCCATGAATGGCGTTGTAACCCTTTAAGAAACGGATATTTGAACACAAACCGTGTAGCAACATATGTAGACAGACAGCATTACAACAGTCACATGCGTTTATGCGAAGAACATTTAATATTACTGCAGCCTACTAAGCAGTCGTAACCGTCTTCTTTGTGTTTACACATATAACACTGCCTCCTGGTGGCCAACACGCACACACCAGACAAACGATGAATTAAAGCATGAAACTGCTTCAATTAAGTTTTTACATTGTATTTTATTATGTTATTACTGTATGCATTTGTTTTATACAGTACAATACAGTAGAGTACAATTTTTACATGCACTTTCCGCTTAATGAGATGCAATGCGGCGAGATGGGGTTGATTAGAGTGCGTGCGTGTGCGTGTGTGTAATCAGTGTGCTTTGTCAACTAATGAAGGGCGAGTGGGGCCACCTGTTTTGGAGGCTGAGGATGTGTGGGGGAATATGAGTGTGTGTGTGTGTGTGTGTGTGTGTGTGTGTTGGGGGCGGAGGGCAACAGCTGTCGGATGAGATGCATGATGGGATACGGGCGGAGTGTGTACTACCTCGCACTGTTGCGCCGTACGCACCCTCCGTCACCGCCCGAGGACGACGCGGCTCTTTGGGACGAACTTCTCCTCCTCATACGAGCTTTGGGCGCAAGGTTTTCCTTCAAAACAGGAAAAATTACAAAATTGTTATTTTACCTTTCTAGGCACCCAGGGTCACCGTAAAAAGCACAAAGTACGACAGGAACTATAATACAACAAATAAATCAAATACCACTTATTACATTCTGCTAAAGCGTACTGATTGTCAAAGTGTGGGAGAGTACGGGTACCGCTAGTGGTACACATGCTCCCTCTAGTGGTATTGGAAAGAATCACTGAAATAAATGTTGACACTTTAATAAATAAATAAATAAAAATCCACTGCAGTATATTTGTTAAGTACTATATTCAACTTTCAGGTACAGTACATTTAAATGTAATCATTTGGAAATGTAGAGTGGCACGGTGGAAAAACTGGTTAGCACATCTGACTCACAGTTTTGAGTTTTATATTTTTTATGAGTTTAGACTGTGCAAGTCACTGTGGCTAACACATATTTCAATTACTCATGAATTAAATTATCATTGTAATCATGATACGTTATTTTAATTACGTTTTTTTTCAACACAATTTGATGCAGAAGTAATTGAATAATACAAATACTTATTTCATTTTTTACTTGAATTGAATTTAATAAATGGCATCGAAATACATACAGTGTACAATCCACTGGATCATATAATAAAGTTATTTAATTAGATTTTAATTCTACACTAAAATTCATTTTAACAATAAAAATAAAATCATATTTAATAACAAAACATTTTCTGAAGAATAATTTTCTATGAATCAAATTTTTAAATTTTCAAATGGAAAATTTTTATTTAAATTCCGCAAGAAGTTTAGTATATCATTTCTTGATCAACTATAACAATGGAAAAGAGATAATAGAAAATATGATTCTTTTAGTTGTAATTTTTATTTGAACTCTTTATTAAAAAAAAAAAAACATTATCATGATTTTATTGTATTTTATTTTAACGGCAGAGCAACATTGTAGAGCAATGTTGTGATGATCCGGAGCCAAAAAGCAACCTGGCCGAGCTCCAGGACGCAGGAGGCGGGGAAGTAACCCTGCTGGCCGTCCTGCAGGCGTCCGAACCAGCGACCCGAACAGTCCTGGGACAGAACCACGATGACGTCACCGGCAGACAGCTCCAGCTCGTCGGGCCAGTGGGGGCTGTAGCTGTGCACCACCACCATCTAGTGGACACAAGGCGAATTAGGAAACGAGATTTTGAAATAAAAAAACTGCATGCAACTCAGCATGGAGATGGTGCTGTGCAGTGGATTACTCTACGTCCCAAAGTGTACGATTTATTTTCTTTTATTCTGCTGCACTATTGATTCTGTCATTGTATATTCAACTAATCAAATTTTTAAACTCAATGGAAAATTTAAAATGAATCTAGAATCTACTGGCCCATAAAAAATTGTTTTTTTCATTAGTTTTTACACAAAACGATGTATATATATATATATTTTTTTTTTTACTAAACTGTAATTAAAGTTGTTTTATGTTAATTGAATATTTTAAATGTGATTCATATTTCTTTGTATAAAATTACATTATTTTAAGTAAAATTAATTTAGTGAGCAAATAATTTAATAAAAAAATACAATTATTTTGGATTAATTCATATTTGAATATTAACATTGAAATAACAAGAAATATAAAATGGGTTAATTTTCCTTTATTTGAATACAATTAGCAATAAATTCATAAAATATATTATTTTACCCTTATTTCTTTATCATATGTTTGTTTTGTTTAGCCCCTTGTGGCCCGTGTAGACTGTATCTGTGCACCACTAGCACCATCTAGTGAGCAGTAGTAGAATTAATTTATTTTTAATTTTTTTTTGCAATTATAACGCTGCATTATTGATAATAATGATGATGACGACATGATCACAAAGTGTCTTGAGACTGATGAGAGCTTGTGTGCGGGTCAGAAGCGGTGAATGAATAGGATTACATGTCAATGGGATTAAGGCCTGCTACTGGTGAAATAGAAAGTTTAAATGTGGGGCCTCTTAGCCGCCTCAAAATATCCCGCCTGCGTGCAATCGGCTCGTTACGCTCTATCTCAACCCTCCCCCAAAACACAGACAATTTATTTGGTGTTTTGTAAAAGAAAAAAATATCACTCTACAGTATTGTAGGTTATAAAAACACACAGTAATTGACATAAATAGAATGGAAAGAATTCAACTGATGATTTCATACTTGCGGTCGCCTTGGCCACCGGGGGCATTATAATACATACAATACAGACACCTAGATTTGAAAAAAATAAAATAAAAAAATGTTTTAAAAATAAAATCGAAGAACTCGGTTAAGTCAATTTAAAAAAATAGGACGACGCAGAATTTCCTACTGGAGGCTCCGCCGGGAACAAAAAAAATATTGAAAAATATAAATAAATAAATAAAGATCCGGAACCAATATTTGCGCCACCGGAAACAATGTTTGACACGGACATTTATTGCAGACGGCTGAAGTGATGGGCCACTAATAAACATTGCCAAACAAACGACAGAGGAACGTCTGTAAGTGATTTTAAGACACTATTTGATGTGTAATATACTCATAACTGACTGGTAGTTAGTGTTTTTTTTTAACCTAAAATGAAAATCGCGAGCGCGCTAATGCTAATCGTGAATGCTAACCGTTTAGCAAAGGCTGATTTTGTTGTCTCAAATTCTGTACAGAGATTATACCATACACTCAGTAACAACAAATAAATCCAGCGATCACAAATGAGAATAAAATACGTCAGTTGAAAAAATACGTCAGTTGAAAAAAAAAAAAAAAAAAAAACATTTTGAGGGGGGCGAAGCTAAACCAATACTATTGATACTAATAGTATTAGTTTTTGGCAGAGGATAAAGAATATACACCCAAGACTATTGTTATACAGTATTGTCTTTCTACGTGTTGCTGTACTGTTTGTGGTCAAATATCTGTTGCTCAAAGGGTTTTAGCTAGCATCATACAGATGCTAGTTTCATTAGCCCGTTTACAGCGTGTTGCACTGTTAGCGTTAAGATAGCTTACTTCCTATGGCAAAGTCACAAGGTTGTTTTAAATACTACACAAGTGTGCTACCAGCATCGTTATATTTCAAAAACTTGTAAGTAGGATTGCTCGTAAAAGGATGAAAACAAAAAACAAAAGCAACTCGCCTTGTCGTCGTTTCCTCGGCATGGATGTCGGCCTGTTGGTTGGAGGGGGACATTTATTACAATTGCACGATTTAAAAAAAAAAAAAACAACAAAGAAGAGTAAGGTCTCAAGACAGGAGTGGGGTAACAAAGTGTTTATATTTAAAAAAAAAAAAAAAAAAAAAAGATTTCAAGGTACTGTTAAAGTTTTAAGTTAAGATTCCTAGCCTGCATAAGGGTTTGTAATTAGGATTAAGGTTTCAAATTAGGGTTTCAAGAACATCCTTACTTCGATTTTTCCTTATCCTTTCTTTTCTTCCAGTCTTTCATGTTATCCATGTTTCCTTACTTCGTTTTGACCTCCCTTCATCATCCTTGTATCCTTCTGTCCTCACTCCCTTGTTGACTTTCACACCATCCTTTTATCCTTCCTTCCTCACTAGTTTCCTTCCTATCCTTTCATACATTCTTGTTTCCTTCCATCCCTGAGCTCCCTTCATCCTTCCTTTAATACAATCCTTCTTTCCATCCTTTAGTACCATGTTTCCTTCCTTCTATCCTTCCATACGTCCTTGTTTCCCTACATGTTATCCTTTTATACCATCTTTTCTCCCTCCTTTAAAGTACATTTTAACAAGTGTACAGGCACTTTTTGTCCCCCCCCAGTATAGTATAAACACATACATTTGCCGTCTAATCACCAACACTCTCCCCTTCCATCCTAACTGGAGGAGTGGTGGTAAACCTAAGGCACACGGGGCAACACAGTCCCGATCATCACTCTCCCCTTCCATCCTAACTGGAGGAGTGGTGGTAAACCTAAGGCACACGGGGCAACACGGTCCCGATCATCACTGACCTTGCGGCGCAAGCACGGTGGTGAACACCTCCAAATGCTCGTGGTGGCTGTGCATGTAGATGCGCTGCATCTCCCTGAGGCGGCTGGCGTCAGACTGGCGCTGCGCAGACAGTGTCGCACAGCGCAAATTAAAACACCCGCCCCGCTAATCCGCTGCAGCCACTCACTGAGCAACGGCCGCTGGCAATGAGTTCATGCTGCGGCACGGAAAAACACGCGTTTTCAGTAACAACTTTTTTACTGTCATATAGGGGTAAAAGGTAGTTAACCAATGTATGGTAAAACTAAAATAAAACTACACAAAATTTAAGAATAATTCAAACTTATTTGGGAAAACAATTGATTAATCACCCTTTTTTATATTCAAATTGCCAATCAAAACGGGAAGTGAGCGTTTTATATATTTTCCACACTAATTGGTGTTAAATTCAGGTCCTTGTCCCAAATTCAGTGACAAGCTAAGCTAAAGCCAAAAGGTTTATGTAAGGGAAAGTCTCCGTTAAGCAGCTTAGAAAAGCAATCTGATTGATGAGGAGCAATTCTAAGAGCAGCTCGCTGCACCTTCAACAAATACTGTAATTCAACAATAGATAGTTATATAAATTACTCAAAGGGTTAAACTCGAGCATAAACCTATAGAATAGAGAGAGAGAGAGAGAGAGAGAGAGAGAGAGAGAGAACTGGAATTAACAGGGAAAAAAAAAAAAAATCATCAGCCAAACTTCCCCAAAAGTTTCTCAAAGAGAGAGAGAGAGAGAGAGAGAGAGAGAGAGAGAGAGAGAGAGAGAGAGAGAGAGAGAGAGAGAGAGAGAACTGGAATTAACAGGGAAAAAAAAAAAAAAAATCATCAGCCAAACTTCCCCAAAAGTTTCTCAAAGTTTATATAGGGTTTCAAAAATACATAATCTAATTTGAAATGTTCCATAACAAATGGCGAGAATTAAGAATAAAGTGGACATTTCCAAAATAAGAATAAACATACTTTTCAGGGAACATTGCATTTAGTTCATTTGGGTTACACAAATTCTAGGTTAAACCTTTCCTTGAATATGATAACAGGAATAAACTGAACATTTGTCCAATTTAAATACTCAAATTCCTTAATTTACCATGAAGAATCTCTCCATTTACTGTAAATTTATTGAAGTTGGGTTGCAAAAATTCCACTTGAAATGATTTGAGGATGATTAGAAAAAGTTTATTTGCACTCTTAACTAAAAAGACGGATGTATGAAACATTCAAGGATTTTCTTGGTGATAATTTATGAGTCCGTGCAGTTCTTTTCAGTCATCGCTTCCCAGGTTTGGACTTCTTCCCGGCCGAAGCTCTTCCTCGTTGAGGTTTCCCTCCCGCAGGTTTCCCCCGAGCGCCCCTCTTGCCTTTCCCCTTGCCGGCCGCCGCATTATCCCTGCGTCCCTTCCTGCCGGCCTGCTTGCTCCTCTTGTTGTTCCTGGCTGCGGCCTCCTCTCGGTCCTCCTCCCTCATCTGCTTGTTGACCGCTTTGGTGACGTTCAGCTTGGGCCTCTTGCTCTCCATGGCCTTGAGGAGCTCCAGCTGCTTGTTCTTCTCCGTGGAGAAGTCGCCCACGACCGGCTGGAACTTGCGCTTCATGCCTAAAGTTAAAAAGGGGGTGGAAAGTTTACAGTAAATTTCCATGGGAATATTCCAAATTGATAACTTTCCAATGACATAACTTCGCCTTAGCAAAGTCGGCAATCTTAATGCTAACACACAATGCAAAACACCTTAGACAGGCTAACGAAACAAGCAGCGATAGTTGCAGTGTTATATCTCCAAGTAACAAATAGTTGAACACAAAAAGTATAGCAATACATGTAGACAGACAATACACAGGGGCATATATTCTTTATCTTCTGCAAAGAATGGGTCATATTACTGTGGCTTACTGAGTAATTGTGAGTGTCTCCATGTATATCTGTATTATATTGCCCCCTGGTGGCCAAGGTGCATACACCAGAAGGCACATACAGTGATTAACTGCCTTTTACCCTGGTATGACAGTTACACATTTTACTTAAAATGTGTGTGTGTGTCTTGCATAAAATCTGGCTGTTTTAGTCAAGATTATGCTAAAATATGAGTCATTCCAAAAGCGGAGGACATTTTGCTGAAATTTTCAATAATCCATGCACAAAATACACAAACTTAAAATTGTGTAAATTATAATTGTCCTGAGACAAAATGTAACAAGCTGTCATAAAAGTGATTCCTAACTATTTAAAACACCAAATTGTCCCAAACGTACATATCAAATATAGCAGATAAACTACGTTCTAAATCTAATTTTTGGGTCTGGTTTTGTGGCTAGGTCTTCCGTGTCAAAACAATTTAGTTTTATCACAAACATATTTCAAACGGTATTAATTTATGCTCTGAATTTGTGTTCCAACATGCACACAACCAACCTCGTTACTAAATTTTTTAAATGTATGTAAATGTAATTTTTGTTATGTTAAAGCTAAGTTTGTGCTTGATCAGTTAGCATAGCAGCTAACACAGCTAGCATGCACCCTTGAGCTAAAACTAACCGGTTCCTCTGGTGGGCTTCTCCTTGGGCAACCCCTCCTGGAACTTCCCAACCGAGGCAGTGGAGGTCCGCGCCACACTGGCAGCTTGGATCAGCTCGTCCCTGGACTGCTTGGCGACAGGAGTCAGGCCCACGCCGGGGACCTTGATTTTCTGTGCCCGGGCGATGTTCCGCAGCCGGTTGAGCTCGTTCTTGGCCACCCGCTCCTTTTTGGCGACGACCCGCTTGGCGAACTGGTCCTCGTTGGGGTCGGCGGTCTCCGGGACCTCGATGACCCACTCCTTGGTGTCGTCCTTGGCCCGCTTGTAGCCCCACCGCCGCCGCCATTCTTTGGCCGTCTCATCCCACACCAGGTTGGTCTTCTTCTTCTTCTTGATGCCCTTCAGCTTGGCGAACTGCTCCCACTTCAGAGGGAAGGTTAATGAAGTTAACGACAGGGAAATAAGGATAACTAAAATTGAAAAAAGAAAAATAAATGATTAATGAATCTGGCCTCTATGATGGCTATGCTCCCTTTTTTGAACCACCACCATCGTGCCCCTAGTGTTCAGACAGAGAGACCACAACTTTTTATTTAAAAAAAAAAAAGAAAAAAAAAGACAAAGACACGTTACATTTGAGTAAAACTTATGAGACGTCCAAGAAAAGTTGTGATTAAAATAATTTTAAAATATTTAAAAAAAAAAAAAAAAAAAAAAAAATTTAAAATAATTTTAATCACAACTGCAAGATGTAATGGTATTATCAAGTATCTATAATTAGCGAGTACTCAAATGCAAGTATTTGTACTTGGTCTGGAAAAGGGCCTGTAGGTGCATCCCTGATTGAAACACATGAGTACACTTTTTAATTCCTTGTTTTTTTTACTGTACTGAATCATACAATTTTGGTAAAATGGATTTCATCCGAGACTCAACACTTGATTTTTCATTTTTGTTCTACCAGCTGACATTTACACATTTTTGGACAAGGGAGCAATTTCTTGTAAAAGTCTGCTAAAGTAAACGAAAGAGGTGTTTAACGGCCAGGCATGACTAGTGGATATACGCTCATTTAAAATGTTATACTACTACTACTAAAACTAACATAGGAAAATGGCTACCCCACTCTTAAAAAGTATTACAACTGAATTGGAAAAACAAAAAACGTCAGAGTCAAACCAACCTAAAACCAATGAAAAATCAAAAACTATTCTAACCTTGGTCGGAGGTCGGGGCTTGGGCTGCGGTTTCTCCCGGGGTAAGGAGGTAGTCGGGTCGGGTAGTTTGACCACCAGGGCCTCCTGGAGCCTCTCGGTAGGGAGCTTCCACAGCTCGTTGATGAGAAGCTGCGTGTTGTCGCGAGCCAGCGAGCGCAGGAAGTCCGCGGTCAAGTCGCGACGATCCACGCGGTTCTTGTCGCAAGCCAGCAGGTTGCCCAAGTCGAAGTCCAGCTCCAGCTCCTTGTCCACGGCGATGCTGCGGCGCTTCTCCGCCTCGTCGCGCTCCGCCTGAGCGAGGAGCTCGTCGACGTTACACGGAGCAGCTTCGGCCATATTGGAAGCAGTCAGTAACAGCTTCTTCGCACGTGTCTATATGAAAACACTACAACTTCCGGGCCAAATCATTTCCGGATCAAGGTTGAATGTATGTAGTTTTCCAAAACACACACAAGGGGGAGACATTTCCCCATGTTATGTCACAATATATGTTTTACCCCAGTACATCAGAATCAGAATCAGAATCATCTTTATTTGCCAAGTATGTCCAAAACACACAAGGAATTTGTCTCCGGTAGTTGGAGCCGCTCTAGTACAACAGACAGTCAATTTACAGAACACTTTGGAGACATAAAGACAAGGTCTCCAAAGACGGACGAAAAACACAAAAACAAAGACAATACTAGAGAGCGCGTTACGAAGGCGACCACACTGGTAGGCGCCATCGCCTACAGTTTGCTACGTCAATTAATTAAATGAAAAAAAAAACTATTAATTTTAAAATAGTGGATTAGGTTATACTAAAAAATTGCATTCACCTTAGTATAATCACCCTGTGATTATATTTACATAATAAACAATTACTACAGCAAAATATTAAATATAAAAACAAAAATGTAAGTTGTCTATAATGTAGTAATGTAATATCAGTGCATATATTTCGATAAAGAACAATTACAAAGGGAGAATTAAAAAAAAATAATAATTTAGAAATAATGTCTTAAAGTATACGATCAGTTATTAATAAAAATGTTATTTTTCAAATAATATGTTTAAATTATTTCATTAGCTCCAGTATTCCATTAATTATCAACATTTTAAAAAATATTTTATTGGTTTATTTAACCATTTTTTGTTATGTTTTCATCATGATGAATGGCTTTTAACAGTGATTCTCAAAGTCTGTCACACAGATTCCCTCAAGTGGTATGCAAAAGAATCAGTGCCTGAGTACAGTTCAGTTGTATTTAACTTTTAAGTTCAATATATTTGCATTTAATCTGCTTGTTTTGAAAGATTTATTCAGGTATTTTTTTTTAATTTTTACTTGTTTATGTGCAATACATTTTATGGTACCAAAATAGCATTTTCTTATTTTCCAATATTTAAGCGCAGTGTTATTGTTCAAATTGTGCGTAATGGTGCAGTGCCTTACAATAATATTAAATATACTTTTTAGGAATAAAACCGCTGTCTCGTTTTTGATGAACACTTTAGTGCTAACTATGCAACAGGAGATTAATATTGATAGTTTTTTGAGGTTATACATTGTGTAAAAAGTTTGAGAACCGCTGTCTAAAACAGTTGCTATACCTTTCATGTCATTTTCTTCTGTTTTCTTCTGTGGCTCATAAAAGTTGCTTTGGTAAACTTTGTAATAGGATTAATGTCAGTGTTTCCAGTTAGATTAAACCCACTGATGGCACATGTATAAAAATACATGTGCCATCAGTTGAGGGCTGTTATTTTGGTCCTTTTCTGCACTAATTTGACAGAGGAGGTGGGTCTCTGATAAGGAGCACATTGATGTTATTATTTGGTGGGATGGCGGTTGGCCGTAGCGCGCCGCCTGAATGGTAACGCGCTTGACAGGCGCGTAGATAAGGTCACAAGGGAGTGGTCGGCGGATAATTGGTGCCCCAAAGTCCCTGGTGGGATTTAAAAAGACCCCTTAGGTCCCCGATGACGTGGTGGTATGACGTCTGGAAGGCAGATACAGAGGAAATAGAAATACGTCCGATGTTTGAAGTAGCATTTTAACATTTGTGACTGTCATAAAAGCGTAAAAAAAAAGTTAACGACTAATGTAATGTGATTAGCGGCTAACATTAGTGATACAAATCTTAACGTAGATCTCGGTATATTTTCTCTCAAGTTGTTATCACACATGACAAAGCCAAGGGCAGCTAGCAAATATGTATTTTTGAAATAAAAGAAGATAAATCCTAAAGAAAAAGCAAAATTCTAAAGGGAGAATTATTATTTTTTATTATTATTCTTATTCTATAATGGCCCTCGGAGGACTTTATATAAAGTCAAAATGGCTGCCGTCCCCATTCCCCTTCTGCCGCATGTCTTCTTTTTTTCCCATTTTGCTGACTTTTGGATGCAGGGATTAAGGCAGCAAACAGGATTACTTTTCCACAGGGTTTCTTTTATAGAAGAACACAGGGCACACGTCACTTGTTCACTTTTTCCTCCATGACGTATTGAAGCTTTTCATCAAATGGAAATCCTCACACAGGTTTTTCTTCCCAAAGTGTCTTTGATCCTCTTCGTCGAGCTCTTGGTAAGAATCTAAGCTTTTTGACAGCAATGATACACCTTCAATCGGCCTTTTACAAAGTTGAGAGGCTTTTTTTTTTTTTTTTCAAATGTGTCAGATTGCGAGGGTTTCTCCTGTGAACGGGCAGACACCACATGATTTGCGCAAACTTTCAGTCATAAGCACGGTATTGTGATTCAATTACTTTTATTGGATTTATTTCATCAGAATAAAACAAATGAAATGCTCGCCTACAAAGAGCGTTGCAGCGGTGGGCACGTCTCACTTGCGACGATTAACTTCTGTAGCCGCTATGAAAGTTAATTTCACATTGTAAGTGTGATAAACTTTTCAAATCGATTCCTACGTCTTTGGTGGTTGCGCACAAATGAGCCGTTTTTCTCGGGAACATACTCTGGAAGGTAAAAACAACTGAGCTGTATTTAACAAATGTACTTCACCGGATTAAAAACAAAGTTGAAGCCACCGTAACATGATTCACAGTTTGAACATTTAATTCAGTGATTCATTTGCGTACCACTAGAGGGAGCCCATGTACCATTAGTGGTGCCCGTACCCCACTTTGAGAACCACTGCTTTCAATGATTCCCTGGCTGCATAGCGAACAAAAGTGTGTAACCAATCACATTTCCACTTGCATGATGCCTGTGGGAGGGAGGCAAGGAGGGAGGATTGCATTTGTCCAAGTCACCTCTAAATTGCTCATGCACAACAAATAATATTCACCCAGCTGCTCGGGCTTAGGCACTTTTCGTGATTACATTGGCCGCTTCCTGCCGGCTTGAGTTCAGCATGTCGGCTCGGGTCGGAGAAGCCTTTATCGATCTGCTAAAAATTGCCATTTTGGCAGAAGGTGGCCATGTAAGACCAAATATGGATGCGGAAGAGACAAGCGGACCAGGCCGGAGCGAGGCTATTTAGCGGCGGATAATAAAAGCAAATATTGACAAAGCCTGTCCTCTGTGTTTTTATTGGCACGGAGGTGAACGGTGCGCACACACACACACGTTAGCACATATCCATTTAGCCCTCAGGTAGAGCCTGAGAAATCCCCTTTGAAGCCTCTCCATTAATGAGGAAGGCTCGAGCGTGGGGGGCCACCCTACGTGACGGGCGGCCAGGGTCCTTATTGATCCTTCCTTAATGATCCCTGCAAGTGCACATCAGCGCATAATTAGACTGATACTGTGTCTAATGAATGCGGACAGACACTAATTCCTCCCAGGAGAGGGCTTGTTAGACACAGGGTTGAAGAATGAACAATGGGGCCAATTATTTTATTCAGTGTAGTTCTAAACATATAAATGTCTTCTCATTCCATTCCCTTAGAAAAGGAATGGAATGATGGGCTTGGACTGGACGTAAAATGTTACCACCAAAATACTCATATATTTATGGGAATTATTCTAATTTTCACTTTATTGATATTCATGTATTTAATTATTTATTTTTTATTTGAGTGCTGCGATTGGCTGGCGACCAGTTGAGGGTGTACCCCGCCTCCTGCCCGATGATAGCTGGGATAGGCACCAGCACTCTCGCGACCCTGGTGAGGATAAGCAGCTTAGAAAATGGATGGATGGAATATGGCACTTAACTTATTTTAAATACGGCACGGTGGACGACTGGTTAGAGCATCTGCCTCACAGTTCTGAGGACCGGGGTTCAATCATTCATGCTCTCCCCGTGCCTGCGTGGGTTTTCTCCAGGCACTCCGGTTTCCTCCCACATCCCCAAAACATGCGTGGTAGGGTAATTGACAACTCTAAATTGCCCGTAGGTGTGAATGTGAGTGCGAATGGTTGTTTGTTTGTATGTGCCCTGCGATTGGCTGGCAAGCAGTTCAGGGCGTACCCCGCCTCCTGCCCGATGATAGCTGGGATAGGCTCCAGCACGCCCTCGTGACCCTTGTGAGGAGAAGCGGCTCAGAAGATGGATGGATGGAATTTATTTTTACATTGAGCAGTAATGAATGGTAAAATTGTGCATTGCAGAGAGAATCCAACCCAAAGCGACTCCTGTCATCCAGTTTGCTTCGCCCCCCCCTGATCAATGGGCTGATTAAATGGCAGTCACGTACCCTTTAGCCTGGCGTGATGCAACTGTAGCAAAAAAACCCGCCACATTCACCCAAGTGTCCTCGCCGAGCCCGTTTGACAGTCGCTGAGCGCCCCGTATGATCCCCGGAGGGATGATCCCGAGCTATAAATAATATGGATTGTATACGAAGCCCTGGAGCGTCGCTATAATGACTTTGATATGGAGATTAAAACCCTCCCCACTCACCACCTCAACCCCCGAAGTTCGAGTGAAACAACTCCTCAGACGAGTTTCACCAGCAACGTCTCAGGTGGAGAATACACAAACGCCTGGAGGCCTTCTCAAGTCAAAGTCACTCCACTTCTTGACTTTCAATGTATTTATTTAACTCCGGCTTACGAGTAGCGAACGGCTTTGTGTCAATTTAATAGGAAATTGTATGAAAGTCGAGTTGTTGGGAACATGGCGGAATAACTTGGGGGGGAAAAAAATGATGTAGTAACGCCACAAACGTTGGAGGTAGCACTCAACAAACAAGATATGCAGAAAGAAGCATTAAAATGGTGGAAAGGTGTTTTTGAACTAACAAAATAACGCAATATCAAATGAGGTAAAACAACAACAACAACAAAATTACATGAAGTTTCATTCGATTTTGGAGTAACCCAATTAATACATCTTTCTTTTTTTCATTTATTCGAAACTGTAGCGCCAAACACGGCAATTAGCATTTCAAATATGAACTTCACTCGCGTGGCAATAAAAGAAAAAGTAGGGCGCTAGCACACTGGACAATGTGCATTAGCAATGAGGCACCGTGATCTTTAATGGACACACTACTTCATCTATAGGGTCAAATATTGACATTCACGAGTGTGCTGCTGTGACTTTCATCCAACAAAGTGTGAATATCTTATATGTTACGCTCAGAGAGCCCAAACGCGGCATCCTTGAGACATGAAAAGAGACCCACGTCAGTGGACCTTCATGTGGACTTTAGGATCTCAGCATGGAAAGCACATTTTCGCCACCTTCCGACTTTCAAAGCGGGAACCGTGTCCGTTGAACGGGGCGCTTTTCAGGGAGCGAGGGCGTCCGTAGAGAGGTGGAAATGATACAGCTCGCTCACGTACGTTTTGGAACTGTATGTCGACGAGAACAATTGTGAAAGATAAACAACCTTACATTTGCAACTTAATTCAATCCACAAAATGGAACTTTTATGAATAGACAAAAAATGCAAACTGAGTACCTGAAGTGAACCATCCTTCTTGGTGTAAACAGTTATAATAAGCAAATCAAGTGTTACATAAAGAGTAGCCATTAATCCCCGATCGTAAAACATCACTTCACGCCAACTTGTGAAAGTCAAAATAAAACAAACTGATGGCGGCATGCCCAGAAAAGTGAGACTACAGACCACAATGTCTAATGTGTGGATGACATCAACAAAGAAAAAGACTTTTATGAAGCCTGGGTTCTATTCAAGAACGTTATGTATTTTATTTTATTTTATTTTTTACATTTTAATGTGGTTTGTAAAGATTCTCTTTTGTTTAGTGGACACCTCGCTGGCTGGCCAATGAATATGTGCGCTTTACAATTCACAAGCTAACCAAGAGTTATTTAAAAAAAAAATAAAATAAAAAAAAATAAGTCGCTCCATAAAGCCTGACACAGTAACTTCAGAAAAATGGCGGAATCTATCCACAAACATGGCAAAATCACAATCGACTCAGAAATTTGGGTGATTTTTCCAACCTGATCCCTTCGTTCTCCAACCCTAACAAGTCAGACACTATGCTTGATTCTCGGCTTTTTAAGACCCCCCCATCCCAGCCTCAAGCTCCCATTGATACAAGTAGAGTGATGCAGAGTGACAGACGGCAGGAGTGGACGGCGCCGGCACCGACGATGCGCAACAGATAACAGATGCATCCCTTCGAAGTGCGTGAACCACCGGCGGATATTTACCAATTGGGTTCACTGCTACCCATCAAAAACAACCACCCTAAGACTTGGAGTTACAGCATAAGACCTCATATATTTATGTATAAGAAATTATATATATATATATATATGTCCTAAATGTGTGTGTGCATCAAGCATGCATTGTTGCGTAAGTAGAACGCAAAGGCGGGAACCGACGATGACTTCACGGCCCAGCGAGGACTCCAAATCCCTGGTCTAATTATAATGTTTATGACATGTAATTCACACCCCGGCACGTCAAGAAGCTCTAAGGGGGCCGCGGATGGGTCAGGGGAAGCCCACCTGATTTCACACAGACCCCGGTGAGCTGAGCAATTAAATCACAAGAAGAGTAATTACTAAGTCTAAGTCAGTAAGTCCGAGAGCGCGTCGGATAACGACAAGGAAATTCTACCGGGCGGAGAATAATGTCTGGGTGAAGCAGCATGTGGCTCAATGTTGTTTTTGCCTGTAAACAATTATATGTTTACCACCACGACTCATATATATATATATATATATATATATATGAGACAACAGACGCTGCCGTGTTAGTCTGAAAACCTTGTACGTCGCATTCCGAGCTTAAACCCGACAAAGATGATCATGTTTTTTAGATGTCCGCATGTGGCGAAGATTGGGAAGATGGCGTCGTCGTTCGGTGACGGTCCAAAGGAGGAAATACTGCTGCTAAACAGATTAAATGACAACATTATGCAAAAGAAAAAGAAAAAAAACTGGTTGCACATTGTTGCGTCTTATCATCTTCTCGTGTTCTCCGATATTTCCAGAGTGTTGCTGTCTGCTGTGTCATTTTGCATTTGGCCGGGTCTCGTTGAGTTTGAAAAAAAAAGGGTCACACTTGTTCTAATGAGCCTTTTTTTCCCCTACATGCAAGCGTATTCTTCTGCTCGCTTCACAAACAAGGTTTTCCCTCATTAGGAAATCTCACATCGTCTTTCTGAAAAGCATCTTCACTGACTTGCATCCCCTCTTTTATGATCCATTATGTTTGCTCTAAAAAAATAAAAAAATTAAAAGACTAGCGCACATTTTAAAAAGGAGACCATCCCTTCTTATGAAATAAAAATAGTAAAAAAGGTCACTGGAAATAACAAGCGCCTTGTGAACTGACCCCAGTGTGTTTCCCCCCTCCTATTTATCACGCAGGCCGGTTTGTCCTCACGCGGAACCGTAACTCGCTGTGACTGCTGGCGTGTAAAAAAGGTTACATGCTCGGCCGACGTTGAGAACGCGGAGGCCTCGCCGCCCGCAGTCTTCCAACAGTTGTCGCTCATTAGCTTGACAATGGCTTCTTACACGTTTCGGCCCCTTTGTGTCCCCCGCTAAGACGGGCGCCGCTGCCGAGGTGACTGGAACGACGGCATTTTAGCATCCCTGCCTCGGTGACGGTGACGTGAAATGAGTGGGACGTGAAAACAATATCTTTTAAGGTCAGTAAAACTCAAAGGGAAAAAGGCACGTCTGAAATAAAAAGGAATTACCCGCTGGATTTGTGGCAACTTGAATTAAATGAAACATGGGTTATTACGTAGACGTTTGTTTTTTTGCTACCCTACGGCTAAGAATGGCATTAGTTCAAATGAAAAAACTTTCACAGGCTGTCAAGTGCATGCCAGAACAACAGGTGGCGCTTTCACCCCTAACCGCAATGGCATTTCGGCCAATCACAAACCAGAAGAAAGTCATATCTGGAAAAGGCACAATATCAAACAAGGCAAGTCAAGGAAAACAGGAAATCATAGTCACTGGACAAAGTAGTTTACGTTCAAGCTAGGCTAAAGCAACAATAACAATAACCCGTAACTGTAATGACATTTCAGCCAATCACAAGCGACAACAAAATTATATCCGGGCAAAGGCAAGTCGAAGAAAATGGGGTCTCGTACGTCTGAGTCAAAATTCATGGAAAAATATTTGTCCATCCATCCATTTTCTGAGCCGCTTTTCCTCACTAGGGTCGCAGGCGTGCTGGAGCCTATCCCAGCTGTCATCGGGCAGGAGGCGGGGTACACCCTGAACTGGTTGCCAGCCAATCGCAGGAAAAATATTTGTAAAAATTCCAAATGTTTGTACATTTAGACACGTGCTAAAGCATCCATCCAACCATTTTCTGAGCCGCTTATCCTCACAAGGGTTGCGGGAGTGCTGCCAGCTATCCCAGCTATCATCGGGCAAGAGGCAGGGTAAACCCAGAACTGGTTGCCAGGCAGTCGCAGGGCACATATAAACAAACAACCATTCGCGCACACATTCACACCTACGGGCAATTTAGAGTCGTCAGTTAACCTACCATGCATGTGTTTGGGATGTGGGAGGAAATCGGAGTGCCCGGAGAAAACCCATGCAGGCACGGGGAGAACACGCAAACTCCACACAGGCGGGCCCGGGATTTGAACCCCAGGCCTCAGAACTGTGAGCCAGACGCTCTAACCAGTCAGTCACCGTGCCGCCGGGCTAAAGCAAGTATTTTTTTATATTTTATTTATTTTTTTTGCTCAAAACATTTATCGCACTGGCTGGGAATTTTTGACTCAGTCTTGACGTCCCAATTTGTTTCTCATGAGCAGCCCTCATTCATCCGACTGACACTCACTCTCTTCCTGATGGAGCCAATCACTGACACGCAGCGTTACCTAATGACAGCAAATCAAGCTCCGAGGCGCAACGTCGAGCTTTTATCGCCGTAAACTCCTCCATTTTTCAAATGCAGACAATAAGACTAATGGCCCGTCGGCCAACCTGCACACTCACACGTCCCGTATCTCCGATTTACATCATAAAAGCAAAGTGCGTGAGGTGCGAGAAAAGCGGGTGCCGGCGATATGGAAAAATTGAGTCCATTAGTTTGGGCGATGTACCTGAAATGTAACCCAGAAATTCCGCTTTAGACCAATGTGGCAACAATATTTAACAATTTCACCTTCAATTAATAGCCTCCGAATCATGCTGAATCAGGTTCCGAAAAGCATGCAGTCGGCTTCACACTGTTGTAAGATAAAATCCAATGTAGTCCAAATGTAGCTTTTCTTCGACTAGCCTTTCTCCTATTTCTTTAATCCCAGTATTGTCCAAAATGCTGCTTTCCCTTAAGAAGTCATTTTTCATTACCTTAACTTAATCCCATTTTTGTCTAAATGTAGTTTTTTCTCAAATAGCCTTAATCCTTATGATCATTTAAGCCCAATATTGTCCAAATGCAGGTTTTCCTCGAGTAGCCTTTATGTACATATATACAAACAAATAAAACACATAAAGACACACTATTATACAGTGAATAATGTCCCCCTAAAATATGTTATATAAAAAAACGGGTTTATCTAAATGAAACTGCAGTTGTGACCACTTTTAAAAGCCTAAACGGGAACCAAAAGGATTAATGCGGCGAGTCACAAATAGAAACCTGAGCGACAAATTCATATTTTGCTGACAATTTATCACTTGAAAGTGCAATTTAAACAGGGGGTGTAAACTATGCAGTACACACTAAATGTATAGAAGCTTATAATATAGACAAAGAGCCACGAGGGCGGAGCTGCATCGGAGCTCGTTCACACGTAGCCTTGCAGACGCTCCTGCTTTCTCGCAGGCCACGCAATATCCCCCTGTTGAATATTTAAGTCGTCCTGAAAGGAGCTTCACATGGAATTATTGCTAATACAATTTCATAAGGCGTCGAATACTTAAAACAGACACTTTTTTTATATTTTTAGTTGGGTTCCTAAGGCATTATTAACGAGCTGATCCACAACGATGTTTCCTGATGCTGGTGGACTTCCATACTGTACAGGCAATGTTTTAAGTGACTAATCTTCCTAATGACAAAAAGTGAACACCCTGTGCCACCCATATTAGATGGCGAAGGCAAATAAGCTTGGAATATGCCCCAAAATGGATACTTTTAACCAAAACGGCATGGTTCCTTGTGACTTTTTCGTACATCCTGTCATGATAGACATGTCGACCAAATTTCATGTCCATGGTTGAAACTGGTGTTCTCTGGTTATCACACTTTTCTTCTTTGCCACCACCAAGACTCTTGAGTTGTATTTTTTCCAAACGGTACCACTTTTGACAACTTTGTTTAGTCTATTATTGAACATTACAAACAAAGCAGGTTGTTTTGCTCAGTTTTGTGTCGTAAAAAACATGAAATGTCACTTCTGTTCGCTTGGCTAGCCTCAACGCGAAAGGTCAAAACTCTCGCCTGGTGGGCGAGGTGTTTTTTTTATAGAGGATGTCGTAAAGCGAAAAAGTCAGCTAAGCGGGCGGCAAGAAAGGTTTGAGCAACAAGATTTCAAAAGGCCGGCGTGACCTCACTGATTAAAACAAGGACGCTCAAATTATTTAGGGAAGTTATGTGGCCTTCCTTGCCATTAGAAAGGCACGCAGTCGATCAGTTGCCATGGAGAATATGGAGAAAATGGTCTCCAAACACCTGGTCAACATCCAACAATTCCCCTCATCGCATTTATCTAACCGTGGCTCTAATCAAGGAAACAACGTTTAAGCCGAATAATCTCTTCCGCTGCCGACGGGAGTGATTTGCAAAGGAGGCGACATGCGTTGACCACGAGGTGTTTTCTATTTGTGTCAACCGACGTGTTCCTGCTGATGGGAGCTGACGCCTCGCCGCCTTGAGGCCACATCAGGAGATGCTACAGCAGGAAGCCTTCACTCGGTTGCCAATTCCATCACTATTCTGCAGTGATTGATGGATGTCAGAGAGAATGGGATGTCCCTCCCTGAAAACTGAAGAACGAAGAGGAGAAGAAAACTGGTCAGGGCGGAGATGCAAGATTAAAGTTGCTGTGCAGTGTCCAACATGTGACAACAATCTCCTGTATTCTTCATATATCTGGGGCGCAGGGTAGGCGGGCGAGAAGGAAGCCTTTTCTTATGAATACAAAAATCCAAGACCATGCCAACAGCAACATTAAACGACCTGCAAGAATGTCTGCAACTGCTAGAAATGTCCTACATGTGAAAGCAATCTCCTCTTTTCTTTATCTCTGGCCAAGCCCCGCAAAATCTGAAAAAATCGCTGTGACATTAGCAAGAAGTGGATGTCCCACTAAAACTGATAGAAAGACAAGAAGAAAGGCTTGCAAATCAACATGAAAGGAGCTGTGTAGATTTCTGGCAAGTGCTGTCTGTATCCTTCGAGTAACAACATCCATCCATAAATTTTCTGAGCCGCTTCTCCTCACTAGGGTCGCGGGCGTGCTGGAGCCTATCCCAGCTGTCATCGGGCAGGAGGCGGGATACAACCTCAACTGGTTGCCAGCCAATCGCAGGGCACATAGAAACAAACAACCATTCGCACTCACAGTCATGAGTGAGTGCGCACTCACAGGGCAATTTAGAGTCTCCAATGAATGCATGTTTTTGGGATGTGGGAGGAAACCGGAGTGCCCGGAGAAAACCCACGCAGGCACGGGGAGAACATGCAAACTGGGGATTGAACCCGGGTCCTCAGAACTGTGAGGCTGACGCTCTAACCAGTCGGCCACCGTGCCGCCCGAGTAACGACAATTTTCCATAATCGTTAAATGCCTGGGCTGTGATGTAATATCAAGAAAAAAAATGGTCAGGGAGGCTACCCGAGGCCTACAGCTGCATTAAAGGGGTTGAAGTGGATTCTGGAAAGTGCCGTCTGTGTCCTATATGTGAAGGCAATCTCCCGTTTTCTTCAAAAATCTGGGCCATGATTAAAATACAAGAAAACTGATCAGGGAAGCTGCGATGAGGCTTAAAGCAATGTTGAAGGGGCTTCAGAGTCAGGGAGTCTGCAAAGCAACTTTCAAGAACCTACAGTGATTTCTGGCAAGTACTGGCTGTGTCCTACATGTGACAACAATCTCCCATATCATTCACATCTCTTCCCCCATCAGGAAAAACAGCAAATCCAGGCAGAGTTTTGCAAAAACATAACATAGCCTCGCCCCCTGCATTCACATTACAAGTCACTCCAGCAGGACGCACATTACCTGGACGCCATTTCCACTACCAATCTACCCTGATTGGCCGATTGATGCCCGCCTTCTAATATCAGTCTGGAATCTAATATCCCCCTGCAGCCTGCCGGAATGGAAGTACAGCAGAGGATCACGGGGATGTGCTTAACTTCATTGTGACAAATATGCAGTGTGCAAAAAAAAAAAAAAAAAAAAAGTGTCAGCATTAACAGGAGAACAGAAAGTTAAGTGATTCCTCCAACGTGGGTGATTGCTCCCCTTGATTGCTTTGCACTTTAAGTGTGAAAACAGCGATTTATTTTTTATTTTTATTATCTTCATCACTCGGGTTGGGATTCTAATGACTTGTCTCATCCGGGATGGAGCGTTCCATCTTGAGAGTGTGATCTGGCGCGGGGCCCTCGCTGGGAGGCGTGGAGCCCGAGAGGCCAGTGACGCGCGTATATACGTGCGGCAATGAATCAACGTTGCATCTCCCCCATCCCTTCCTGACTTGGATGCAGATGCGGATTCATTCATTAAGTGCAACACGGCGCGGGTCAAGTATTAGGGACATCACTGCGACGGGCAGAACATTAGGTACACCTACACAGGAGAGGTTTAATAATGGGCCTGCAGTGTGGCTTGGCACGGAACGAGTGCTGTTTCAATGAAGTGGTGCCATGTACTTCAGAAAAACATACACTAATGACATAAGTAAATCGAATTCAAAATAATTTGTGCTTTTGTCACACTGCATCAATTTAATGGCCATTGGGCTGCTCCTTCTGGAGTGCCCGCCTTGGCCACCTGGGGGCAGTATAAGACAGACAGATGGATATACTGTACATGGAAGTCTCAGTTGCTCGGTCTCAGCTCCTAAATATAGCACTAATATTAGTCGCTCTTTTCACAGGATAAAGAATATGACTGTGAATATTTCTTTATTGTCTCAAAAATACAGTATCTGTAAGATATCCGTTGCTTAAAAGGTTGTAACACCACATCATAGATGCTATTCAGCATTAGCGATAGCCCGTCAATGTTATCCCCCACTATTTGTTAGCATTAAGCTAGTGGACTTCAACTGAGAGTGGCAATAAACAGCTCGAAGCCTCAAATTTGCGCTCGTGAGATAAAGCAAAAAATCGTCGGAACGACGCCTTGTATCTGGAAAAAACGTAAGTCACATTTCCGAAGGCACCACTATATTTAGATAATTACGTGAGCTCCAATAAGTTTATTTCTCAGGTGTTTTTCGCACGTTGTCGGTAGACTAGGCTAATAACCAGAGGTGGGTGCACTCGAGTCACATGACTTGACTCGAGTCGGAATTAAGTCGCCAATTTTAGGACTTGGGACTTGCTTGGCTAAAGGAGAATGCCAACAAGCAAGGTTTGCAACTCAAAGAGAAGAGACCAGAGGTGGGTAGAGTACGTAGCGAAAAATTTTACTCAAGAGTACAGTTACTTCAAAATAATACGACTCAGGAAAAAAGGAAAAAGTAGTCCCCCCCCCCCAAAAAAAAATAAAAACAAAAAACAACAACACATACATCATGTCTTACAGAAACATTATATGCAAAAAAACATCAAATTTCCACATTTGGGCAGACACAGACAAAAACACATGATAAAGGTGTTTGTTGTTTTTCATAGACTGAAAGGTAAACATGGAATGACTCTGAGGCCTTTGCAGCTGTGAGACGGGCGCCGCTCTGAGCTTCCGTTTTTTCCCGCCATTCTTCACATAAATGATTCACTCTGCCTGGTTGTCGTTTGATTGGTGAAATGGAGTCAAACATCACTAGATTGATTAATAAAAAGCCACCTGAGGAGGAAGTCTAGCTGTTGAACCCAAAAAAAATTGTACCTTGAGAAACAGGTTTCATTTGTTCTGTCACCACGCTTGTAATTCAACGCTGTTGTATCTCAAATAACCCTTTCCCATTTGAATGAATGGGAATGGCAATAATCTGTTCCACTCCTTCCCCTCCCAAAAAAAAAAAAAAAAAAAAAAAAAAAAAAAAAAAAAAAGAATTTGGGGAAAGTGTTTTTAATTACGAAAATAGCACTCTGTAATATGGTAATTTATAAAAACAAAGGGAAATAACAGTTAAATAGAATGTAAAGAATTGTAGTGTGTGTGCATTTTGATTTAATTCAAATCAATTCATTGTGCTGCACCTCCTGGTGTTGTCTAGTTTGGTCACCAGGGGGCATTACAATACAGTCATGCAGAGACAAAGGAAGAAGACTAGCTCCACAACCACTATGACTCAGTAACCTGCAGTAATATGAGTCATTTTTCTCACAAGATAAAGACTATATGTCTGGGAGTATTCCGATATTGTCTGTCTACATGTGTTGCTGCACCAATTCAAGTCAATGCAAAAAACAGCTCGTGTCTCGAAAAACCGTCAGCACAATAGCAAACATACAGTGGGCAATGATTATTTGGATAGATGGGCTAAAAATAGACTTTTTTTTTTTTTTTTTTTTTTTTAGCCGTTTTGTGGGAAAATGACAGCAGGTGTGGTAGCTATAGGTTTATTGTCGGAAAGGAGGCACACGCACGCACGCACACACACACACACTCATATGAGTCATCCCGTCTAAACTAAAGCACTTTGTCGGGGATGGTGAGCGGGATGGAGGGGGAGAGGGGAAGGGGCGTCCATTGACGATGCAGCCACGGCGAGAACCGCGCAGACTCAATGCGCCTCGACACGTTTAGCGAGACGCGCACTATATATACAAGTCCACTCAACACATCTTTCTCACTTTAAAGTAACCACCACTGTCACCACACAACTGTATTCGTGGGGGGGAAAAAGGAGGACGGCGGGGCATCGCGCCAAGCATACGCGGCAACCAACAACCAACCACCGCATTGGGTCTCCTCTACACAGTGAAGGTATGCCGAGAAATGAGCCTTGTTTAAAATCATTAGTGTATTTGAAATGACACAAGATGAACACTTCGATGAATTAACTGCAACAAGTTTCCCGAAAAAGCGATGCGTAAAACGGTGCGTAAATGCGCATGACGCAGCAACCGAAACGACTTTGTTCCCCTTTTCCCTGCAGATTTTTGTGTCCACGTCCTGACATGAAGCTCAATTTACTTGCTACCACCGTGATTCTGCTCGTTGCCTTCCTCCCGCGCCGCGAATGTCGGGCTATTGAGAGCCCCGCTGGAGCCCCGCGCCTCCCGGCTGCGCAAAGCCCGAACGTCCAGCAATTGGAGCAGCAACAACAGCAACACAGGTCGCCCTCGGGTCCCATCCTGGAACGCCTCGGGGAGGAGTACTTCATCCGGCTGGGCAACGGCGACTCAAACTATTTCCCCCCTTCGTCCATGTACCCCCTGGGAGCCGGTGGGCTCTTGAACCGGGCGCTGCAGCTCCAGTTGACTCGGCGGATTTTGCAAGGCAAAGTGGGCAACGTTCGAGGCGGCTTCAAGAATGGCGACGAGGGGGACTCGGTGGAGCGGGGACGCCGGTCCGAGGACCCGCCCATATCCCTGGACCTCACCTTCCACCTGCTGCGGGAGATGATGGAGATGTCCAAGGCGGAGCAGCTGGCCCAGCAAGCCCAGAACAACAGAAGAATGATGGAGCTCTTCGGGAAGTGAAGACCAAAGACCCTTAAATTCACACTTAAAAAAAACTGTATTTATTTATTTATTTATTGCTGCTTTTATCTCGCTATGATTCACAGCTCAAACTGGATGTTAAAATGATGTGGAAAAAAAACTTTGTATCCCAGAAAAAAAGTTGCTTTTTATGTACATATGACATTTTTGTTTGTTAATAAACTGATGTGAAAGCAGTCATGTGCAGGAGAATATCGTGTGTATAGCCATATATTTTCTAATAATAATAAAAAAAAAAACCAACTACACTCAAAGAACGGTTTTACATTTCTCTGTGGAAATCTGTACATGCTATTGTAATAATCCCCTTCAAAAGATTTAAATGTTACTAATATTCTCAGATATTTGATGGTAAATATGATAATCCAGTAATAAAGTGAAGGTCAAGTCATTTTGTCTGAATACTTTTGAGCCCCGTGTATTGAAAAGGCTGTAATTCCGATACGATCATCTTTCAGACTACACTTAAATCATACTGATAATTTTAATGTGGAATAAAGGCAAAATATGTCTGTCTGGATAATAATCATAAAAAAAATATCCAACTTAAAATGACTTCTATATCACAAATACTTCAAGATATTCAAAGCTAAATATGGACTTGCTGATGAATAAATAGTACTAAAGTGACGGTCAAAGTCCAAAAATGGCTGTAATTCCTTGAAACCTGAAAATTGGATCTTTGGAAATTCTCACATGGAATATTGGCAAAATCTCTCTGTCTGGGTAATAATCATAAAGATCCATTTTAAAAAAATGACTTTAACGTCACTAATATATCCACATATTTGCTGGTAAATACAGAGAAAAAATGTTGGTGAAACTGCATAAAATGGCTCTAATTCCTATATGATATACGTCATATTGTAAAATTGTCTTGAATAGAAGCGGAAAGTCCACACTTCAGGCACAAAATTTCACATTCCGATGTGGAAATAAAGGCAAAATCCTGCCATCGAGCTGGGTAATGATCATGAAAGAATCGCCCATGTGCAAACATATGTGCAATATGGAGCGAGCTGTTAAGCAAGCACAGATGCATCTTTCCGGCGTCTTGCCTACACACATATTGATTCATATAGAAGCCAAGTCGTGGGTTAACACTGCATGTGGATGTGCTTCCAAAATAATATGAAACAATAACAAGGGTGTCGTGCATTATAAAATGTTTTCCCCAATTCCTCAGGACGCAGTTAAACTGACATGACGCTTGAATGAAGCGCTAATGAGGGTGTTAATTAAATATATATGTGTGCATGTTTGCTGATCCTTGAGCGACACTGTCCGCGCAGACTAAACAATAAGGCTGTGAGTCATCCTTCTTCTACTTGAGGCTCAGTGCAGCATTGAAAGCCCTCAATGAGTGGCACTGTGTGCACTATTTAGGCTTATTTAACCCAGAACACAAATGTGTCCCAAAGAAATGTTGTGCCCACCCCAAAAAAATAAAATTCCCCTAAAATATTTTGGTCAGCAAAAAAAAGTGCTCCCAAATTTGTGTGTGTTAAAAAAAAAAAAAAAGGGAACTTTACATATGAATTTAAAACAACCACACAGACTTATGTGTTAGCCTAATGCTAACACATAATGGAAAAATGTCATAGACAGGGTAACGAATAGCATCTATGTGGCGGTGTTATAACTCAATAGGCAACACATGTAGACAAACAATATTAAAATACTCACAGGCATATATCCTCTGTGAAGAAGAACCAATGTTCGTGTGGCTTACTGAGGAATGAGGTTTCTCTGTATATCTGTCAGTCTGCATTATACTGCCCCCAAGGGGCCAAGGTGTGCACACCAGAAGGAGCCGTACAATGTCCATTGAATTGAGGCAAACGTGACAAAAACGGTTTAATTCTTCACATTTTATTGAATCATGTCATTACTATATGTTTTTAGAAAGAAAAATATTATATCGTGCTATTTTTTTTTCAATTAAAAAACACATTACAACATTATTTTATTTTTTGGGTGGAAGCTGGAACGGATTAATGTCATTTCCATTCATTTCGTTTGGGAATGATGGTTTGAGAGATGAGTGTTTTGAGTTCCGTGCGCGGTCATGAAATGAATTCAACTCGTATCTCAAGGCACCACTGTACCTCGTAGAATTGAAGTATTGTTCATCTAGTGAAGACCCAGATGTGCTTTCACAATTCATTTTTAATAACCTTCAAGGGCTTGAGGATGATGTGGAATATTGAAATATCATAGGGCCTGTTAGTTATTTCCTCCTAATAAAGTTCGTTGTTTTTTTTGTTTTTTTTAAACTACATGGTTGCGTGTTTTCTAAAGGTGTCCTTTAAAGTATTAAAAACATGAATGAATGCTCCACAATCATGGGGAAAATGCACAGAAAACACAAGGGGGTAAAAGTTCAGTCATTGTGCTTTCTTCGCGGTTTACCTTTGTCACTTTTGCCCCAAAAGTATCCTGACTGACTCTAGGTGGACGCCGCGCTCTTGGCTGCGGCGGGAACGGGATTTGTCTGCGGGCTCGCGGCTGCAAGCAGCGGCGCGGAAGAGCCGGCGGCCGTGCTAGGCGCGGCGGTTGCAGGCGCCGCCGCCTCTACTTGCGCCACCCCCGCCGCTTCATCCTCATCCTCCTCCTCGTCATCTTCGTCGTCTGTAGAAGGAGGAGGGGTGTCAGAGAGATCTGTGGCGTCATGTGATGTCGATCTGCTCGTCACCTTGGAGGAAGTCGATGCTGCCCAACACCTTGCGCTCCTGCCGGAAGTCGGCGGTGAAGTGATCCATGTCCTCGTAGCCTCGCTCTACTTTCTCCAGGTGGGATGTGCTACATGCTTCTGCTAGTCTAAGTGCAAAAAGAGGCCACATATTGCTTACATTTCACTTAATATGCAAACATATTGAGATGGTAGATTGTTATATAAGCTACATTTCCACCTAAAGTTCCACGAACATTTAGTGCTTGGTACTATAATCAGCGACAATCGGATATGGTCAGTCCACTCAGTCCAGGCTAGTCTTCTTTCTTCCTGGCTAAATATCCTGTTTCCGGGGTAAAGAACCTAGTTCCTGAATAAAGTGACTACATAGCTCCAGGCTAAAGTTCTTAGTCCTACCTAGTCACAGGCTTAGGTTCCTAGTTCTGTGGTAAAGTTTCTGGCTCTGGGCTAAAGTTTCTACCTAGTTCTGGGGTAAAGTTCTTATTTTATATGACCTTTTTGTTTCAGGTATACTTACTGTTTGAGGAGAGGTTTTGTGTTCTGGAGGAGAGAAACAAAATGGAGTCAGCTCCCAGTAAAAACAGATCACGGCGACTGTTTTGTAGTCGGACCTGCAGGAAGACGGCCATCTCTTGCTCCTCCATGATCTCCAATCCCTTCTCCACGATCTTGCAGCTCTCCTCCAGGTGATCTCCGTACTTCCTGGTCAGGCCCCTGATGTAGCTGTCCTTCTCCTCCTGCTCGGCCGTCACCTTGAGACTCATGTCGCGCTTCTTGTCCTCCAGGATGGTGTACAGCTGGTCGAACTTCTCGCACACCAGGTTCTTCTGACGTCGACTGTTCTCCTTTACGTGAGCGGAAACAGTGGCACGCAACATCATATGAGGCAATGGTCAGACCAATGTTGTTATACGTAATAGGAATTTTTGGCTCATGGTAATAAAATCTGTACTTGACATTGCCACAGGGCCGCCCCCTTAAAACATATTTCAGCAAGACCAAAAAAAAAAAAAAAAATGGCGTGTGTAAAGTGTGCTATATTTTTTTCTCAGCCTGTTTTTTTTTTTTTTTTAACAAAATCATGTCAGTGACATGTTATTAACTCCCATGAGTTTAAAATTGTGAGCAAAAATGCATAATATATATTTTTGTAACGCTAAATGAAACTTGATAGGTGTGACACTTGAGTTCCTCTGTGAACACCCGCTGGGCATTCGGGCTTTTAAAACTGAAGCGGCAACGTCATGCAGCAGGAAGTGACGCTCATTGCGCATGAGCGACTTTGCAAGACCGTCACGGGGCCAGAGGCAGACTAACACGTTGTAGTAAGAACATGAAGGTGCAACAATGGATATAAAAAGGGAAGGAGGCAAACCACACTGAGAATATTTGCCTCTCGGGCAGATAAAAACTGAATACGGATTAGGCATAAAATGGTTGCTGTATGAGGGACACTGACCTCGACGGCGCGACAGGCCTCCTCCAGTTGACTGATGATGCCTTGCAACCTGTCGTTGTTGCCCAGCATCATGGCGATGCCGTCGTTCAGCTCTGTCTGTGTGAGATCAACACTGATTTTGTTTTGATTTGTACTTCTTACGGGTTGTTTTTTTTTTTTTCAGTGGTGAACCTCACCTTCTTGGTCTGGTAGATGCTGCTGATGGGCTCCACCTGACAGTCTTTGTGCGTACCAAACACCTTGCACATGGAGCACGTGGGCACATTGTGGCTCACGCAGTAGATGTTGATCTTTTCGTCTTTGTGGACGTCGCACATGGGCGACGTCGCCTCCTTGCGCTCGGGCGCCGGCGCGCTGCTGCTGTTTTCATCGACGGGAAGAGCGATGTCACTTTGATAATGTCACCGGGTCACGTCGCCGTAAGTTTATCGACGAGCCGTCAGGTCTTGGCCGCGCGCGGAATGCGAAGGGCAAAACGGCGTCATCGCGGAGTCAACTATGCATGCCAAGTTGTATTAAAATAAAAAAAATCAATCACATATATGTCCCCTCCAAAAATAATTGGAACTGTGAGGCCAATTTAGTCAGTTTTACTGTAGACTGAAAACCTTTGCGCAAGAGACAAGATATCAACATTTGCAGGTCATATTTCTATTTACATCTTAATTATGATATAACCAAACACCACATTTTGAAGTACGTCTCATCTTTTGAAGTTGAAAATACATGCTCTATTGTGTTTAAGCATGAAGAATGACTTGTCCAGGCTAAAACCTGCCACTTGTTGCACTCTGATGAACTCCTTTGTTGTGTTGGGTCATTATCTCGCTGCATAATGAAGGGTTTTGCAATCCTTTTGGTTGCATCTTTGTTTAAATGCATGCTCCATAGGCTTTAAGTCTGTAGAATTACTTGGCCATTCCAAAACATTCTGCTTCTTGCATTGTCTTGTCATGAAAGTCAACACAGATTGTTTTGTCGCATTTAACAGTGGTGAACTTTTCTAACGGCCTGTAAGATCGTACAAAAGATGCCTCAAAGTCACGCAAACCTTTGGAGTTAGCACCGCCGCAAATTGTACCAGACTTCAGTTTACAGTTGATATAAAAAGGTAACACACCCCTTTTCAATTGACTCTTTTATTTTATCTTCTTTATTTCAGTTTGTTGAGACTTCCCCTCTCAATTTGTGTTTTAAAAAATGTACTTGTACAGGTCATACACACGTCACATTAATGGTGGAAAAAGTTTTTAAATTATGTATCTTGGTCTCATTTTTTTACACAAAAAAACAGACCTTTGAACTGTAGTGTGTAGGCTTTCATATCCACTGTATTTATTTTTAAACCTGACAGTTAACTCTATAAAGTGACCTGTACAGTTCGGGTTCATGACGGCCACAGTTAGACCCTGGAATGTATTATTTATAATCACATTCATTCTTATGGGAAAATGGATACCAAATACAAATAGGATGTGTATTTTCCCAACTAACCTGCTGGATTCTTGCTTGAACATGTCGATGATGTTCTCCACCAGCAGGTTCCGCTGCAGCCCGTAGACGCCGTGGCGGTCCAGGACCACCTCGTGCCTGCAGGATGGACACCGGAAGCGGCCGCCGGACGCCAACGAGCCGCTCCGGCTGGTCGGCAGGTACGGGTTGGAGGCCTGTAAGCGGTCGACAGCGGAACGCAATGGCGTCTCTGCTTGTGTACGTTTAAACATCCTCTCTCTAAAATATTTATGTTTTGTCAATTAGGTGCTACAGGTTATATGTTACAGTAATGGTGGAAAAGGTTTTAAAATAATTTGTCTTGGTCACACTTTATATTTCACAAAAACCTGGCATTTGAACAGGGGTGTGTCGACTTTATTTATCCGCTGTATGAGGCGGAAAAAACAGGGACACCAGCGACATGGAGGAACGTCAACCAGGAAGCATTAACGCCGATGATTTGGGGAAGCAAGCTATTTCCCATCCACAGCCTTATTTAAAAGAATGGTTTGACATTATCGGCTGTGCCAGTCTAAAATCCACAACCTGCTGGTGTGAAAAAAAACCCTGTCTTATCTGAAAAAAAAAAAAACACATGCAGAAGATAAGATGTATCTTTTCAGTTGTCATCATGAGCTATTTACATTGACACAAATGTCAAATGTTTCAATGACACGAGGTTAGCTTGAGGTGCTAACGTCAAGTAGCAGTGCTCTGGATAGTCCTAATGGATCGCTGTGATTACAAATAGCTCTCCGGTGGCTCGGTTCTTACCTGGAAGACGTCGTTGGCGCATTTCCTGCAGAGGTTGTGCTGGCAGGGCAGGATGACTACAGGCTTTGTAAACATTTCTAGGCATATGGGACAAATGAGCTGCTTCTCCAAATTCTCCATGGTGTTCGTCACGCTCCCAGACTCAACAAAAATAAGAGTTGGTTAACGTCAGAAAAATATTGTGTTATGAAAATAACATGAGGCCCCAAAAGTACTAGGCCTCTGCGGCTTTTGTCCGGGTGTGTTGCTCCTCTCTCTCTTGCTGCTGGTGTCACGTCTGTTTTTAGAAGCTACTGCACTCACGTCAATGCCATTTATACCTTGCCCATATTTGAAACTGAGAAGGGAAGTGGCTGACAGCTGCTGGCTGCCTACACTTCCCCTTTATTTTCACAGTACGGGCTTCGTGCAGTGTCTCTAGCTTTAGCCATCAGTAATTGCACTGCCACAAACGATATCGGCCACTGTAATAATGTCGAAGATGGGCAGCTTACGTTCTCCTTACAGCTCAATTGTCATTTTGACAAGCTAGTCACTGTTTTAAAGGAGACCTTATGGAACATTTCCTTTGTAATGTCTTTTATATAAATGCGTCCTGGAGTGCCTGCCCACCTATCAAGTTGGAAATTAAACCACCAAGTCAATGTTTTATTATCTGTTATCTGAGAATGTGCCTGTGAGCAACCCCTTCTGTATTATCGCCAATTAACATAATAACCACCAAAGATAATAACCAACCGCACACTGAGATTCTCCACCACTGACTTTGCAGCTAGGTTGGGAGATCTAGAGTGGGAACCACTTTGAAGCGGCTGTCATCGCACTATCTTGTCAAACCCAAAAGGTAAGCAGAGCTGCAGTGTTAGCGTGGATTAGCATTAGCTTCTGATAATAATGTTTGGCTAAATTGTCAAAGTGGGGTTAGGGGATATTTGTGTTTGGCGACCACAACGCACACAATCCACTTTATGCAGAACGTCTTGTGACCAAACCAATACATCAGGTTAGCGGACATCTTGTGTATGCTGCGATAACTAGCATAACGAAGGGTTGATCTGATGGTTTGAACCCAAACTTTCTAAAAAAACTATTTTTTCGGACAGTAGTTAAAAACATTCATTCATTCATTCCTTTTCCGTACTGCTTATCCTCCCTAGGGTCGTGGGCGTGCTGGAGCCTATCCCAGCTATCTTCGGCGAGAGGCGGGGTACACCCTGAACTGGTCGCCAGCCAATCGCCGAGTTAAAAACTTGTACATCATTTATTTATACATGTAAGATATGATACTACTAAGCCTAAACATTGGATAAAGTCATCTTTGATTGCTCTTGAAGACCTTATGCTTTGTCCCGGTCTCCTGCCATTGGGCTCTACCTGAATTGAAAGAAGTGCTTCGACCTGTTTTGCCGAATGTGGAAGTTGGTTGCGCATAACCCCTATTGACAAGTATAATTCAGTCGCTGAAATAGTGCATCCACCAACAACAATGCAATGGAATCTCAATGGGTGCTTGGCTGCTCGCTCAAAGTGAGATAAGTGAGAGCGTTTTGTGAACGACATTTACTTGATTGCTGCAAAGTTTTTAGCTTAGAAAAGCCCCAAAATCTAATTGTGAATCTTGGTTTAGCTGAATTTAGCACCGCTAATGTTTGTTTGCATGTAAAATTCCTTTTTATGTAGCTCATTCATTTGCTTTTTGCTTTAGCGCTCAACTGGAAACTCATCAACTACCCATTAACAGTGTTACATCTGTAAAATAACACATACACCATAAAGACGTTCATTTCCAATGGAAATTAGCACTGCTGCTAGCCTTAGCTTTAATTGAAAACACTAGTTTTCGTAGCTCGTTTTGATGCTTTTAACTTTAGCGCTCAATGGAAATGTAAACAAAGTCGAATGTCTAGATAATCTAGACATTCACAGTTGTACACTAGATTATATCGTGTATACAAACAACAAATACCACGAACGACATTGATTTGGGAAGTCTGGTGTACCTCAATTTAGCATAACTAGCTTTAGCTTCGATTGAAATTTAAAAATTCCATAACTCGTTTTGTTGATTTCAGCTTTAGCGCTCTATATGAATCTGAAACTGGACATTAGCAGTTGTATATATGTGGAAAAGTGACACAAATACAACACTTGTATGTATCAAATACGTCATCATATCAAATACGTGTGTATTGTGAACTTTTTAAAAACACATTATGTCCTTCAATTTTGCCTCTCAGGATGCCATTTTGTGCTTCTCGGTTGAAGCAACAACAAAGGCCAGACTTGTTACAGTATCAACAGAGCATTAAAAAGGTAAGTAGGTGTATTTTTTTCCACTAACATTTTGCCAATGAAGTCAGTGGTTATAGTGTTGTTGTTTATATATCTATATATCTATCGTTGTTGAAGCAATAAAATATTGTAATTGCATTTAGCCCAAAAACGCTTTGGAGAATGCGGGCATCGATCCCGCTACCTCTCGCATGCTAAGCGAGCGCTCTACCATTTGAGCTAATTCCCCTTTTTCTTAACGGTCCTGGATACTTTAAAAAAATATAATATACAAAATTTCATTTAAAAGGTGTCACGGGTTTACAGGGTATAAATTTATGGGGATTAGGTATACATTCTTGAGCTCAGCCAATATTACGATATAACCTTCATGCGTTCGAACTTTTTTTTCTCTTCGGCAATAGTCAAAAATATTAGCCTATTACTAACGAGTGCCTGTTTTTCAGCAGTACCTTCGATAGCTCAGTTGGTAGAGCGGAGGACTGTAGAGGTTTCCACTGACATCCTTAGGTCGCTGGTTCAAATCCGGCTCGAAGGAGTGTTTTTGGTTTTGTCTTGAAATGTTTTTTTTTTTTTTTTTTTTTTTTTTTACTGTGAAAACGCTTTGTGTGGATGCTGCCTGTCATTCCTGCGAATGTATTTGAGTCAAAGGCGCTCACGTGAGCGCTGTTTCCACAAGTGCCTGAACGTGTCCACGTAGTGTATATGCATGTCAACGTGAATTTTTAACTTAAGATAATATACACTTCATGCATTTTGACGTTGATAAAAACACATTATTAGATGTTTTTTTTAGGAGTCTGCTACCTCTCCACGCACATCAGCTTCCATGTTTAATGGTTTGCATGTTGTTTCATTTGAATGACGTTATTATAGCACTGAAAAGCAGCTCCTCTAAAAAAAAAAAGGCCATTGGCTGAGAAATGCAGTCAAGTAGTGCTATCTAGTGGTAGAATGTGCGTTGTATTTTTTTTCTTTGTGTACTATTTTTAAAGACCAATGTAAGTACTGTACAAATTTCAAATGTTACACAGTTGGACTCAGTGTTATATTTTTTAATGTATTCCTGTATTAACCCATTATCCAGAATACATTCTCAATTCAGATTATGTTACACAATTAAATCAATTGCCCTTTTTTTAAAATAAAAATGTTATCAGTTTACTGATTTAAGTTATTCAATTAATATCATTATTTTTTATTTTCATATATTTCTATTTCCATTTATGTGCATTTTTTCTTACTATTTTTTAAAAATGAATTCAGATTGTTTCAGTTAAAGTAAATGCCATCTAAAATTAAATAAATCAATTATAGTATTGAATTATTTAGTTTCCTTGATATTTTTTTTAAATTAATTTTGTGCATTTCTTTATTCCTTTATTGCACAATTAACGTAGGTTCCTTTAAAAAAATATATACACGTGTATAAATTCATCAGTTTAGTTATGTTTTCATCATTAAATAATTTACATGAAATTTCACCCATTTAAATTAATTACTGTGAATTTTAATACACTATTTGACATTTTAATTAATTCATCGATCCATGTTTTAATTATTTCTTTCACTCAGGCATAATAACAGCTTCCCAGAAATTTATCGAAAAAGGGTGGCTTCTTGTTCAACTCTATTCTACCACCAGATGGCGCAACATACCTAGTTGAGTTGCAATGTAGGTCAAGGGGCACTGTCATATTTAAATTTAATTAGTTTTTAAATTGTACCGTTTTTTAAATTCCACTGGCATGTTATGCAAAATATGTATTATTTTTTTTACTTCCAGAAAGTTCTTTTTAATTGTAGCTAAAAACAAGTGTATACATGTATTGTTTAAATATTCTTTGAATATATTTTTAATTAATTCATCATTTGTCAATACACTTTAACTCAATTGCTAACCAAAAAGAGGTCAAATTGAATGAAATAAAAAAAATAAAAAAAAAACTCTTACCACATGTTGTAAACAAAATCGCCTCTATGCACCATAATAAAGAAGATTGTAGATTGGTTTAGTCGTGACGATTACTTTTAATACAGTATTACTAAAAAAATGCCCTTTATACCTACCCCATCTGCATTTGAGTAAACACCCCGCACCCGAGCACCTCACGAGGATAATGACTGAATCAATTACCGCAGTTGATGAAGCGTCGGGACCTCACGGGAGACTCCCCTCGTACTCCTCTGGGGCAATCAGCAGGTACGATGCTCACCTCGCAGATAAAAAATAATCCTCCCTAGTCTCACTCTGCTGAGGTGTTCGTTTGCCAATTAGCCATCGTGCTTGCTGCTTTTTGCAGTCTTCCTCTTCCAAGTGGACCCAAAGTCGTCATAATGAAATAGAACAGCCAGGAAAAATGTTCAAATTTAGCTGACTAGCTGTATGCGTTTACTCTGCTTCAAAATATTGAACAGGCTTAACATGTACGATCGTCAACCCCAACTGGAGAAATCTCTCTAAACACACCTCGCACCAAAGGATAATCGCTTAGGATAATCTTTTAGAGACATGGGACATTCGGGCTTTCGCTGACTTTTATTGGAAGGGAGGGAAAATGTTCAGATTGGGCCCGATTATCGGTATGTGTGTACTCCGCTTTTAATATTGGCCAGGTTTAATATTTACGATTAGTGGCCATGACTGCAAAAATCTCTCTTACACACCCCACACCACAGGATAATCGCTCAGTACAATCTTTCAGAGACATCCAACAATCGCACCGTAATTGACTTCGATCACTAGGGAAAGGAAAATGCTCAAATTTGGCCGATTATCAGTATGTGTGTACTGTGCTTTAAATATTGAACAGGTTTAATATTTACGATTTACAATTTTTTTCTGAGCAGATCGTGGAGGAAAAAATTGCACTAATACAACCTACACCACAGGATAAGTTGACAATCGGGCCTTTGCTGAGAGAATGTACCACTAAACTTCAGTGTTCAAAGCAATTGAGTCAGGATTAATTTGGACACGGAGTAATTCCACGTTTGGCTTTCTCTTTAGATTTTCGTGAATGTTCTTCTTTTTCCAGTCAGCACGCGCTTTGTTACAGCTGAGCGTTGTGACATTTTTAAAAATTGTTTACATTTTACAATGGTTAATTTATTTTAAAGAAAATTATGTATGCCGTGACTCACCTTCATGTCTCTTACTAAATGGGTTAATTGATTTTGTTTTGACTGAAAATCTATTCCAAAATTGCAATTTTTCTTCAGTTTTAACGCATAGAACAAGCATTCCCCCCCCCCCACGGAATCCATCCTAAACACAAATTGAACAATAGTTTGCTTGAATATATGTGTGTCACAATTTTCCACGATTACTGAATTCAAATTCAATTTGTTTTAAACAATATACAATTATTTACAATCTATTACAGGGAAACCATTACTGCGATGTGGTCCGCGCTGAGTTCGATACCCCTGTTTAAAGTTGAGAGCGTGTTGAATTTTTTTTTTTTTTACAAAACTCACTGTGGTTAGATTATTTTTACACTTGTATGGCAGCTGGTCCTCACTCATTTTCCTCCCCATCATGCCCCAAAAACATTCAAATGGCATTTTATCACTTTTTTTTTTTTTTTTTTTGTCTCGGATGTCTGGAAATGATGTGGAACGCTTTTGTGTATGCTAGGGGAGGGGGGTAGTACAGTAGTAAGGGGGAGCCATGGAAATGGGGAGGGGAGGAGGGGATTATGCTTCTGCTGGGCACAGAGCCTGACTGTTGCCATGACACATCCATTGTCCCCCTCACCCCGTCCCCTCCTCTAACGCCACATGGAACTCCCCAAATAAAATGTCCTTATTCTGCTCCATTAATGCTGGATGTTTATCTTGGGGGGGGGGGTCTGATGCGATCCACTCATCCACTGTGAGTATTTAGGTGCAGTTTATCAAACACACACACACACACACACACACGCGCAGAGCCCAGATAAACACACAAGTAAAAAAAAAAAAAAAAACATTTGCTGAATGTGTTTCTTTACATTTGCGATATCTTGAGTCATTACTGCTGAGTTTCTGAGTAGTGAGTCATGAGATGAAGGTAATCACAGGCAATGGTGTGTGTGTGTGTGTGTGCGGGCGCGCGCGCGCGTGCGTGTTTGTGGCGACCGCTGCAGGGCAAGCCCCGGTTGTGTGGAGGAATACCCTTGAGAAAACCACCACTCAGAATAGAGGCCTCGGGAAGGGAGCCAATGCGAACGCGGCGTTCATTCGGCACGAGAACAAGTATCCAATGGGCGCGGCACTTACAACTGCCGCCGCTCTCCTATTGGTCTTGTGTAAATCGAAGGCGTTTTAATTTTCCCTTGTGTGTGTGGCTTCCCCACAACAGCACCATCTCCGGCAGGTGGTGTCGGCTCTTGGAAGAAACGGTAGCCGGACGACCGTTAATATCGTGTTCACAGTGTTTAGAGTGAAATAAACTGTTGTTGTTTTTATTCAAAAGGAGTATGTATCGACGGCCATGATGTGTCTTGACAAGCCTCCGGGAGCGAGGCGGACGAGCTAGGAACGAAAGCGTCGGGGTTCCCCCTTATCTCTTCCTCTTGTTCGAGCCTGGCTGCCACTTTTGTGGTAAAAAAAAAAAAAGAGGAAAAAGAAGGCGCCACCGACGCATTGAATCCGTTTGGAACCGGGAAGGAGCGAGTGAGGCCGGGGAAAGAGAAGAAGACCCTTCCCCACCCCCAACCAGCACTACCACTACGCCGCGGCGGTTTTGTCGCGCTCGCTTCCCCCGGAATTGGGCTCACCCCAACGGCGGCGATATGTCCACGTGAGCCATCGAAGTCCCATTTTTTTAAGGGGTTGGAAGTGAGCTTTTTTTTTTGGTTGTTATCCGTGAACATGCGGAGCCCAAAAAGCAGCGGACGTTTGTTTCAGTTTTGAGAAGGAGGGAGGAGGAAAAAGGGGGGACCAAAAAAAAAAATGAGGAAGCGTCTTCATAAAGACCCTGAAAATGGCAAGAAGGTCTCGTTGTCGGTTGGGTTCTCGGGTCTGGGTTTGAGCAGAATGAGGAGGAAAGGATCTCCATAAGATTTTGTTGTTGTTGTAATTTCTTTATTGACAGTACAATGACACCAAAGGAGCTCAAACTGTGTTTTTATCCCCTTTGGAAGTTGTGCCAGACTGGCTCACAATGAACAGAAACACTTCAAACTTGGATTGCAGATCATAATATTGACTTTTTTTTTTTTTTTTTTTTTTTTTACTTGCTATATTTTCTAAGTATTTCTTTGTTATCTCCCTGACTATTCAATGGAAGTATGCTATCAGCTACCGGTGTTGCCTCTGGACAGGCCGGTTCCCAAGCACGTCCTAAGCCGGAGGGGAGCCATCAGTTTCAGCTCCAGCTCCTCGCTCTTTGGGGCCCCAGATCCCAGACAGCTTTCACAGGTAAACACACTCTTTTCCCACTCATTGTGTAGCCACCACACTCCATTTCACTCATTGTGTAGCCCCCCCCGCCCCAAATGACTGCGTTCATCCCCGAGGCCCCAAAAGCAGTATCCAGACAGCTCTTCAGGCAGCTGGCGCAGGTAAATGCGCTCTTTTTCACTCATTGTGTAGCCTACCCTTTTCGCTCATTGTCTAGCCACCGTCCCAAAATGTTGCATTAGTTCCAGGGGCCTGAACAATAAGCAGCCAACTCTTAGGCACCGGATGCCAGATAGTTGTAGCAGGTTAACACTCTTTTTGCACTCATTGTGTAGCCCCAAACTGTTCACGCGTAGTTTAGCCACCCTCCAAATGGTTGTGCTCATATTCCTGAGGCCTTTAAAAAGTAGCATTTAGCTACTCACTCTTCAGGGCCCCTGATCCCAGACAGCTGTTGCAGATAAACCTACTATTTTTTCCACTCATTGTGTAGCCACCCCCAAAATGGTTGCCTCATGCTGAGACGTTAAGCGCTTTAGGGCTCCCGATGCCATATAGCTGTCGCAGGTAAATGCACTATTTTCCGCTCATAGTGTATTAGCCCCGTACTCTTTCCACTCATTGTGTAGCCACATCTTTTTGACTACACACACACCATTTTTTTTTTATTATTAACGTGCGCGTGTTAGTCACAGATAAAGATATCGTTTTGCCATTTTGCTACATCTGTCAGCGGGAACACGCCAACGCCACTGCAGTGTTATTTATGTCAACATCCCTTTGACACATTGGCAGAAACAACATAAGTCACACTTGTACTTCCTGCTTTGTCACTCGTGGATATGTGCCTCCGATAGGCCTGCGGGTTTTGTGGTTGCAGAACAAAAAAAAGCAACCCCTCAGACCCCCCCTTTTTTATTTTTATTTTTAATGTTTTTTTGTGAATGATGGTGTCACCGGTCAGTCCCCTGGTTCTGATTTGGGGCTCATCCCTAGCAGGAGTTTGTCAAAGTACGAGCACTGGAAGTCTCCCACAAATTGGCTGCTTCAAACCAGTCTGTACAATTTTGGGCAGGGGTCAGAGACTTTTTCATGTTCTGTTATGACAGACATATCCAGTCCACTGTATTTCGTGTTAATAGGTGAAACTGGTGTTCTGGGATAGTTTTTTCTAACGTTCCTAGGGTTCTACTAAGTGCGTTTAGGGAGAGCAGGGTGGTGTTCAGGGCTCCTAAAATATGAACACTCCATAAAATGCTTCAAAAGCAAGAGTAGTTACATTTTGGGCCAATGTTTAGAGCTCTCTCAAGGTTTTCTTTCTCACAGTTCGGGTCACTTCTTTTCGCTTACACAAGGGCCGACTTTCCTGCTTGCGTTGTGTTTCGCCGTTGGAAGTATTTACGAAGCGTGAAGTCACCGCTCGACCCCTGGAGCACCCTCTTTGCCCAAGCTGGCCATTAGCGCTTTGTGCGTGACTCTGCCCCACATACTCACCCATGTGTGTCTGCTTTGAAGCTAGCCTGCTGTCACAGGGGGCCTTCTTTAAGTCTATAGTCCTGGCTATCAATGGACGTCAGTGTTGTTAGGCCCCTTGGTGGTCTGTAGTAATTGGCTTGGGCTATGATATCCATCAGGAGAGGTATAGTAAAAGTTAAAATTGGTTGGCAGTTAAAAGTAACCAAAGTAATTCATGAACTGTACAGCTTGATAGGAAATTAGTTTTTTATTTTTTTATTTATTTTTTTTTATTTTATTTTTTTTACACATTTCCGTTAGTGTGTGTCTATTGTAAATACTGTAATCCTATAACCAACCTGCTTTTTCTTTTATTTGCTAAAAATGTAACTGGAAATGCACACTGATGGATACACCTTACTTTTGGTCGACCAACTCTACTGGCCGGTTAAACTGTCGCAAACGAGATCAAAGTTTATCGTTACAAATCGGCACGGTGCACTTGTTCTTGAGTAAAACAAGGATGTGCAGCATTTAGTCTTTGTTGTAAAGCAGTTACACGTCCACAAAACCCGCGTCCCATCCCGTATTTACAACTTTGAGGGGTGTGAATGTACTCTTGCGGCCGCTGTGTGTTTGTACATGCGGTCCCGCTGGCCTGTTGTTTGAGGAAGCTGGGCCGGACTGGCACGGCAGAACCAGGGCTGTCAGGCATGTGCCTCGGCACTGTGGGCAGTGGTTTGGCCCGTTGCCAAACTCGCAGATGGCCCGAGACTCTCTTCAGTCTTTTTTTTCCCTTTCTTTCTTTCGGCTATTTTGTTCCGCTCTCACACAAGCCCTCTGTTTCTAACTCACTCTCGCCGCCGCCACCACCTTCTTCATCTTCTTGCCTCCGCTGATGACGACAATCCGTCTTGTAAACACAGGGCCAAGGCGGGCTAAAGACGCGAGTGAGTCGTGGGGAAATATGTTGCTCTGTGGGAATGCTTACAACGGGTTATAAGGAAAAATGCAGCGGAGGAGGAGGCTTCACACCGCATAACAAAAGGCCTCATTTATCTGTTGCTGTTGAAATTCTTGATTCTTTGAGGTGAGGCGAATGATGACTAAAGTTCAGCTGGTCATTTTCTGGAATGAAGACAGGAATGAAAGGACCTGAATTGCGCCACATTTAGATTTCACCAGATAATTGTACTGCCTTCGTACTGTCGTGGAACGCGTAGACACTATCTCACCTTCCTTTCAACGTTTGGCTTCCAGAAAACACAAAAGCCCTGTTTTAAAATGCCAAGCACTGGAGTTCAGTTCAACTCACCCACGGTACGACAAAGAACTTTGAACACTGACCTGGCCCGCATTTCCACTACGAGTCGTGGTTTTGGTGGGATACCGATATCTGCATCAGCTACCAAAATGCTCACGCTTTTGAGTCTTCTCTATGTTGTGATACACTGTATTTTAAAGAAAAAAAAAAAGTCTCATTCTCGAGGTCAATGTTTCCCAATCCCCGAGCCAAGCCACATAATATTCAAATGTCGTGGCACATCACCAAATAAAAATGTCACAAAATGTAGCTTGCTTCAAGATAAAGTTTACTATTAAACTGACGCATAAAACAAAAGAGAAATTAAGATTGTAGATGTAAACACTCAAATGTTCAACCAAATCATATAATTTTGACTAAAAAGTCCGTTAGGTTAATGCTAATTAATAATGAGAAACACTATGTATGGATTTATGAAAATTAGCATCGCTATTATGGTAATTACAAACCTTCAAACAACTACTACGTTAACATACATAGAGCACAACATTACTTATTGGCATATATTCTCTGCGCTCTGCGGGAACGACTATTAACGTTGGGCCTATTAGTTGGTGACTTCCTCTGCCTCTTCTCGCTGTCCATTATGCAGCATCTGCTCCAGTTGAGCTCAGTGCTGCCCGGCATGTTCTGGCACAATGTGGTTCTACACCGAAGTCACGCAACTCTAAATTCAGACCCGCCTGTATATTATAATTACCCATAAAAAAAATCGCTTGATAATCCGCAATATAACGAAGGTGCGAATGATGCACCGCGATATAGTGGGGGAACTTTTGACATAGCCAGATAGAAAGATCAATGAACAGATAATGATGATAAGGAGGTCACGTGGCACTGTGAGATAACGGAGGTCAGTTGCATGGACTGCGAAAACGCCCTTCGGCTATCTGGCATATCGTAGCCAGCCAAATCGCAGTCGTCATCGCCGCATCATCATTAGAGCCGTGCTGGTCTCTGGCCCAAGACTGACTTCTCCCCATCAGAGATGTTTAGACAGACCCACCGATAAGCTCGTGCGTAAAAGCCGCTGATAGCGCCGCTCGCTCTGCTGCCAAACTATGGACGTTTCTGTGCGCGCATATGATAAGCCACCACTGCAAGACAGAGGGGGGAGGGGTGGGGGAGAATACTTTGTTGATTTTAAACTGCAGCGATAAGGCTGTGTGCGTCTGCGCAGGGCCCTCACATTGACGTCGGTTCAGGATGTGGCAAGAATGCTGAAGGAGCCAAGAGTTTCACAAGCGTCCTCAAAGGCTGCTTTTTTTTTTTTTTTTTTTTTTTTTTTTTAACCCTTGTGTTGCCGGTTGGAGGTTTTCTGTGAAAATTCCCCGGACAGTCCCGCAGTCTGTGGCTGTGTTTGTCACCAAGCAGGAACGTGTAGTATTTGGTAAACAAACGGGAGTGAGCCCTCACATCCTGCCTTCATTTGGACACAAGACACTGGCCTTCTTTCTTGTTGTGTTTTCCTCTGCGAGGGGCCCCCCTCTTATCACATGACCGTTCTGTTTTTGTGCCGCGGTGTCGAGCGCAGTCGGCCATGAGAATGCGACTCCACGTATCAACACAGATCTGACTGACACAATCATATTTATTTACCTTTTTGTGTGGATTTAAGCCCCAAATAGTTGGCGGGCCTTCTTTTGGAGGCCAAGACAACGTTGACCCAGGGAAGCAATTAGAGCCTGGGGATGATTGTCTTGAAATGAATGAAATTCCTTTGCAGAGTAGACCGCTCCCCTCCCCCCCACTCAGCTTGACTGTGGTGCCTTCATAGAACGCTGGTAAAAGCCCCTCCATAAATAACATGGAAAAAAAAGGATGCGGATAGGTCGCCTCTTATCTGGAGCACGGGGACCAATTCCGCTCTTTTCAAGCCGGCAGCAGCCTCTCAGAAACTGAATGAGTCGATCTCGTAAAACACTCTCGCAGCAAGTAGATTCCAGCCAGGGCGCGCGCGCACACACAAACGCACATTCACGCATACACTGGCCTGGTCCGAATCGACCCTCGGTTAAGGCTTAGCACTCAGTTACTGGAATGTGCTGCAAGAGCTCATAAGCTTTCTGCTTATGAAACTGACTTGAGCTGCTTTGCTGCTTTCGGTATCCGCTGTCGTCTTCTGTTGTTGACTCACTGAGAGAAGCACCTGTCCTCTTGAAGGAATTGTGAGAATTCCGCAACAGGGACCATAACGGGCGACCGCCCCTGAAAGGGCATGAGAAGACATTGTTTCGCAATGTTGTGATGACAGGAAGTTTGTTTGTAAAGGCCACAAAGCCTTTCTGATCGTGGAGCAACTCGCTAATCTTGCTGGTTGCTGATATTGGCTTCTGCCAAAAGAGCTTATGTTTGAACATGCAACTCCCTGCCCTCCATTTTCATTCATTCATCTTCCGTTCCGCTTATCCTCACTAGGGTCACGGGCGTGCTGGAGCCTATCCCAGCTCTCTTCGGGCGAGGGGCGGGGTACACCCTGAACTGGTCGCCAGCCAATCGCAGGGCACATTTTGTAATACCTTAACCATAAGTTGGTGTTCTGGCAGCACGGCGAGTTAGTGGTTAGCACATCAGCCTCACAGTTGGGAGGTCCGGGTTCAACTTGGTTTTCCTCCAGGTACTTCGTAAGTTAATTGAAGACTCTACATTTGAACTCAAATGAACACGGTTTGAGCGCCTCACTCCAGAACTCTGAGGCAAACGTGCTAACCACTAGCTGACCATGCTGATTATCTCATCTAATTGGACAAAAATTCTTCTGGTCTACGTAGTGACATCAAATCAAATTTTATCCGGCTCTGCTTCCGATTGAACGGAAGCTCTAGTTAAGCTTGTCTGGCAGATTTGGTGTACTAATTTGCTGTGCTTGTGTAGCGTAAAACATGAAGTGATCCTGTATATTTTTTTTGCCTTTGCAGAGGTCTCACTGGCAAATACTGAACAGAACTACCCAAGAGAGTTTCCCTCCAGTGGAGTGGGGTCATTTTAGTTTGCGTCTTGGGAATAATGTTAGCCTTAGTTAAACTATCGCCGTAAGACATTTGCTAAGCGAGCAGCGCCCGGGGGGTGAGTTGTGCAGTCAGAGGTTTAAACATCATGTGAACCTGGCCTCTACACCCCCTCCACCACATCCGTGATCTTAGAAACCCGAGTGTCGCAACCCCTGGCGGAGAGGCTGAGACGAGATAAGAAAGAGCTACGTTTAAATGAGGTTTTCATGGCATTGCACGGAAGACAATGGACGCGCTTATTATGTTAGGAGTGCACTGCAAATGATACGGGGAGATAATTCCGTTCTCAAGACTGCTGCAAGCGCAGACCATCTGTCTACAGCGGCAGGTGTTTCGACAAACGCAGAACACACACTACACGTTGAAAAAAACTTTTACAATGGCCAATCAAGTATTCTCTATAATTTAGTAGGCCATATTAGGTAGGGGTGGGTAAAAATATCAATTCATCACTGCATTGCAATTCTTCCCCACCGCAATTCAAAAGAATTAGGAAGGCTTTTTTGGACAAACTGTAGGGGTCCATGCGCACCTCAGACTTGCACCTGAAACCGTAAAAAAAATGTTTTAACACGTTTAACTGAGAAGACTGGAAAATCATGGCTTAAAGCAAAGGAAGAGAACTAAAAGGGAAACGACATACGGAAGGAAGGCTTGCTCGTCTTTGTGAAAATTGAATCGATCGGCATCGGGTGCAGCGATATTTATAACGACCTCATTCCGGTGTAGTCCAGCGAATTATCTTTTCCATTCAACAACTCCCTCCTCCGCACCCCACCCCGACTCTCTCCATCCCCAAGTGAAAGGAGGTCATTGGCCAGCAGATGGGGAGAAATTTTAATCCCGCCTCGTTCCACGCCAGAGGCTGTAGGGAAAATGCTACTGACGCCAAACAAAGCGAAAAAGCACGCAAGCGGTCACACATACAGTCTTGGTGGAATACTTTATACAAGGACTTCTTTTGGCCATTCCCGTTTTTTTTTTTTTTTTTTTTTGCCCAATTCACCAAGTACCCGGTTTAGCTCCACTTATACTCTTCCTATGTGATTTGCAAATCATCCATCCATCCATCCATCCATTTTCTGAGCCGCTTCTCCTCACTAGGGTCGCGGGCGTGCTGGAGCCTATCCCAGCTGTCATCGGGCAGGAGGCGGGGTACACCCTGAACTGGTTGCCACCCAATCGCAGGGCACATAGAAACAAACAACCATTTGCACTCACAGTCATGCCTACGGGCAATTTAGAGTCTCCAATTAATGCATGTTTTTGGGATGTGGGAGGAAACCGGAGTGCCCGGAGAAAACCCACGCAGGCACGGGGAGAACTGTGAGGCTGACGCTCTAACCAGTCGGCCACCGTGCCGCCATTTGCAAATCATGTTCAACCTATATTGAATTGAATACACTACAAAGACAAGATATTTAATGTTCAAACTGATAAACTTAATTGTTTTTAGCAAATAATCATTAACTTAGAATTTTATGGCTGCAACACATTCAAAAAAAGCTGGGACAGGTGGCAAAAAAGACTGAGAAAGTTGTGGAATGCTCATCAAACACCTGTTTGGATTAGTGCCAATGGCATGGGTAACTTACACATCTGTGAAGGCACCATTAATGCTGAAAGGTACATAAAGGTTTTGGAGAAACATGCTGCCATCCAAGCAGCGTCTTTTTCATGGACGCCCCTGCTTATTTCGGCAAGACAATGCCAAACCACATTCTGCACGTGTTACAACAGCCTGGCTTCGTAGTAGAAGAGTGCGGGTCCTAGACTAGCCTGCCTGCAGTCCAGACCTGTCTCCCATTGAAAATGTGTGGCGCATTATGAAGCCTAAAATATGATAACGGAGCCCCAGACTGTTGAACAGCTGAAGCTGTACATCAAGCAAGAATGGGAAATAATTCCACCTACAGCGCTTCAACAATTAGTGTCCTCAGTTCCCAAACGTTTATTGGATGTTGTTAAAAGAAAAGGTGATGTAACACAGTAGTAAACATGACCCTGTCCCAGCTTTTTTGGAACGTGTTGCAGCCATAAAATTCAAAGTTAATGATTATTTGCTAAAAGCAATAACGTTTATCAGTTTGAACATTAAATATCTTTGTAGTGTATTCAATTAAATATGGGTTGAACATGATTTGCAAATCATTGTATTCTGTTTTCATTTATGTTTAACACAACGTCCCAACTTCATTGGAATTGGGGTTGTATTTTCTCACACCCGAGCTGCACAATTCAACGACATCCCAGATAGTGACTCAGTAACCTCGGTGGAGCCACACCTTTGTGTAACCACGATTTAAATATGGGCAGAGTACCTACCGCCTTGTCCAAACACCGCATGGGTGCATGTTGTTTTGCATACCTTTCTTTCAAAATACACACTGAACAAAATGTCCATGTGTCTTCGAAACATGGAACAGTCTGTACTTGTGCACAAAACATCTTTTGACTTGCACTATGTATAGCTAAACGTATAATACAGTGTCGCTCTGTTATTTCTGATGTCACCACATTTTACTTTCAGTCTCATCAAATAAACACACATTCTGTAGTCAGCACATGCTTGGACACAATCTATATCGTTCGCACCAAGCATTGGTGCTGTGTGTAAACACGGTGCGGCCTGTTGACACTAAAATACAGCTTTTCGCAGATGACCCAACCCCGTGTTGGGCTGTTTGCTCGCTGGGGAAATATTAGCTTTGTATTGGCTGGCGGTATTACCTCAGAGGACACGCACTGTCCGGTGTGTTTGTGTGAAGGAGACTTTCGTTAATCCGTAAGACATGAGGTAATGAGTGTACAAGAGAAGTGTGTTTGTGTTGGTATTAACCGGTAAACAATACCCGAGTGTAGACGCACATATGGCAGTGCCGTTGTTTATCCGGCATGAGTCAGTTGGATTTTCATTCATTTTTGTTTTTATGTGTGCAAAGCATAGGGTGTTGTTTTATTGGGATAGTATTGACATTTAGTGTGTTTCAGCCGTTTTCAAGTGTATAAAGCTTTATTTTTAAAAACATATAAAAGACCCCTGTGCTTTTATCCATTCATGTTATGGAATGTACAGTATGTGAAAATCCAGACGTCCTGTAGTAACGCTGTCCTTTTAAAAGAAAAAATTCAACCCATTGAGGCCAGTTTTCAAACATTTGCGTTTTCAGGCTCCAGAAGCGACGTAAGAAGACACCCGAAATTATAGTTTTCACCAGTTTACAGTGATTGTTGCTTTCATCCATTTGTATTTTTGAGTGAATGTGAAAATCTAAATGGTACTAACGCTGTCCCTTTCAAACGCCTTCCACCCATTGAGACACGTTTTCAAATCTCAGCATTTTCAAGCGTAAAAGCCAAGTAAAAGAACATCCAAAACAATGCAATTTTTAATTGTTTACCAGTTAAAAATGTAAAAACAAATAGTCAAAGATCCATAATTGTCCTTTCATCCACTTGTTTTGGAATGCACATGAACATGGAGAAGATGTCCAATAGGAACATTGTGACTGGTTTTCAAGCGTTAGCTCTTTTGTTCTTTAAAAGCGATGTTAGAGATTTATTTTATTTTTTTAATAGTTCATGTAAATATCCCTAATTGTGAGTTCAACCACGTGTTGTACAATGTATGTGACAATCCAGGTGTGTGGAAGTAGCACTGCCCCTTTCAAAAATTTGTTTTGAAATGTTAGCGTTCTTGGGCTCCAGAAAGTGTAAGTGCACATCCGAAAATAATGCTATTTTTTTTATACATGAAAATCCAGATGATGTCTGATAGAAACACTGCCATGTTCCAAAACTTCCATTTTTGAGACTTGTTTTCAAACGTTAGTGTTTTCAGGCTCCAAAATCAATTATGTCTACTTGTCATGTAAGTGAACATGCATAGTAAAGCAATTTTTTTGGACCCCTTTTCAGTTAAAAAGAGAGGAAAAAAAGAGGCACTTGTGTTTTGGAAGTATGATGTCTGATTGTAGCGCTGTCCTTTTCAAAAGCTTCCAATCTTTTGAGACCAGTTTTCAATTGTTCCAGTTTTCAATTGTTAGCTTTTGCACCCTGAAAACACTGTTGTCGCAAGCGTAAACACCCAAAACGATGCAGTTTTTACCAGCAGATTTTCCACAAAATTGGCTTTTCTCTCCAATGAAACACCCGTTTATTGCAGGGGATTATTGTGATGTCACACACCCCTTGACAGTGGTCACGACCAGGATCCACTCCAGATCTACCAGCAATAGGTGAAAATAGTCTATAGTTATATGCCTCAAACATGCTTTAAACACACAAACTTAAAAAAACCCAATACTTTTTAAACACATCGTAAAGGTATGGTCGACCGACACTATCGGTACATTTGACACAGAACATCCAGTGTTGATGGGCAGTAACTGTGAATGGAGATTTGAGAAACCCGACCCTCGAACTCTGTTATCAGCCAAACGGCCAAGCGCTGCCGAGGCAGGCGTCAAGTCATGCAAGCTTTTTGTGGAAGGGGAAACCCTAGCCTCGGGGGAGCCCCAGAGGTAGGGAGTCAGCCTGGAGGGTGTCCAGGACATGTTGAGAGCGCGGAGCGAGTGCAGCACCCCCCCCCCCCCCACCCCTCCCCAGCAGGTGTGTGTTGACAGAGCAAACACACGCTCGCCACAGTTACGTCTGCTACAAGTGCGCTCGTGACTCAGCCCCCTTGCTGCTCCTCTGCTGAGCCACGCTGATCCATGCCGGGCCACGGCGCACATGCGACTCAGCAGCCGTCCATGTCGGGCGGCGTGTTCCCGTGACGAGGTCAACAGGAGCACGCTGACTCCGACCGAAGAGAAAACGTCTGTTCTTTCAGCTGTGACACCATAGAGGCTGCGAAAGGGAACAGAAACTTGCTCAACTCGGACTAAATCGACTAGGAAAGTACCCAAAATAATACACTTTCTGGCCACAACCATTAGGTATGCCTGTTATGAGGCAAAGTTGATCAAAAACATTTTTCCCCATGGGAAATCATAGTCAAGCGAATTTATTTGTGCCAGGCTTACGGAAAACATTTAATTGTATATTTTAACATCCTTAATAACTGGCATACACGCGCAAAGAAGTTAACCACTGTGTTATGAAACTCAAATGAAGTAAAACTATTCACGCTTTGAAGAGACCAGAGAGACACGCAATGGACAGGGAACAGAAACATGTTTGCAGACCAGACAAAGTGTTAAGTAACATTTTTAATCTTATAAGTATTAAAAAAGAAGTTCAAACGCAACTTAAAAATGAATTACGTTATTTATTTAAAACAGCCCCATGAATTTGCCTTAAGTCCGCTTAGCTTAATACTAATAAACAATGCGCAATGCCATAGGTAATCTAACGAATAGCATCTATTTGGCGGTGTTATAAGGCTTTGAGCAATCGATATTTGAACCCAAACGGTGCATCAACACAGCTTACCCAGTCACTTAAAGTAGTTGTGAAACTCTTCTTCATTTGTGTCTGCAAGACTGTATTATACTGACTCAAAATTGTCCATTCGTGTAAATGTTAAGTGTGAATGGTTATTTGTCTATCTGTGCCCTGTGATTGGCTGGCGACTAGTCTTGGGTGTACCTCACCTCTAGCCCAAACGTCTAGGATAGCTAGGATAGGCTCCGGCTCACTCGAGATCCTAATTAGGGCAACCGCTGTCGAACATTCGTGTACGGGTGGATATTTTATTTATAGCTCTGGATCTGTAATTATCATCACACTTTCCCTTGTGCCCACCACCGGTATCCTTCTGTGGTGGCATCACAAAAAAGAAAATCAAATGTGTGTGTGTGGTCTATCTTCTAGGTGTGTGTGTGTGTGTGTGTGTGTGTGTGTGTGTGTGTGTGTGTGTGTGTGTGTGTGTGTGGAAACAGGTGGCACTCACCTCACATTTGGCCTCACGACTGATAACAGCGGCGCTGCGACGCGTTTATCAGTGTTTATGTACTCACTCGCACACACGTCGGGAAAGATGAAATCCAAGTGTCAAAACATTGCGCCACCCGCCCTGGTTATTGCACTCTAAACTTTACAAAGTGTCACTTTACAACCCTGCTCGATTATTTCTTGGTTATGTGTGTTTACGCAGAGACGCGGGGCAATCTCCTACGACAGCTCGGACCAGACGGCGCTATACATTCGTATGCTAGGTAAGTGTTTCCTTGACACAAACCCAATCATACACGCATGGGCTGGATCATGTCCATTTTGTAACGGCTTATAAGCACGAAGCAGGATGGAGGAGGGCGGTTCTGGAGATTATGGAAAGACGCTTGAGCTCGCATGTCCACTCAATCCTGTTTTTGTAGCCTTTTGGTAATCTCACAATAAGATTATCTTTTGTAAACCATTCAGCAATTGGGTTGGGGTACCCTTGTTTCGAGAAGAGGTCCATACATTTTATTTTATTTTTTAATTTTTTAATTTTTCTTGGTTCCCTTGATGGCATTCTCGCAATGAAAATAATCAGCGTTTATGTATTCATGTCTGTTTGTGCACGTTGTGTTTATACTGGGAGCTGGATTGAAACGGATGAATAGTCTCTACTAATAAGTCAAATGAGTTCTGGCCTCCTTGCATCAAGACTGCTTGTGCTCATGATCTGATGGGAGTCTTTCCTTCTATGTTTGTCTGTGAAAGGACCACCTTCCTACATAGCGCAACCAATGAAACCTTGTTGTCGTAATGCAAAGTGAGGTTGTTCGGCCTTGGTGGAGCTCTAGCGGCATTACGTTTTGGGGCAAATGTGCTTCATCGATAGTGAGGAAAATATATTCTGTATATTAAGCATCCTTGGGCGCTTTATAAATCTGTTATTAGGGATGGTGCACCGGGCGGTACTAGAAGGGCTAGAAATTAGCCCCCAGTTTCAGTGATCGACATGAAACTTGGTGGACACGTCTATCATAACAGTATGCACAAAAAACACGTGAGGAACAATGCTTTGAATTTAACGGAAAGTTGGCTATTTTGGTTTGACACAAGCATTTTAGAGCAAAGTCCATGAAAAAGAGGCCTGGAATGTTAGAAAAAAATGAACTCCCAAATCACCAGTTTATCCAAACGACAACAAAGCTGGGTGCACTTGTCTACCAAAACAGGCTGAATGAAAACCCATACCCAAAATTGAACAGGAAGCCAGGCATTGTGTTTTTAAGCAGCCATTTTGTGGGCAGATTCAATGAAAAGTGGCCTGGAAAGGTGCGGGAAAAAAAATAGCCAGTTTCAATGATTGACATGAAATTTGGTGGACATGTCTAGCTAAACACGATGGAAGAAAAAGTCTCAAGGACCCATGCCTGTCATGGAGCAGGAAGTCGGCCATTTTGGTTTGAGCCAGCCATTTAAGGCCAATACCAAGGCTAGTACTTTGATGAACTCAGACGAGGGAAATCGCCCAAATGATCCCCAATCGGTAGCAGCTATTCTATACAGATGAGTGACTCTAAATTGCTGTTTCAGTTAGCAACAGAATTCAAACGGGCTCAGCTGTCAACCAGGCGTATAGGAAACAAGGTGTTTATTTGGATGAAGTGGATGGCATCATTTTAGTTGAAATACAGTATCTGGTGTCTACTGCTGAACAGAAGACACACACACACGTCTGAATGGCTTCCAGTTGTTGATGATGTGAGTCAACAGCTGCCGTGTGTTTTGTTTGACCTGAGTAAAGGCGCTTTAGCTTTTTTTTTTTTTTTTTTTTTTTTTTTTTTCTTCCCCCCTTTTTCTTTTTAATCCTTTCGTTCGACCGAGTACAACACGGTTTCTCTCCTACGTCACAGGCACAAAGCATCTGTCTTTGTGGATGGGTTCTATTCACCGCACGCTCACTCAGCCCAGTGTCATCCTGCCATTGCTCGAAACGACATGACCTACATCCAACCCCCCATTAATGCAGTGCAGCTGTGGGCTCGGGGGGCTTGACTTGGACCCTGTGACTCTCGAAACGTGTGCTAATCACTGCGTCAAGTGTGCGCACGTGCCCGGGCTGAGCACATGCGGATGGATTCACGCACGCCTGAATCCGTCGCCTCGGGCCGTCTGAATCGTTTTGATTTATGATGTGCACGTGCAATACCGCAGATTAGACACGCGTTTCTTCACGATGAATGCCTCCAACAATATCGCCGAAGGTCAAAATGCTCGTGCACGACTACACGAGTCTCAACATCAGGCAGAATTGTGCCTGTAGGGGGTGCCAATGAATCTCGTCACCCACCTGTGAAGGATACGTTGTTTAAATTTCTTAGCAAATGGAAAAAATCTCTAGCAGTAGTTCGTCTTTGGGGGACAAAACGACCCAAAAGTGTCAGCTTCAAACCAAAACGGCTGACTTCCTGTGACTTTTCGGCAGTGATTCTTGACACTTTTTTTTTTTTTTTTTTTTTTAGGTCTACTCATGATAGACATGCCAAAACCCATGTTACGAAATTAAACTGTCTTCGGGGGCTGACTCTTCGACAAAGTCACAGAGGTGCTGCCGAGGCCCATGAACAAATGTAAATTTCTTTGAAAATTTGAACCTAAAATGGCCTTTTCCAACCAAAATGGCAGACTTTCTGTGTCTTTTCAAGCATGGATCCTGAGCCTTTTTTGTCTGTCTGCTGGTCATAGACATGCTTACCGAATGTCATGGTGCTAGTGCAAGTGAGTCCAGCTTTGTGGGCTGCGGTTTTAAGAAAGTCCAGTCTTTGACCCTTAAGTGGCCGGCCGGCTCAAACAAAAATACCAGACTTCTCGTGCCTTTTAAGGCATGTGTGCTTAAGATTGTTTTGTGTGTCTACTAATGATAGTGATGCCGACCAGATTTCATGTTGCCAGATGAAACTGTGTTCGGGGGCTACATTTTGAAAAAAGTCTGAGCGCCGTGATCCCTGTCAAACTTTGAAACGTTGACCCTAAAATGGCCGCTTCAAACCTAAATGGCCAACTTGTTGGGTTTTTGGAAGCTTTTTTTGGCTTTATAGTAGTACATTGTGTGTCTGTGTCTGTGTGTGTGTGAGAATTGTAATGAAGTGCCATGCTGGAAACACACGTTGCACTGTTGTACACCCCCCTTTAAATTATTAAGCACCTCTTGCTGCAGCTAATGTTGTGTAGTACGGCCAACCTGCGCTTAATTACATAGAGATACTAAAGACAAACTGAGGATCACCTTCACAGGTTCTGTGTTGTGATGACATTGCATGTCCAGCTCCATGCCCGTCCTCTTCTTCTGTGTCTGTGTGTGTGGTTTACACATGCTTAACATTTTCAACACAATGATACACACGCTGTCCGGGTTAAGTCACATCCTTGGCCCGTTCCACCTCTAGCGCCACAATGGTGGGTTTTCACCGCAACCGAGTCGCAATCCACTTTCCAGCGCTGGCTTTAAGAGGGTTTATTTTAATAATTCGAACACGGCTGAGTGGTTGCGGTGTCTTTCCTAAGCCAAATAAATCTTCCACCAGGATCCACCGCCTTGTTTTAAAGGTCCCATCCATCAAAATCCTTTTTTTTGTCCACTGTTTTATGCATTAAATAGGTAAAAATGAGTCTGACCTAGTTTAAGTTTGACATCTATGCAGTTTGTCGATTATATGCAATAGTCGATGAAAGGCAAAAGGCAGAAAAATGAGCTGATCAGTTTCAGGCGTCGGTGTGACGCAGTTATGTTGTTTATTATTCATTAATAGCCCACTTGTTTGTGGTTACTCACCTACTCAACTCTACGTTGGAAAGTGACTGAATGAAAACGTACCTGCGTCTTATGGAAAGCTAAAAAAAACCTTGTACTTCAAAACTCTCACCTCCCAACCTCATAGGAGTTGTGAAATAAATGACTTCCATTTATTTTTGGAGAAGTTCCTAAGCATTCTGGGACCAGAATTGTGCCGTGTTTGGCACATTTTGTGGCGGAAGACTTTGTGAACTTCAGGGAGTACAGCAAAACCTGGAGTTGTGCCATCAGCCAGGTTTCCCCCTCTCCACCAGCACTAAGTACTTACAGAAGTGGTCACTGACCTAAAGCGAGGTACCTGCAGCACTTTTTGACATTTTAACCAGTTTTTATAAATGTAGGAGGAAGAAAATGGATAAGCGTTTGTTTTACTGGTCTTATCGTGTGTGTGGTCTACTCAAGATGACCAACACAGAACATCTCCACGCACAAAACCATATCTTCAGCGATAATCGTGAGTGCCCTCCCCCAAACCAGATGTCTGTCAGACTCATGGCTCAAATAATCGTGTCAATCACGTCGTCCACTTGAATACATAAATGCTCCTCTTTGAAATGCTCCTCTTTTTCTTCCCCGCAGTATTAAAAATGACGCCGTAGATGTTTTTACTGCTACACACGCTGCTTGCAGAGCAAACCTGGTCTCTGTAAAGCTGAAGTGTACCTGTTTTGTGTGATTTAAATATTTTATACATCTTGGACTGTAATGTGTATTTGTTTAATCTTTATTTGACGAGAAAACATAATACATAAGATCACTATAAAAATATTGCGTATCTGTCCAACAAACTATGTATTGTTTTTTTTTTTTTTTTTTTTACCTTTTCACCCCAAAAATCTTAAATAATATATATTATTGCTGTTTTCATAGTTTCTTTGTTTTTCCATCCATCCATTTTCTTTACCGCTTATCCTCACTAGGGTCGCGGGCGTGCTTGGAGCCTATCCCAGCTGTCATCGGGCAGGAGGCGGGGTACGCCCTGAGCCGGTTGCCAGCCAATCGCAGGGCGCACGAAACAAACAACCATTCGCACTCACAATCACACCTAGGGGCAATTTAGAGTCTCCAAATCAACCTACCATGCATGTTTTTGGGATGTGGGAGGAAACCGGAGTGCCCGGAGAAAACCCACGCAGGCACGGGGAGAACATGCAAACTCCACACAGGCGAGGCTGGGATTTGAACCCCGGCCCACAGAACTGTGAGACGGATGTGCTAACCAGTCGTGCCTTTGTTTGTTTTTATTTAATCCAATTTTTACGGCTTTTAATTAATTAATTTCGATAAATACAATGTTGTCATTTCCTCCATAGTATTCTTTTCATGTGTACAAAAACAGCAACACTTCCTAATCAAAGGCCACCCTCGCAATGCACGCCTTACCCCAATAACTTCCAGCTATTGCATAAACCTCCCCTTTATAAGAGGAAATCTTGAATTTTGTGTGCTTTATCAAATCCATTAATCCCATGGCAACTCCCATCCTTGTGGCTCTTATCAAAGCTCTACATGATCATATCTTTATGCACTTAAATAGTTTGACTTGTTTAATTAATAAACAAACCAAACACACACGTATGTGCTGGAATTGCATGAGCCTTGAAGAAATAAGTGCAAATTTCTTCCAGGAGATGTGAGAGTGAGAAGTCAGGTTGGATTTGAACCAGAACGTCGAAGCTCCCATCCGTATCTGTGCATCGACTTCCGAAACCTTCACAGTGAGTACGATTGGCCACCGCCGGCCGCGACCGCCGCCCCCCCTTTCGCCATTTTCGCACACTAGCTCACGTAAGGCCAAAGTTGTGTTTGTATGTGTCTGTGTTTCCCCTTCCCCATCAACACCTTGTCAATGACATCACAACACAGACGCATTGTGTGTGCGTGTGTGCGCCTCACGCTGCTGTGTTTCCAGCTTGCAGCTGCGGTTTATTCAGTCATGCTGCTTTTGTGTGTGAGAGAGCGCACTGACAAAGCAGGTCTGCTGTGCGAGCCCAGACAAAAAAGCTTACTGGTAGGCCGCTTCGTCAGCACAGAGCCGAGTCGACAGTCATGTGACCAGCTTGCGCTTAAAAACAAATCCTAACAGTCGTCATAACTTATTGTTAACAATCACTTGTGTACGTGTGTTTTGTCCGTGTGTATGCGCAGCGCGCCTGGGCAGCGAGTCGGAGGCGGCCGTGGACTCGGCCCCCGAGAGAAGGGTGCGCCGGCTGCTCAGTCTCCAGAGGTACCTGCACTCGTCCCGCCTACTGCGGGGGGCCGCCCCGCACATCCCGCTCCCCATCCTCGACGAGGACTACACTGGACAGGCCCGCGTAAGATCGCCCCGCCCAGGGACCCCAATTGACACGCACTACGCCAGGGGTGCCAAACTCAGTTTTGTCACGGGCCACATCGTAGTTATGACTTCCCTCGGGGGGCCGCTACAACTGTGAACCCATATAAATGAAAGATTACCTCCTATACTGTAATTACATACAGTATACATTGATTGACATTGACATACACATTGATGAATAACCAGTTTTGAGATCAGAAGCCTATAAAAACGTGTTTTTCGACTATTACGTTTCTTTTCAAAGTGGGATTGGTAACAAAAAAATGCTTGCAAATATCTCAATGGTATTACAGCAGAACACAATGAGCAATTTTATTTGCTTTTGCGGGCCACATAAAATGATGTGGCGGGCTGGATCTGGCCCCCGGGCCACCAGTTTGACACCTGTGCACGACACGCAAAAACGTTAGCGATGAATGATAAATCAAATAATTCCAATGGTTTCATTAGGAAAAACAAGTCAAAGCAAGATCTTTGCCTCCACGTTTTGCAGCAGGCTAATTTTACTGCACCACTCTGTAGTGATAAGTTGTGCGCGATTGCTGCGAGTCAGGAGGATAGTGTGTTAAAAGACAGAGATTTTCCAAAGTTTGTGATCCTTTCACACTTAGAAATGAAGGTGAGAAAGTGCAATCTGTCTACTGTAAAGCAGAATTGATGTAACACAACAGCACGACGAGAACGCATTGTAATACTAATAATCCTGAAATTTCACCCCAAAGCCCTATACCGTATCGCTAACTTTTTTGTGAGTAGTGTACGTAGCTAGATGCCTCATTGAGTGCGAAATCATACGTTGACGCCGCCGCCATGTTGGCTGTATCAAAGTGGCAGTATGCATGAAGATGTGCCAACCGATTTTTTTATACTCAAACCCAGATCTCATGAGATTAAGATTTAACAATGACTTTTCATTTTATATTGCCAAGAACATCATTTTGTGAACAGAGTTTGCTGACTTTGTGGCTAGTACCATAAAGAAAATAATGAATAACGTATTTTCTCAAATGATTGCAATTATTAACCGTCAAATTCATAGAAGTGTACTCACTGAATATCAAAATGATTAATCAAAATCAGTTAAATGCAAACAATGTTCTGTGTTTTCGGAAAACTCACATCACAACCACATTTCAGAAACTGCTTACGATAGACACATTAAATATTTAATTAAATATGTCAATATTTATCATCACAGTAACAATATTACATAAATTTGTAGCTGTAAATACTCAAGAAATCAGAAAAATACGAATACCTTGGTTAGGCTCCATAAGTTAGTTTTGAGGCACATCCATTTGACTGTGTGTGTGTGTATTTGGGAAGCAGATTTACTTGCATTAGTTTATGGGGCAACATCTGCCACATCCAATATGGCGGACGCACTCGATGCGGCGTCTAGGTATACACACGTCTCGCCGCAGTATTCACAATAGATATTCTTTGCATCTTCGTCGTTAACGTGCTCTCTCTCTGTCGCTTTGCAGTGCATGCTGGAGAAAGTGGGCAACTGGAATTTTGACATTTTCCTCTTCGACCGGTTGACCAACGGTATGTACAAACATCAGAGTTACGATGTATGTCCCAATGGCGCCATCTACCGGTCGCTTGATACATAATTGGCAGTGTTTCGGAAGCACAGTGGCAGGAAAAAATGAAATCAACCACTAATGTTGATATATTAATATAGATATGTTTTTACTATGTTCTTTTAGTGTTACGTTTTTTTTCCTCATGTTACAACAGTTTGTCTTGTCTTTTCTCGTAGTGTTATGTTTTTGCTCATAACGTTCCAACTTTATTCTTGTATTGCTATGACTTTGATGTTGCGACTTTTTTTCATTATTATTGCTTTTTTTTGTATGCTCTCGGAAAAATGGTAACGTTAAGACTATTTAATGTTGCGACTTTTCTTATAATGTTCCAGCTTCAATCTCGTAATGTTATGATTACGCTGAAACGCAGCATCGCCGAGGGAAGCGCGTACTCATGACTCATCTCCGTCACCGCCCTCGTAGGAAACAGCCTCATCACGCTGACGTTCCACCTACTGGACCAGTACGGCCTGGTGGAGCTCTTCCGTCTGGACGTGGTTCGACTGTGGCGCTTCCTGGTGCTGGTCCAGGAGGACTACCACACCCACAACCCTTACCACAACGCCGTGCACGCCGCCGACGTCACGCAGGCCATGTACTGCTACCTGCGGGAGCCTGCGGTGAGACGCGCGGCACACTGTGGAGTGAAAGGCTGTTTTCGGAGTCACTCTTCGTCCGCTATATTGTCGTGCTGTTGGAATGTGTAGTAAGTACGCTTTAGGTTTGGAGGGACGGAGGCGGACCGCGAGTAGCCAAAATCCGCAGATAATTGACGCCCATTATAATTGCATCGAATTGCATGCGAATGTGAATCCGCGGGTGCCGAGAAGGTGGGGTTCCACTGTAATCCGTTCAAGCCTTCTCGCCAGGAAAAAACAACAAAAAATGTTGCAATGTATATTTTAACAAGTCAATCTCGCACTCTTTGATATTGTACTTTATAAAAAACATACAGTAATGATGTGATTAAATAAAATTAAAATTGAACGCTTTTTACCACGCTGCATCAATTGAATGGCCATTGTGCTGCTCTTTCTGGCTACTTGGAGGCAATATAAGACAGACTCACATCGGCTCATCAGTGCGCCACTAATATTCTTCTGATGTTAATCTTTGCAGAAGCTATATGACAGAACTGTTATATCGTTTGTGTTCAATCTGTTGCGTTAAGGATTATCGCACCGCAACGCAGCTTGTTTTGATTTGAAGAATAGTTCACGGTTTGCCAAAGTGCTGCTTATTGTGCGGAGGAATGAGTTCACTACTATCATACGGCGCTCGTACCGGAAGTTTGCGCTCGCAAGTTGAAGCAACAAAATCATCCTAATGACTGCTCGTATCTCGAAAAAACTCGTACGTCGGGGCAGTCGTATCTGAAAAGGCAGCAACCGCTGTGTAGGGATTTTTCGGTCTTCGCATGCCAACGCGTTTTGTGTGCGTGATGAGCGCAGCTATCCAAGTCTCTGACGTCGTACGACATCCTGATGGGCCTGCTGGCCGCCGCCACTCACGACCTGGACCACCCTGGAGTCAACCAGCCCTTCCTCATCAAGACTGACCACTATCTGGCTTCACTCTACAAGGTGACGCCGCCCCACGGACTCCTAGACACTGATCCCACTATGTAGCTATACAAAATATGACCTATGGAGGCAGTCACGAACACATTTAGTCGTTTTTAGTGACTTTAATTTTTGCTGAGGATGGCCGTGATTTATGAACTTAGTTTTATGACCATTATGAATTTGTTCTTTAATTTGCATATTTTTCCATATAATTTTTTTTTCTATTAAAGTGCCACATATTCTGTAACATTTAAAGCTTACTCAAACTGAGTTAACGACTGTCTTTATTTTTATTTTGGTGTCGTAGTGTTGCAGGTTTTTTTTTTTTTTTTTTTTTTTTCCCCAGACTTCATTCTCCTAAGTCACGACTTGTAGTGCTAACAAGTCTTGTAGTGCTACTCCCCCCCCGTAATGTTATGATTTTACTTTCATAGTGTAAAACTACAATTTCTTTATTTTTTCTTCTCTTGTAATCTGATCCTTGGTGCGGTCCTCAGAATACCTCAGTTCTGGAAAATCACCACTGGAAGTCTGCCGTGGGTCTCCTCAGAGAGACTGGGCTCTTCTCCCACTTGCCTGCCGAAGACAGGTCTGCTCGCATCTCCGTATTATGATGACCCCATTGTCTCTCGTTGGACTTTGAACGGACTCTTGTGTGCGTTTGTGTGTGCGTGCCCCCAGCTTGAGCCTGGAGAGGGATTTGGGCTCGTTGATCCTGGCCACGGACATCAGCAGACAGAACGACTACCTGTCCAGGTTCCGTCTACACTTGGACCAGAGCAACCTGTGCTTGAGTAACGCCAGCCACAGACATTTTGTGTTACAGGTGCTAACCTCCTTCCTCTCAGCACAAAAGTCACTTTTCTCTGTTTTTTTTTTTTTCCCCAAAAACCCCTTTTGTAAATGTACAACTTTTTTTCTCGCAATGTTGCAATTTAATTCGTGTAAAATTTCAATGTAGTTTTTTTTTAAAAAATGAAATTAGGACTTTCTCGTAATATTCTGACTTACAGCCGTGTTATGACTTTTGTCCTAATTTTATGACAGTTTTGAAAATGTTACGATTTTATTCTTTCAATGTTCAGACCTTCCTTATAATGTTTATTCGATGTTATGACACACAATGTTAAGATTTTCTTTCTTGTAATGTTCCAACCTTTGTCATAATTATACAACTGTTCTCATAATGTTACAATTTTATTCTTGCAGTGTTAATTTTACAGCTATTTTCAGTGTTTTTGTAATAGTGCAACTTTTCTGGCACAATGTTGCGGCTGCTGTCATAATGTTTGGATTTTGCAATTTAACAACTTATAATTGTACGATTTAATTTCCTGAAGACTCTATGACACTACTTCATTCCGATAAATTCCCACTTTCTTTTCTCGTAATATTTGGATTTGACTCTTTGTTTTGCGGTCGTCCGCTGCAGATGGCGCTGAAGTGCGCCGACATCTGTAACCCGTGCAGGCCGTGGGAGCTGAGCAAGCAGTGGAGCGACAAAGTCACGGAGGAGTTTTTCCAACAAGGTCGACGGTTTCAAAGATTGCATTACAATCAAAGCTTACAAAGGCTCCATTTTGTAACAGCTTCACAGTTTTCTTTATCTGTAAATATTCTTCATGCAGGTGACATTGAGAAGAAGCACAAACTAGAAGTTAGCCCACTTTGTGACAGAGCCAATAACACAGTGGGCAACATTCAAATAGGTGAGTGTCATTTCACGACACCATCACAATTGTAAACGCCATTTGACAGACACGGTCACAATTGAATAATATGTTTATCTTCTTCTTATGCTTTGCGTCGTAGGAAGACTACAGGGTCGACAGATTGCAATCTTATCAAAGTTAACTCGTTTAAAAAAAAATTTCAACTTTTTTCAAAATGTTATTATTTTTTTACCTTATTCTGGTAAAATTACATCTTTGCCCCCATAATCTTTTTCGTCATAAAATTAGGACTGTTGTAAAATTGTCTTTTTCTCTCGTAAAATAAAAAAATAAATAGTCATAACATTATGACTTTATTCTGGTAACATCACAGCTTATTCCTCATAAAATGACACCCTAGTTTTCATATGAAAGGACAACCTCTTCTGATATCTGAAGTTTTCATTATATTCCGCATATTTTTGGGGGGTATTTGTGTTTATTTTTATGTTTTAGGCAGCAAAGCATTTCCTAATATGTGGTTTCATCATTTGTCAGGCTTCATGACGTACGTGGCTGAGCCTCTGTTCGCCGAGTGGTCTCGCTTCTCGGACACGCGTCTGTCCCAGACCATGCTGGGGCACATGGGCCTCAACAAGGCCAGCTGGGGCAGCAGAGGGCAAAGCCTGAGCCCACCACCACCACCACCACCACCACGAGTGCAAGCCTCTCCAAAGACAAACCTCAGGGAAGGAGAGTATCCTGACACCTCTTGACACACACGCGTGCGCACACACACACACTGGGGGGAGCGCCTTGATCCCATTTACTTTTGATTTTCCTTCTTTCTAAACCACTGATTTTATTTAATTTATTTAATTCGAATTGTTTTTGGACGTAGAGCAATACGTAGATACCTCATTTGGCTCCTGCTGTAATTTCCCTTCATCGTTGTCTTTTTTTTTTTTTTTTTTAGTTTTTAATTTTATTTATTTGTCGATCCACAAGACATTTGAAGTGCCATTTGATGATGCGTATTGACACGCACACATGAATTTACTGTGTATATATATATATATATATATATATATATATATGCGTGGCTCACGTTTGTATTGATTCTTCCTCAAAAAGTGACAAGCCCAGTCGTTTGCTGCCTCTCGACCAACCCAGACTGTTTACTACTACTTCACACACACACACCATTGGAAGCACAAATCAGATGAAGCAACACACATGCATACACACACAACTTCACACTTTTTTTTTTTTTGGGAAGCGCAAAGCAGCTGAAGCCATACACACACTTCGTAGGAAACACAAACCAGTTGAAGCCATACACACACACAATCCCAGTAACTTTCACGCACATTTGCTTGCTAACTCACAAACACACTTTTTTTTGGAAGTACAAAGCTATATATATATATATATATATATATATATATATATATATATATATACACACACACACACACACACACACACACACTCTCTCTCTCTATCACATACTTTTTTGAACTCTTCTGTTCTGAGCCTCTCAGGCTTTTGTTATAGAAGAGAATGAACACACTGAAAACACTCAAATTTTAAAGGGCCACACACACGCAAGCTGTACAAATGCCTTACGACTATGCACAAGCGAAAAGCTAAGTGACCAAACCCGCCATGATGAAGACAACAATGAAGATGACCACATTCCACGATGTGAAACCCTCCCGTGAAGATAGATGTTTGTCCCCCCCACACACCCACACTCGCTGTTGAAAAGTGCTGTAAAGACTGTTGTATTGTTTTTTTGCCAACTGTTTACAATTCTGTCGCGACAGCCATTTTGTTTTCTCTGGAAAAGGGGAGAGGGAGGGGCAAGACTGGAGGTTTTTTTGTTTGTAAAGCCTTCCGTGCTCTCTTTTCCACTTTTTGATACATGCCTGTTGCAGTTGTTTTTGAAAGAATAAAAAGGAAACCGGTTATTGACAAAGTAATTTTGTGCAATTACTTCAACTTTGTCATTGTAACACTATTTTTACTTAAAAAACAATCACACACTGGATCAGACTTGATAGTCCAATTGTACACTTGCTAAATAAAACTATTTTAACAGAACACAATTCCACTGCTAAAGATCTTGAATAAAATCATAAAATGGTCCACCTTTCCTCACAAAAACCAACAATAAAATTAAAACATAAATAATGGCAGTAATGTTTTGGCTGACTTGCATCACAATTTAAAACTAAACACTGGTGTGTAATAATAGAATCGAGATGATTTATTTTACCATCAAATGAGGTATTGAATACAAAAAAAAAACCAACAACATCATTTTACATAGGGGTTTGGCAAATTAGTGTTTGGTATACATTAGGAATGTAGGACAATCATTTTAGAGCGCTTTACTAGGACAATCATAATTTACCGTATGACCAGTTGAATCTCACTATACAGAAGACTGGCAACACTGACATATGCATAATAAAATGTCATATAACTTAAAAAGTGCACCAAACCATGAACAGAATTGAGAGGAATATCCCTTTTGTGCTTGCAGAAATATTAAAGTAATAAAGTTGACGATTTGGAACATTCCAGGCCTCTTCCTCGTCAGTAAGCTGCATTCATTCATTCCTTTAGACAAACGTGCGCTTCCCGGTTGATCTCAACATGTGCTGACCAAACTGGCACAAAAAAAGACAAAATGAATGAAGGAGGTCAAATGACAAAATGGAGTAGACAAGAAAAAAAAATTGTGAGAAAAAAAACTCAGAATATGAGGAGAATAATGGCAAAAGCTGCAATATAACGAGCAAAAGACAATATTGATAAAAATGTGTGCCGTTACCAGCGGGCTTTCGGCGGGATGTTTGACTTGGTCCACTTGGTGGTTGTGTTGCGGGTACGTGTGCGCAAACTTCCTCTTGAGAGCCTGCGCGATGAGCGCGGCGGCGTCCGTCGGCTCCTTCATCTTCTCCTCGTTCTCCGCGCTCACCGGCCGACTGCGCGCAAACAACAACAAATACACACATCGTGCCACAGATGGAACGAGGTCGAATATTTAAGGAAATAAATAAAATAAAAACAAAAAAGCTCATAATTCGATTTTATCATCATCACATTTTGTGTTTTTTTCCCCGTCATATCAAGACTTAATCCTCATCTCGATTTCAACCTTCAGATCTATCCTGGTCGTAATGTTAATGACACACGTGTACTCACCTTTTGACGGATCTCAGCTTGACTTTGTTCATGTCCTTGAGGACGTCCAGCATGTTTGGGATGTCGGCGTGCGTCTTTGTCTCCGTTGGGCCTTGCGTCTTTTTCCCGCGCCGCTCCTTGATCAGGTCCATGGTGGAAAAGGTGCGCTGGAGTCCAGAGGGAGGAGGAGGAGGTGGAGGGGGAGGTGGAGCCTGGGGAGGCCCGGAGCTTGTTCCATTGGAGACAGCTGAGGCCAACAGAAGTGGAATGTTGAAATTGTGAAACTCTGCTGCTATCTAGAGGAGAATTTACATCATTACATCAAGAAAGGTAATTTTCCTACCCAACTGGGCACTCTTCTCCTGGGCCAGCACGATCTGGGCTATCTGCGCTCGCAGCTTGCCCAGCTCCGTCTCCAGCGCGCTGATCTTCTGAATGGCCTCGTCGTTGGCGGCCGCGGGGCCCTGGGGGTCCGGGGGGCCCTGGTGGAGGCTAGGGAGAGAGCGCCGCCTGGCGAGGGGGCGTCTCCGAGGCCGGGGTGGGCGCCCCCGGAACGCCAGCCCCTGGGGTGGCCGCGACCTGGTGTTGAAATATATTTATTTGCAAAGGCATTTTTATTTTGAATTACAAACATGCTATAAAGTTTCTTTATAGTTTGTACCAAGCGTCTATTAGGGGGAAGGCGTTTTATTAGAAGGATTTAAATTGTACAAATACAATTCTGCAGTCCAGTGCAAAACTCCAAAATGTGCAGTTTTAAAAACTAGTTTGGTGGGAATAATACAAAAATAAAGGCATTAGCGGACAGTTTTGTTTTCTTTTTTTTTTTTTTTTTTTTTATAAATCATTCAATCTCTGGGGGTTAATGTCATAACCTTTGGCTTCTGTAAATGTCAGCGACATTCTTAGTAAAGGCATCGATTAGAGAGGGGGCCACTATTTGAGGATTCATTTCTCACCGAGGTTTGCCTTCCTCCTCTTCGCCATCATCGTCGTCGTCGTCCTGGTTGATCCAGGAGACGTCGGCGAGTGAGGCCACCGCGTGCTCCTTCCTGCGGGCGATGACATCCGCATCCTCGTCCAGTGGGTACAGCTGGTACAAGGGAAGGCCACGTTGGGTGCATACGCCGTAGAGTTAGCATGGCAACTGTCGGTGAGTGTTAGCATGCTACCAATTCTCATTTTAAATGGAAACCAATTACAGGGACTAGATGTAAAATCCTTAAAAATGGGCCTTAGGCACTTTGTTTATTAGTCAGGTTGCTATCTTGTTACATGTTAGCATTTCAAAAATTGTCACCAGTAATATCTCCTGGTGACAGGCCAAGGATGCAGAATCCTAATCTGCTTTAGCGCATTTTTAAATCAGGTTGCAATCTTGCGACATGCTAGCACACCGACTGTTAGCATGTTAGCATTTGAGCCGTTGTTATTTGAAAACGTAGCAAAGCGGGGCATGACAAAGTCCTGAGCAATCTAGATTTAAAAAATTAAATCAAAAATCATTTTTAACAGCACGGGAGACGCTCTATATGAATGTTCTGCACTCCTATTTCCATGGCCATTCGTCTAAATTACACACAAACACAAAGAAGTAAGAAAGAAGGAACAATTCAGGGATGATGTTGCAGACAAACTGACCTAAAGCAGACATACCGCATTCCGCATAGCATAGGGAGGGGCGCTGGAGGGAAAAAAAGAACGAGAGGTGGGGTGGGGGGGGAGAGAGAGAGAGAGAGAGAGAGAGAGAAAAGGCATGTTGAAAGGGATGGAAAAGAAAGTGACATAGTCACATGCCAACATTTTCAAAAGAGCCTGATCAGTCGTCCGTGCTGTGAGACGCCTCAGCGGCTGTTTATGGTTGGAAAAGGGACAGCGGTCACACAACAGAGCTGGAGAGGAGCTGTGATGTCAACAAGTTGGTCTTTACCATCTCTCACCTGAAAGTGAACCCTGGGGCAGGGTTTGAGAGGAAGGTTGCTCGCGATCCTCCTCACGATACTCCTCGTGGACCCGTAGGGCTTTGCTGATCCAAACGTCTATGGAAAAAAAAAAGGGGTTTCCCAATTACAATCCCGCACACGAACAAGACTCAAATTCATCCTTTTCACCTACCAGGTCCATTTCGATGCGTCCGTAGGATTTATTCATTGCTCCTCAGGCCTGATTGATTGACACATGCCAGAATACGAATGAGCTCGTCACCATACAGGAACCTAAAATGACAAACACATTTTATAATTCATTTTCTATTCCATCTAAAATCAAAATTACAATTGCATTATATTTGTTCTTTTTTTAAATGTACTTTATTTGCTTGATTGGCAAGACAGCATTTTATTTTTAGAAACCATTTTTCAAAGACGCACTTTCATCACGTCAAACACGCATGACATCAGTTACATTTGCACACACACGCACACAAGGTGTCAACAAAAACTTCACATTTACATGATGACAATAATATAGCTATCGCCGTGGAAACTCTTTACATGTAACAATGTGAGCTCAACTCAAAAAAAAAACAAAAAAAAAAAGAAACAAATACAAGTTCGTAGACAACAACTGGTGACTGTTTTTCAACTTGACACCATGCAAAGTGACCTTATTGCGACATTTCTAAGCGTACTAAAACCGATACAAATTGAGTTTAAAAGCATAATTTGTTCGATTTTAATCGTTCATTTTGGCTACCTGATGCTACCTAGTTTAGCCAGCGGAGCTAACCGGATTGAACCAACTTTTTTTTGCAGCTACAAAACCAACGTTTTCGCTGTAAAACGATGGAAAAGGAACGCTTTAAACACAGCTGAGCGAGTCCCGTAAAACATACACGCGTGTATACAATGTCAAATGTGTGTGCGGATACCTTGCAAACTCTGACTGGAGGCTTTACTGACAACTTTTCCAGCGTTTCCACCTTGTTTAGCCGTCGGACGTGTCCCGCAACCCGCATGAGAGGTGACTGATGTGGAGGGTAGTCATTAAAATCTTTCGACCAATTGGATTATTGGGATTATAATCATCATCAATTGCCACCATTTGACAATCACATTGATTGTCACACAGGTCTGCCAATACAATTTAGCCATATTAACAATGTTATCTTGTGATTGGATTTTTATCCAGTCACTCAAAGAAGACTGTCCAATCATGTATCGGAATTTTTGAGTGCGTTCGATTGTAAACTTCGTGTGTCTCAGTGGGAACGTGTCGCGCTCATAGCCGTGTACCACTGGAAGCGGTACGAGGAAGGGTTTCAACGAGCGCACCCACTGACGTGCCACAACACCCAAAACAGTGTGCACAGCTGCTATCTTTAAACGAGCATAGTCAAAGAAAAGGCGGAGGGCCCAGCGTTAATGAACTTATATTATTATAGGTAGTTTAAAAAAAAAAAAAAAAAAAAAAACTGTGGCACTTCGTCCCCGGCAAGACACCTTTTCGTCCCGTGTCACCGACGTTTGGCTGTGGTTGTCTCATGGTTTCGCCGAAAAGTGACTGAAAGGTAAGGTTAAAATGCGTTAGCTTTAGCATAGCCTAGCCACCAGCGACCCGCCTGGGTCTTTTTGTCAGGGCGAAATTTGAGGTGAGGCTCGGGGTCGAACAAAGCCTCATTAAATATCCGCATTTATAAATGAATTCAAATGCTATATTTCCTTTTAAGTAGGCGTTTATGTACGTTCTGACATGTTGAGTTTAGTGGAACGACTTTAGCAGCTCTTTTAATTTAGCATATAGCATGTTATCTGTGACAGGACTACGCATAATGGGACAAATGAGCTATTTATTTGTTTGAACGTGCTACAGAACTTACTTATTACTTTATTATCTGTATCCACGATCGACTATTGTGTTATACAAGTGCTCTTATGATAAATGGGTCAACCAATTGCTGCTTTAAGCTTCTTAAATTTCTCGTTAATTCCTAATCTGTGTTACCACATTTTGTTACTTAAAAAATAGTGTAAACATTTTGTTTTCTTGCTTCTTTGATCCTTTGAGCGAGATTAAAAAAACAATTCCCTATATTTATACTTTATGATCTCAAAATAGATGTATTTCTCCTGATACCAAACAAGCATGGAAACGTTATTTTTTTTAACTGCAGAAAGTTATTTTCCCAGTATTACCTTTCATAGAAATAATACAAATAAACGTTTTTTTCTTTACTGATGATGTGAAATTTAGTGCATTCTGTTGGCGTGGGGGCTGGGGTGTCCCTTTTGGCATAACATTAACACAATCGTTCATAAATTAACATTAACATCATTAACAGTTCAACATCATAAAATAAGATGAGCATTCCTCCAGTAGTTTCCGAGCAGCCGGGAAATGAGTTGCTCATGTTGTCTGTTTCCGATTGGGAATGAAATTCATTCGATGCAATTTTGAAACCTATTGACAGTCCTCAATACATAGAGTCAAAGTTGCGAAAAAGTGACTGCCCTACTAACTGATTTAGCACTTTTTTTGGTCACAGCCGGGCGGAGGTCGGTTGGATGCGTGTGGCCGCCGCACGAGAGGCGCCATGAGTGCGGAGGTGGATGCGCTGACGGTGGTGAACCAGCTGCGGGACCTCGCCGCGGACCCCCTCAACCGCAGGGCCATAGTAGAGGATCACGGATGCTTACCGGGGCTCATTCTGTTCCTGGACCACCCCAACCCGCAAGTGGTCTACTCTGCACTGCTGGCAAGTGTTCCAGATTTAGTCATTAAAACATAATGTGGCAGCGAATTCTGTTATACAGTGGTGCCCTTAGATATGAACTCAATTCAGCTTACTTCACAATAAGCAACAGTTTGGCAAATGGAGAACAGTTACTCAAAAGAGGCTTCAAGCTGTTTATTGCCACTCCCAGTTGAAGTAAACATAAAACTAAGAGATTCACATGTTGATTTCAAAGTACCAAACAGCTGCCTAAAGAAAGGCCCCGTTAGCTTAATGCCAACATACAATGGAACGTCATTGACTTGCTAACGATTTAGCATCAATAGATGTGGTTTCAGAACCCTTTAAATAGCAATGTGACAAGACTTCCCCAAAATGCCGAGTCCGGTTGGAGTGGCCACTTCAACCTGAGTACAACGTACCGGGAATTTTGAAAATCGGATGACGGGTTCTGGAGAAATTGAGGTTTTGGTCCATCCGTTTTCTGAGCCGCTTCTCCTCACTAGGGTCGCGGGCGTGCTGGAGCCTATCCCAGCTAACATCGGGCAGGAGGCGGGGTACACCCTGAACTGGTTGCCAGCCAATCGTAGGGCACATACAAACAAACAACCATTCGCACTCACATGCACACCTACGGGCAATTTAGAGTCTTCAATTAATGCATGTTTTTGGGATGTGGGAGGAAACTGGAGTGCCCGGAGAAAACCCACGCAGGCACGGGGAGAACATGCAAACTCCATACAGGCGGGGCCGGGTATTGAACCCGGGTCCTCAGAAGTGTGAGGCTGACGCTCTAACCAGTCGGCCGCCTTGAGGTTTTTGTTTCGGGGGGGGGGGGGGAGGAAATCCTTTTTGGGCAACATTTTTGTGATATCGCCAATAGAAAATGAGATCCAAAAACAGCTTCAAACTAAAGTCAAACAGTAATGTGGTAGGCATCTCTATCATGAGTGGGCCCACTAAAAAGTCTGAAATATGCCGTGCCTGAAAAGAAACAGGTAGTTTTCCATTTTGGTTTGGAGCAGCCATTTTTAAGGTCATCAAAGAAACTTTCCTAAATATTTTGCCCGATTGCTACCAAATTTGGGCCACTCATACGCGATAAATAGACAACGTTCGATTGTGAGGAATTTGAGTTCTGGTCATTGCATCTCGGTGGCGCATGGCAGCAAAGTTTATTATTGTGTTGCGCATTTGTGGGTTGAGGGTTTGTGGTCCATATTTTGCATTTGAAAATTCCGTTTGTCTTAGCAACATGAAGTTTGGTTGGCATGTCTATCACGAGCACATCCGCAAAAAAAGTCTCAAGAAGCCATGCCTGCAAAGACACAGAAATAGACAATGGTCATCTATGACCACACTTTTCTTGTGTTCTTGTCTATTTAACTTGGACACATGGTCATTGTGAATTAATACACCTTGGAGTGTTTTATGTTATAACAGTTGGTTGGAAAACAAAACAAAACAGTGAAGCGTAACTAAACAGAGCCACTCCAACCACATTTCTTGTTGCTTATATAATACTAGTGTGTTTTATAATGCTACAAAATGGCTGCCCACTGTCAGTGTCTTTGTGTGTGTGTATGTGTGTGTGCGCAGGCCGTGCGCTACCTGGCAGAATGTCGAGCCAACAGGGAGAAGATGAAGGGCGAGCTGGGCATGATGCTGAGCTTGCAGAATGTCATGCAGAAGTAAGTGGCATACACACGCACTGCATTAAACCATCTAAGCTGTGCTGTATTTTTAAAATGTTTTTTTTTTTTTTTTTTTTTTTTATAGCAACGTCCTCCTGTTAGACACACAAAATTTTAACATGCTCAGATTTTTATAGTACAGCAAGAGTCTATTTTTGTTTTAACTTCCGGAGTAACTTTTTAACAGTCATTTTATTTCTACTAATGTGTGCCACACAATGTTAAATTTCTCCTAGTGCATCAGGTTGATTTAATAGTGTGTTAAGTTTAGTTTTTCAATTAAGCTTTATTTGCAATAAAAAAATAAATAAATCCCAGGCATGTAAAAAATCAAGCATTCAAACTATTGACATGAAAATGTTACGATGTGTAATAAATAAAAGGTTGGCAAACGGTACGTACAAAAATACATGGAAATTAAAATATATGAATTTATTGTGAATTTTAAAATAAATGACACTTTATAATGTTCCATAGAAGGCTTTTTTGGTCACTGCATTTCACTTGACACTGAAGAGTGGCGCACTATCTAAAAATATTAAGATACATAAATATGAGGCGGCATGGTGGACGACTGGTTAGAGCGTCTGCCTCACAGTTCTGAGGACCGGGGTTCAATCACCGGCCCCGCCTGTGTGGAGTTTGCATGTTCTCCCCATGCCTGCGTGAGTTTTCTCCAGGTACTACGGTTTCTTCCCACATCCCCAAAACATGCATGGTAGGTTAATTGAAGACTCTAAATTGCCCGTAGGTGTGAAAGTGAGTTTAAATGATTGTTTGTTTCTATGTGCCCTGCGAGTGGCTGGCAACCAGTTCAGGGTGTACCCCGCCTCCTGTCCGATGATTGCTGGGATTGGCTCCAGCACTCCCGTGACCCTAGTGAGGATAAGCGGCTCAGGAAATGGATGGATGGATGAAATAAATATGAATAAAAGAAAACTTAAATTTTTTAAAGATAATTTAACTTTAATCTTCAATTCAGTCAGTTCTTTTGAATAATAATAGTTAAAATCATTTAATTGTATAGAGGAATCAAAATTATAATATAAATGAGAATTCAAACGAATGACGTCAAATCAATAATACATTGCAGTTTATTACGGTTCAACTCCAGTCCTGGAGGTGGCAGTGAGGAGCAGTTGAGAGAGTAATGATAAGAAGGCTTTATTGCACTTTGGATGCACTGGACTTTAGTAGGCCAGTGGCATTTCTGCCTAATAGGTGACTGTTGAAGGAGTCATTTCAGTCATCCCCAGTGGTGTTACATCCAGTTTTTAACGTGGCCCGTCTGCCCCGTCCTTTAAGGAGCGCGTCGCCCGGGGAAACCAAACTCCTGGCCTCAGAGATCTACGAGATCTTTCAGTCGGCCGGTAAAGAGGAAGCCGAGCAGGCGGAGGCGGCCGCCGCCTCCTGCCGACGCAAGGCTCAGTTCTTCCTGGGTTCCAACAACAAGAGGGCCAAGACGGTGGTGCTGCATATCGACGGACTGGACGACTCGGTGGGTGTCGATTCAGTTTTTACGTAGTCTAAACCAGTGGATCTCCAAGTGTGGTACGTGGGCAGTGTTCAAACGGAGTGTTGGTACAGTGACTTGCACCTTTTTTTTTTTTTTTTTTAATTAGTATGTACAGTACGTGTTAAGTACCATTCTGTTATGTAATTTTTTTAATGTAATCTTTTTAACTCTTCAAACGTTTATCCCGTCTTGCCTGTTCCGTGGCGTGCAGACTCGCAGGAGCCTGTGCGAGGAGGCCTTGCTGAAGATCCGAGGAGTCATCAGCTTTACTTTCCAGATGGCCGTCAAGAGATGCGTCGTGAGGATCCGCTCCGACCTTAAAGCTGACGTAAGCAAGCGCCCCGCGCGTTCTACAACAACAGTGGCCGTTTTAGTTTTCAAGTCCTTAAGGGCCAGACTAAATTCATGGAGAATATGTTGCAACTATCGAACAAATGTTTAGTGATGAAATGGTTTGGAGCTTTTTTGTAATATCAATGCCTCTGGTTTTTCAACTTGCATACAGGGCTGCATACAATTCAGTTTGTGTACAACGGCACCGAAACACGTTTAGTAGTCTGCTGTCTGTATGATGTCATACATTTCTGCACCAACTGATATATATAATTAAAAAAAAAAAAAGTTTGTCATTTGTATTTTATTTTATTTTTTTACATTTTTGGATTTGTAAAAAGGGCGGAACGGTGTGGGACTGGTTTGAGCATCTGCCTCACAGTTCTGAGGACCGGGGTTCAATCCCCAGCCCCCCCTGTGTGGAGTTTGCATGTTCTCCCCGTGCCTGCGTGGGTTTTCTCCGGGCACTCCCGTTTCCTCCCACATCCCAAAAACATGCATGGTAGGTCAATTGTGGACTCTAAATTGCCCGTAGGTGTGAATGTGAGCGCGAATGGTTGTTTGTTTGTATGTGCCCTGCGATTGGCTGGCAACCAGTTGAGGGTGTACCCCGCCTCCTGCCCGATGATAGCTGGGATAGGCTCCAGCACGCCCGCGACCCTAGTGAGGAGAAGCGGCTCAGAAAATGGATGGATAGATTTGTAAAAAGTTAATTCCTTTTCCAGGTGTATTTTAATTATTTTCTGTAAATATCTTTTGTTTTTTATTTTCTATATATTTTTTAGAAAAACAAAAAAAATACTTAAATATATATTCTGTGCATTTATTTTTGCATTCCAATTTTTATTTTTGATTTCCATATTTTGTGTTTGTATAATTCTAATTGAAGACTATATTTTATTGGAAATAATATTTTATAAAATTTACTTATTTTGAATAAAAAAATATTGTATTTCATACCATACTTTCAGATATTAATATGAAGGGATACAGACAACCACAAAGAATGACTGAGTGCCATTCAAACAGCTTTGAGTCTTGTTGCCTCAAGACTGAAACAGTCTTGAGGCAACAGTACATGTTAAAAAACGTTCACAATCCACTGTACTTATTAATATTTTAAAAAATGTATTTTGTGTGTGTCAGGCGTTGGGCTCAGCCATAAACTCCACGAAAGTGATGAAAGCTCAACAGGTGTTGAGGACGGACGATGGAGGAGAGGTGAGGACGGACCGCTCAGCTCAGATGACACGCATTTATGAACATGTAAAAAAACTACGGAAATGGAAATATACATCAACACAACTTTTTATTACCAGATATGGCCAGCAGGGGTCAGGCTTGACTCAGTCATTACGTCAATCCAGGCGCACATGTTTTTGTCTGCTTGTTTTGTTGTTGTGCAACTGCTGTTTGTATCAATATGTAATTTTGTGTAATGATGGCGAGAATACTCCAGATCGGATCCCGAAAGGGCATTTGGGATCAGCGTACATTTAACATGAATGCTTCTGTCAGTTGTCGTCAGATCAGCTTTCTGTTTTTATAGTCAATCTTAATAGCTGCAAGGAAGTACAGTTTAATCCACATATGATCAAAATTGAGCGTTTTGGGATCAATGTAAATATAACATTGAAAGGCCTACTTAATACAGTATGTTGGAATGCTTGTGCCAAACATCATCAAATCAGGTTGTAATTATGTTGGATTTTAATTGCTGGAAGGAAGTACAGTCTAATCCAGATCTGATGTAAACATCATATCGTGTTGTAATTAGCCTTAGTGTTGCTGAAGTGAAGTACACATTTGATCCAGATTGGGAATTTTCCTTGTTCCTGAGTCAGGGCACTTCTTGATTTGCTACATTCGCAAGTCGAGGTACCCACTGTTCAATTCAGGATTCCTTCTCGGTCTACAGGAACAACCTTGCTTCCGTGGTGGAGGTCTTGTTTTGTGTGTCGTCACTTCCATTTTGTCTGTTCACCTACTTTGTCTGTGTGCGTCGCAGCTGATCATGCCATTCCAGGAAGAGGGCGAGGGTGCGGCGGGCGCGTCGACGGTAGAAGAGAACACGGACATCCCGGACTACCTGCCCGAGGAGGAGAGTCCGTCGCAAGATCCCGACAAGGCGGTGACGCGTGTGGGTTCCGTCGCGGACGGAATGGGCTGGCTCAACACGGCCGCCAATTTCCTGACTCGCTCCTTCTATTGGTGACCCACGCTGGTCACGCCCCCCCCCCCCCCCCCCCACATGATACCACCGTGCGGGTGGGCTTAGCCTGGACTTACCCCATATACACACACAGACGCACACAGCTACAGTGTGTGCATACGCTAGCTACTGTATGTCCCCAAACTAGAGGACTTGAAATCAGCTGACACCAAGGACACTCGTTCTGATAAGTTGGGAGATGATTTTTGTGCATGACCCCCCCCCCCCCCCCTTCAATTCTAGAATATTTATCATACTCATATTTTCACGCTTCATGTTATTTTTTATCTTTAACATTCTTTAGTGCCAATCTTGCCCCAAGTACTTCCGTGTGCCTTTTTATTTTTTTTGGGACATTTTGCTGTAACGATTATTTATTCATCATTGGAGCGTCCAGAGAGAGCGTAGAACACGTGGCTTTTTTTGCTTTTCGGCGGCCATTTTCGGCCTCCAGGCCATAACCATAATAACAATTTAAAAAAGAAATAGGAACAAGCAAATGTTTATTAAAGATAAAACATATTAAAATACATTTAGACTTTGTTGGCTGACTAATTTCATTTAAGTTTTGTTGTTCCAAAAATAAAATGGAAACTATGAAATTGATTTAAGTCATAAAATGATGAAATTACAGCAAATGTTTAGGGGTTTATTTTAATTTGAATGATATGTATTTTTCATTAAAAAATATTAAATACAAATTAAAATTTAATATTTGATAAAAAAAACAAAAAAAAAACAGGGCAACTAAATTAAATGCTTTTGGGTAGTTTTGTAACAGTTCATCTGATTATAAAACACCCAAAATAAAATTTGTAATAAACATTTGTGTAATCGTAGCATCTTATAATTTCGGAATTGAAATGGCCACTGATAAGAAAACAATTTCCCCATCCTTCCAATAGAGCACCCGAATACTCCACATAGTATCCTGTATACATAATATCATATGTACATTTTGTAAATGGTGCTTGACCCCCACCCGAATAATCTTGAAACTTTTTTTGTCAGTTTTGTTTTTGTGCGACTAACTCCACAAAAACGGGATCTCTGTTGCCGAAAGTGCTTACCTCACATCCCAGGTTGACCTGTTATCCTCCCCGGCATTATGTCGCTCATAATTAACGTCCTGTACACAACAATGCTACGCAGTGTAGTGCTGACTAGGCCACTTGTCTCGTCTCTTGTTAGTCGAAGTCGAAAAGCGGCGACGTGACCTCAATCTGGCTGTGGTTGCTACTTCCTGGTAAAGCAATAATATTGTTTTTTTTTTGTTACATTGATCAGTATTTTTTTGTTTAGTATTAGTAGTCCTCAGGTGTTGCTCACATTAGATCCCAACAGCAGAAATGTACAGACGTCTACCCTTGTAATATACTGTAATACTCATTCCCATCAAATGACCATAAACTTCAAATTCAACTTTGTTGTTTTTGTGCATTTTTTTTTCTTTTCTTTCAAACTAATTCAACTTTCTTCCAATGAGAGGTGCCTTAGGGTAGTGGGGGGAGGCAATCCAGCGGCGCCAGCCTTTGCATGGTGCTGGTGGCCAAGCAGCAGTCAGCAGCCGAGGCCCAGCTGCAGGCCCTGGAGCAACACTGGTGGGCCACATGAGGAGGAAGATGTCACTTCCTGCTGCAGGACTTCATTAGGTACACACGCACGCAATCCAATGCAAGCGATTTATGAAGAATACTGAATAATTTTTTTAAAAAATTTTTACCCTGTTATGTTATGTCTATGTGGTTATAAATATATTTTGCATTATTGTGTAAAACAAAATGCAACTGCGGCATGGTGGCCGACTGGTTAGAGCGTCAGCCTCACAGTTCTGAGGACCCGGGTTCAATCCCCGGCCCCGCCTGTGTGGAGTTTGCATGTTCTCCCCGTGCTGCGTGGGTTTTCTCCGGGCACTCCGGTTTCCTCCCACATCCCAAAAACATGCATGAATTGGAGACTCTAAATTGCCCGTGGGCATGACTGTGAGTGCGAATGGTTGTTTGTTTGTATGTGCCCTGCGATTGGCTGGCAACCAGTTGAGGGTGTACCCCGCCTCCTGCCCGATGACAGCTGGGATAGGCTCCAGCACCCCTGCGACCCTAGTGAGGAGAAGCAACGTATATACAACAATGTGTATATATATATAAATACACAATTGTTTGCCAAAAAGCAATTTAAAAAAAATAAATGTGGAGCCGGACGACAAAAAAAAAAAAAAAAAAAAAAAAAAGCACAAACGTAATAGTGTGGTACTACCCGACAATATATTATAGAATTCTATAAATAAAGACTACATAAACGTTTTGTTAATGAAAAAATATGAATTAAAAAGTCATTTGCAATTGGGTACAACTGTTTGACAAAAACATTTAAAACATCCAATTGAATACAAAGATGAATTAACGGGTGGAACTGATTTACAAAATATATGAATAAAAATAAATTGCAGAGATATACAAATGTGTGGAACAGGGTGACAAAAATATATGCAAAAAATCCAATTATGTATACTGTATTTAATGCTGTAACTACATTGTGTCAAGTTATTACATACAAAAAAACAGTAGCTTTTAAAAGCAAATGGCGCTGCACTTGCTGAACGCGCATTTCAGTCTACAATATATTACAGCACTCACTCCCCCGCAATCATGGTCATCATCAGTATCCGTGCAGTAATAAGCTTGCTTTTACTGGTGAACACAGTAGACGAGGTGCTTTATTGTGGATTAAATGACATTCTGGAGGGCTTTGTATACTTCCGCATGATGATATTCTATATGATATTAGCGCTCTTCGAGAAGCTTGGCCACATAGGACACCTCGCCTTCCTCTCGGATAAAAGCCAATCAACGTCGTCGTCCTATCGCTGCACCGCCTTCGTCGATTTGCATGTGCGCGTCGAGGGCGGCGAGATGGCGGGCCGAGTCGACGCTATCGGCCGTAAATCCCACCGGCGGCTGTCGGGGTGGCGGGAAATGATGTGACTCTGGCAATTTATGTCAAATAACTTTTGAGGACGTGGCGAGCGCGCAGGGAGCGATAACTCTTCTTCTTCCCCCCCGGGAGGTTTAATTGAGACATTTCTCTTGATCTGTGTTGTTGCGCTATAATGTCGCTCTTTATTGCGCCTGAACGAAGGTCACCCGCTGAATGTTTGAGGAGCCCGTTTGATCGTGTGACACCCAGCTAAAGACGCAGCGTAGTCAGCGAGATATAAGAAGACTCGTGACCCAATGCGGAAATGCAGTGCTGGCTTGAAATGAGAGTTCAATTTGTTCCGTGACCATGCTCGTAACTCAAATAACTCATCTCAAATAATCTTTCCCCATTGAAATGAATGGAAATGCAATTAATAGGTTCCAGGCTTCCCAAAAAAGTAACAAAATACTTGTTTTTTAATGAGAAAAATAAACAATGACCTAATTGGACAAAATTATACAGTGTTTGACACACTTTGTATCAATTGAATGGCCATTGTACTGCTGCCGCCCTTGGCCACCTGCGGGCAGTATAAGACAGAAAGACGGATATACTGTACTTTTTCGTCTGTACGGTTTTGACTTCTCAGCTCCTCGCCAAAGATAAAGACTACATGACTAAGTACTGTTATATTGAGTGTCTAATTGTTTTGCTGCACCAGTTGTGTTCAAACCTCCTGTTATTTGTTAACGTCATGGAATTCACTAAAATTGGCTGAATCAAACCAAATTGGCCAACTTCCTGTTGTGTTTTGGCCATGGGTCGGTGAGACTTTTTTGTGCCTAACATTATGAACAATGTGTCCACCAAATTTCGCGTCGATTGACGGAGCTGGTGTCTGGTAATTATTATTATTATTTGTTCAATCTTTCCAGTCGCCCTTGTGCTACTACAACCCCAATTCCAATGAAGTTGGGACGTTGTGTTAAACATAAATAAAAACAGAATACTATTATTTGCAAATCATGTTCAACCTATATTTCATTGAATACACTACAAAGACAAGATATTTAATGTTCAAACTGATAAACTTTATTGTTTTTAGCAAATAGTCATTAATTAATTTTATGGCTGCAACACGTTTCAAAGAAGACTGAGAAAGTTGAGGAATGCTCATCAAACACCTGTTTGGAACATCCCACAGGTGAACAGGCTAATTGGGAACAGGTGGGTGCCATGATTGGGTATAAAAGGAACTTCCCTGAATTGCTCAGTCATTCACAAGCAAAGATGGGGCGAGGTTCACCTCTTTGTGAACAAGTGCGTGAGAAAATAGTCCAACAGTTTAAGGACAATGTTCCTCAACGTACAATTGTAGGGAATGTAGGGATTTCATCATCTGCGCTCCTTAGTATCATCAAAAGGTTCAGAGAATCTGGAGAAATCACTGCATGGAAGCGGTAAGGCTGAAAACCAACATTGGATGCCCGTGACCTTCGATCCCTCCGGCGGCACTGCATCAAAAACCGACATTGATGTGAAAAGGATATCACAACATGGGTTCAGGAACACTTCAGAAAAGCAATGTCAGTAAATGCAATTCAGCGCTACATCCGTAAGTGCAACTTTAAGATTGAATTAACTTTCATTTAAGATGGACTGATTCAAAGTGGAAAAGTTTTCTGTAGTCCGACGAGCCCACATTTCAAATTGTTTTGGGAAATTGTGGACGTCGTGTCCTCTGGGCCAAAGAGGAAAAGAACCATCCAGACTGTTATGGACGCAAAGTTCAAAAGCCAGCATCTGTTATGGTATGGGGCTGTGTTAGTGCCAATGGCATGGGTAACTTACACATCTGTGAAGGCACCATTAGATACATAGATACTGAAAGATACATACAGGTTTTGGAGAAACATGCTGCCATCCAAGCAGAGTCTTTTTCATGGACGCCCCTGCTTATTTAAGCAAGACAATGCCAAACCACATTCTGCACGTGTTACAACAGCGTGGCTTCATAGTAAAAGAGTGCGGGTACTAGACTGGCCTGCCTGCAGTCCAGACCAGTCTCTCATCGAAAATGTGTGGCGCATTATGAAGCGTAAAATATGACATTGAAGACCCCGGACTGTTGAACAGCTGAAGCTGTACATCAAGCAAGAATGGGAAAGAATTCCACCTATAAAGCTTCAACAATTACTGGTAAACATGACCCTGTCCAAGCTTTTTTGGAACGTGTTGCAGCCATAAAATTCAAAGTTAATGATTATTTGCTAACAACAAAGTTTTTCAGTTTGAACATTAAATATCTTGTCTTTGAAGTGTATTCAATTAAATATAGATTAGACATGATTTGCAAATCACTGTATTCTGTTTTGGCGGCACGGTGGGCGACTGGTTAGAGCGTCAGCCTCACAGTTCTCAGGACCCGGGTTCAATCCCCGGCCCCGACTGTGGAGTTTGCATGTTCTCCCCGTACCTGCGTGGGTTTTCTCTGGGCACTCCGGTTTCCTCCCACATCCCAAAAACATGCATTAATTGGAGACTTTAAATTTCCCGTAGGCATGACTGTGAGTGCGAATGGTTGTCTGTTTGTATGTGCCCTGCGATTGGCTGGCAACCAGTTCAGGATGTACCCCGCCTCCTACCCGATGACAGCTGGGATAGGCTCCAGCACGCCCGCGACCCTAGTGAGGATAAGCGGTTCAAAAAATGGATGGATGTATTCTGTTTTTATTTATGTTTAATACAACATCCCAACTTCTTTGGAATTGGGGATGTATTTCATGACTAATACTGCAAATGATTGGAAAGAAACAAATGATAGGCGATATAACGTAATATCATCTTCAGTGTAGGGCGCAGACGTTTTTACGTGGAAGGACTCCACACTCAAATTTGACTGACGTGGCTTCAGTAGGTGCCCCGGTTTTGGTTAGCAACAGGGCTCCAAATGCGTGTTAAAATCTTTTAATGTCAGTGTGTTGGAGCAGCTGGTCGCATACGTGTGTTGATGAGATTGATACGCACACATACAAAGTTCATAATTGTGGTCATAGCTCATTATTGTCCCCCCATTGGATGATTTGGCTCAACCAGAGGAAGGAAGTGTGGGTTGGGTGAGGGAGCACTCCGGCCCCTGTGACACAACCACGTCCGCCCGGCGACAACCTCTCCCGGCACACTCGATTGGTGGGATGAATTATGGCTGTTGAGAATTAAAAGGTCCCCGGTGTCAAAATAATTCATAATATTATGCATATCGGGCCGGATATGTGGATTAGGAAGATAATAAAAGATGCGGTAGACTATCGACTGCGAGGGGGAGGGGAGTTGGTGGCGGGTTCAAGGTCCAACAAGTGCGTGCACGTATAGGCCCGTCAGTCAGCTCTGTGTGTGTGTGTGTGTGTGTGTGTGTGTGGCATGGTCCAGCGCACGGATATATACACACACATAACCTGAGATTTGAGCGTAATTGTCGCAAAACGGCTCATCAACGGATCTGCCCGCCGCCATTAGGGCCCGGCAATATGGTATGACATTCACACTCGCCTCTGTGACAGGTTATTATAGCGCTGTAATTAACCCGACTATCCTGGTGCACAGGAAAAGAGAATTGTTAAACAAAAAAACAAAAAACACACACATATCATTTAAATAATGAATAAATACATTAAAGAAGCTGTTTTCTTCCAGCCATGTAAAACAGTATAATGATTTTGCAGTTCAAATCACACGAGACTTCAGTTCGGTAAGTACTTAAAGAATTTACTCTGCAAGGGGTTTTCCTCTCTCTTGTGAATCACAACAGTAAAGAATAGTTCAAATACAAAAAAGGAAGCAAAATTTGCCTCAAGGCTCTGCAGGGATTCAGAATCAGAAAACGTCATTCATCCCATTTGGGCAATTCAGTTGAATGGCTCATTTTTCCACACGGACTATTGTTACACGTAGAAACAAGTTGGCGTGATGGTGGCGAGCCAGGAGGAAAGAGTCTGTAAAAGAAAGTTTGGCATAATTTCAGACTTAACGAGGAAGATAAAGTGCAATGTCTACCACAACAGCACGTGTGTTAGCTGATTTAATATAGCCTTTTATCGCTAGTTAGAACGTACTGTAATGTAGACACAGCCGCCGGTGCACGTACAACTGCATCATTGAACAAATGGTAAGAAAACAAACACGGAATAAGCACATTCAAACGCGAGCTGCCGATGCCCACAACACAGTCGGCCGCTCCATACGCAGACTGGTCGACGGGTTAGCCAGTTAACAGCCGCCCAACTATACACTAATTTACTGACGCCCATGTCACTCACCAAACCACGCCCCACCCTTTAAAGCCTTTCGCACTCACAGTCACAAATACGACAGGACAATGTGAGAATATTGACTCCAGGTGGACAAAAAGAATACTCGCACCTCACGTGCACTTTTTTTTTTTTTATGTTAGTAATCGATGGAATGAAATGGTAGAATACTGGATTTAAAAAATATTCAGTCATTGCAGCCCCACTTCTGATGCTAACACTGAATGCTACCAGCCAGATCTTGTGAGACTTTCAGCTCAGTCATGACCTAAAGGACTAACCCGGCAAGTGTTTTGCTTTTTTGGCTTTTTTTGTGTGTGTGTGATGCCACCTCCGTTATGAGTCTATCAGGTGTCTCTAAAGGGTGAATAGTTTTCCTTTAGTTTAGCTGCACATTAACTTTTTCATTGTTGTATGACCGTTCCAAATGTTGTTACATACACTGTTAATAATTATATGAATAATTTCCTCTGTATTGTTAATATTCCGAATGCCCATTTGTTGTTGTTGTTCATATGCAGCCATGTGAAAATCTGAGAAAAAAAATTAATAAAGGTGCAACTTAAAATTTGTGCTGGCTATTACACAATTTAAGACAAGTGAACATTGTTATGAGTAATGAAGCCCATCTGCTGCCCCCCCCCCTCTTTTGTCCACATGGTGTGTGAATATGATAATACCTGCGAAATGTAATATAATAAGTCCCCAGTGCTTTTATAAACCCTTACGTACTGGATTCAAAGCAATGGTATCCTATTTAAGAGGACTCCAGAAACATGCAAAAAAAGAAAAAAAGTGTTTTAATTGACAAGATCCAAAGCCCACCTTCACACAGCAAAGTGTTCATGTTAAATAGTGGAGCAGTGGGGTCTGTGTAGTGTTGCCTTTGTGGCACGCTCGCTGAACAGAAGGTCCGCACTCCCTCCCCGCCTCCCCCCTCCTTCATAACGGTGGCAGATGGCTGCAGATGAATCCCTCATAATCATGTCAGGACGGCTCGCCCGATCCCGATTCATCTCTTTAAACACATTTTATGCTTTCACAAAGATGGAGGCGGCCGGCGCGCAACTAAAGTACACAAAGCTTGTCCTTGCAAACAAGTGTTCCCGCTCCCTAACACCACTTAATCATTGGTGCTCCTGTTCCTGCACCGCACACCCGGTCCATCCAACACGCATGCAAGCACACGATCAAGTCCACCTTGTTTCCACCATGAGTCTTTCTCACACTTTCTGCTCATACCATCATTGTCTTTATCATAAGTCACTTGCTGCTCTCACATCAGGGGAAAGCCATGGGACACGATAGTTTGGTAGTCAATCTTCACGCCAGATCGGCTTTCAATACATCAGTTCTGTCAGCGTGAATAAGAGAGATCGTCACTGTCAAATTATGTCCACGTTCGACGCATCCGGCAAGTCTCTACGGATGCGTTGGCGTTAACGGGATTCGCCACTGTCGCATCCACGATCGCCGCATTCTATCCTTCACTACTGATGCGTTCTCATTTGCCACTGTTGCAAACCCCGTCATCACATAAATGTCACAGTCGCAACTGCGATCGCTGCTATCGCCTCAACCACAAATGCTGCAACCGCGATCGCCGCAGCCATGATTGCCGCCACCACGATCGCCGCGATCTCCATTGCATCTGGGTTTGGTGTAACCACGCTTTTACATCCAGCTTCACATCTGATACGTCTTTACAGAAGCATCCGTCACCGCTGCATCTTCGCTCGCCTTTGCCTTATCTACTTTTGCTGTATCCTCGTTTGCTGCTTTCGCAGTCTGTTCTGGAAAATAATAAAATTGGTTTTATGAATATTAATTACGACTAGCAGCAGTGGTATTTTTTAAAGGTGCTAAGGTGTGTATTTTCACCATCTGCCCACCTCTTCCTGTCCATACCGTGATAATGTTTCTGTGCTTTCAGGAATAGTGTCTATGTGGAGCCACTGGCTGCCCTTACAAAGTATAAATCTTTCTAACAAGCTTTCATTTGAGTCCCGCAAGGGTGCTGACAATTTGCCCTAAAGAGAATTGTGATTATTATTATTATTTTTTTATCCCCCCAAACTCCCCCTCCATTTCTGCCTGTTCCTCCCCCCGTCAGCCATGATAATTGTGGCTCAGGTGATGCTGGTCTCACCTCATTTCAGGGGCCATGCTCGACTAGGGCCATTTTCCCCACTCAAAGGCCACATCATTGCGCAGCCCCCCACTTCTCATTAATCCCTTCTGATTGGCTGCTCTCTCGCTCTCTCTTGCTCACTTCTATGTTCCACATCGCAGTTTTGTTTAGCTCTTGTTTTCTGACTGGATGCCCTCCTACGCCTCCACATTAACCCCTTGAGTGAGGACCACCTCCCCCTTGTGTTGCCCACCTCCCCATCCTCACATATCCATCGCTGTTATTTCTAATTCCCCTGACAGGATGACATTGTTTTGGAGCTTTAGCTTGTACCTCTCCTTCTAAAATTGCTCCACGTTTACAATTCAGTGGATGAAAACCTGACATACTTTTGATTGTAGTGGCAATTCTGTCCATTCAGCCAGAGGAATCCCACTTCTGACACAGAGTTTGTAGCGGCTATTCAGTTAACGAGGAGAATGGTCCAGGATCCTGAGAGAGTGGCCCTCAGTGTGCTTTGCTGGAAAACCAGGAACAACAATTACCATTACCTTCACATTCTCTTGATCCATTTAGCCAATGGGTGCCACTTCTGACACTTGAATATGTATATCATATTCTGCGTCTAGTCATAAAGTGAACAAAACAATTCTTCCCCCCATTCTTTTCCCCAACAAACTTTTTTTTGTGTGTGTGAGTGCGTCTGCGTGCTGATTGTTGAATTATTCATGAAGAAGGAACCATCCGAAGAACTGTGATTAACATGAAATAACAATTTGCTAATTTATGGAAACTCGCAATTAACTCTCCTTATTCGCCGTGACCGCATGAAACATTCATAAACACACGGTGATGTCTTTGATTCCACTGTTGTCATTCAGTAAGGCTGAAAATAATGTCGAACAATTTAGAGGTCAAAGCCATCATCATGCAGCATGTCAGCAAACCTCCAGCTAACATTTCTTTTTCTTTGGCTTTTTAGGGTGCCATAGAGTGAGTGCAGGAAATTGAACTTTACAAGGCTTTGATTCCAGCATACACCTTCCTGTTTTTCTCCGTTATGACATTGTCAAAGGGTGAGTAGTTTAACTTTAATTTTGTTGTCTTTACACTTGCTTGATTATTATTATTAATTAAACTGGCACTATAGCGTTAACGTAGAGTGACAGAATGTGTCGGGTTCTTTTTCAGAATATTTGTCACTTGTTGCTAGACAGACTTAGCTGGACACAAAGGGCCTGATGTATACAGTCAGTAGTCTGCATTAAACCTGAAATGTACGACATTTAAAAAGAAAAATGCAGAGTGAGACCAATGTAGTTCTATTTGCTGATGAATTTGGGCCCACCTGTGTTGCTGGCTGCGCTAAGTAGCGACATCAGTTTTAATTAGGGCCCTCACAGAGTGGCTCGCTAGCGAAAATGAGGGTATTAATTATCACGTTTAGCAGATATCACAGTGACAAACGGTGACAGAGGAGGAAGATTCCCTCCCAAAAACACCTCTGCTCTTCCTCACTTCCTGTCCTTCATACAACCTTGGCTGAGAAGCATCCTCCATCATTCGTAACAATGGTGACACTTCCTTTGGGCTGTTTGCCTCAAGCTCGTAGTAGCGCTTGCTGCAGACCATACTGATGTCTAATTTGTCGCCTATTTCATACGGTAATTGGGTACTTTTTCCTTCATGGTTCTCATGGTTTGGTCTGTCTAGAGAATTTAAACCCGCCTACACAGCCATCTATTCATTTTTGCACTTGCTGCACCGCCGTAAGACCTCGCCGACTTCTGTTTTTTTTTTTTCTTCAATCCAGTTGAACTGAAATTTAAGGCCTCGAGTAAATATAACTTTTAGTCATAGTAATTAGCTGCACCACCTGCTATTTTTTTCCCCCAGGGAGGCATTCTTTTTTTGTGTGTGTGCATTTAAACGTTAAAAAGCGTCCAGCGAAAGTCGCTCCTCACCGAACACCTTGGCTGTCTGCGCTCTCTCCCAGAAAAGCGTGGTATTCATCATCATCACGGCCCGCCATTAGACGATGTCACCCTATTAAACAAATCACATTATCGTACTTGCCATTCATTAAACTCAAAGCCACTCAGAGACACTCGGAGACGGTGCGTCGGTGCCAAAGGGCAGCGCACTCCAGCATTCCACTTGGACACCTCCCCATTTCACATTTGCATACAGAGAGTGGACCACAATAGTAGGTACACCTTCATCCAATGGAGCTACTGGATATGCAGTAAGTGCAAACTACAACCACAACAACAAATGTATTTTTCAAAGAATACCAGAGAGTGGTTATCTTCCCAGAGCATATAAGAATTCTCAATAAATTATTCTTTACCTTCTGCGAAAACCGACCAATGTTACTGCAACTTAGTTGCGACAGTCTTCCACGGTTTAAGCTTCAACTCTACGTGTAGTTTTTCTATCCTGCCCCCGGTGGCCAAGAATGAACTGCACAATGCCCACTGAATTATCATGATGCACAAACTGATTAATTCTTCAAATCTTATTTAATAACATTTTTAATGGATGTTATAACATACAATGCTACTGTTTTTCTCATTTAAAAAAAACACGCTACAAATTTTCTTTTTTCTTTTTTTTGTTTTTTTGGGGCGCTGGAATGGATGAATGACATTTGCATTAATTTCAGTGGGGAAAGATGATTTGAAAACAACCGCGAGCGAGTTTCAAAGTAATATTTAATGTGCATGTTTTCTTCTAAAGACTTCTTTAATATTCCTCCACTCCCCTTCCATCTGCTGCCTCCCCCAAGGCACAGCCGCCCCCCCTCTATCACTGTGTGTGTGTGTGTGTGTGTGTGTGCGCGCGCGCTGTATGTTTCCGTCATACGGTGCGTTGACCCGCACTGTCGTCTCCCTGATTAGCTCCCTGATTCACTTTCCTTGTGCGCTAATGTGCAATCAATCACCATCAATTAGACAAAATGTTCAATCATTAAAAGCATTATCATCAATTAAAGTAATGATCACTTCCCGCCAACTCTTCATGATCACACACACGCGCACCCCCCCCACCCTCACTTCTTCTATGATTTCTAAACTTATTTTCAATCTTTGATGACGATGACGCACTCTGATTGCTTCATCATAATTTCATTTCTCCCCCTCTAATATGTGAACAGTCCCAACTGCTCAATCAATTTTTTTTTTTATTGCAGTTAAACTGTTAATTCTAATAGTTATGAACCTTTTATAGCAAACCCATGTATTTTTGTAATTATATTTTAATACTTTTAATAATTATTTATTATTCTGTTATAACTCTAGGCAACTCAATGTAATTTCATCAGCATCTTGGAAGATTTGAACATTTCCATGTATAACCTATTCAATGCTACTGATTGATCATTTTATATTTTATATATATATATATATATATATATATATATATATAATTCCGGCATGTTCTCCCTGTGCCTGCGTGGGTTTTCCTCCCACATCCCAAAAACATGCATGGTAGGTTAATTGACAACTCTAAATTGCCCGTAGGTGTGTATGTGAGTGCGAATGGTTGTTTGTTTCTATGTGCCATGCGATTGGCTGGGAACCAGTTGAGGGTGTACCCCGCCTCCTGCCCGATGATAGCTGGGATAGGCTCCAGCACGCCCGCGACCCTTGTGAGGAGAAGCGGCTCAGAAAATGGATGGATGGATGGATGGATGGATGGATATTTATCATATTATAATTTGTTATATTTTCTTATTTTTTAAATATTTATTCATTTCAGAAAGATGAAAGAAATTAAACATGTTTTCACTTCACCTATGAAAGTATATTTTTTTATACCATTTAATATTTTATATAGTTTTAATAACACAATGTTTGAAATTATTTCGATTCAGACTTTTTGAAAAGTCTGAATCGAAATAATAAAACACAATTAATATTTGTTCTCTCCCATGTGTAGGTAATCTAAAATTGATTTTTTTGCTTACTTTTAATTTACATTTTACATTTATATATTAAGTAATTTGAAATAATTGCAATTATTTTATTACCTGTATTATTACTATTAACAGTTACTAATATTTTATAACAGTAGACATTTTGTAATGTCGTATTTTTTGGGGTATTTTAGTTATGTTGTGTTTTGATAATTGTATTTTAAAAAAATTCTATGACTTTATCTTAGTGGTTTGTGCAGGGTGCGAGATTTTCTATCGAAAGCTTTACTGAACGTATAAAATAAAAAAATCCAACACATTTTTCAAGTCCAAGCATCACTTTGAGATGATGATTTATCCTTAACCACTTCTTCTTTATTCCTCTTCAACCTCCGCCATGCAGTGTTGACAGTGGTGGACTAGTCATTGTAACGATGTGAGAGGAAACGCAACGAAAAGCCCTGAGGGGCGTTTGGAGGACCTGTCAGCGCCTTCCTTCAATGTGCAAAGCGCTTTGTGTGGCTTCAGTGCCTTAGCTCAGTGCCACCTGAGCAAAGCAGGCGGCACATCGGGGTCAAGCACCCCCCAACCCCCATCCCTTCATCGCTGCAGTGCGAGTGCAAAGGAAATGGGCCTGAACATTGCACACTAGCCTGACTGGGGAGCTCCATTAAGCCCAGCAGTCACTGTCTGTATGGATATGGATGTCCATTATTACACACGGGAGCATCCATTCAGCTCCTATTCTTCATAAAGACATCATAGAGGCCACGAAGAAGGCTGTTTTACAATTGGATATGTGCCACTTTGACACCGCAATAACCTTAAGACCTCGCATGTACCTGAACGCGTCGCGGGAGTGAAGGGCCTCGAATTGTACACTTCTCCATTAGACTACACGATATATTGTATAGCTAGCTTTGCCAATTGGTTGAAGTCAAGCAGGATTTATATTACCAAGGCCTGAATAAAGCGGTCGACCTGGTGATATGACAGACATTGCAACGAATTGGCGATGTATCATACAGTACGTATGTATGATGACATCATATATGTATCGTGACCATATCATTGTGATGTATCATAGTTGGTAATGTGATGTGGACACCGTGATGCTATCAAGTACATTGCAATGTATCGTAGATGGTATTGTGATGATGTCAGTGACATCACGATGCATCGCAAATGGTATCTTGATGTAATGATAATAATGGTTGGGTCAAGTAGGTCAATATATATTTGGATTGCTTTTAGCGTTGTTGACTAAAATTCATTTACCATCTTGGTTGCGTGACGTGTGACCATTTATCTTCTACAAAAAAAAAAACATGCAACCTTGACTAGCGAAAATGACAAAAATGTCTTTAACGAAGGCAAAGGCGCGGAGTTGTTGGTGCGCTAGATGGCCCGTGAATGCTAGTTTTGTAACAAGGCATTATTCTCGCAATCATTGTGATGAGCATGAGCCCACTGAGAGATTTGACAGCTCAAAGGCCAAGACCACATCCTCCCTTTCTGCAGCACTCCCCCAATGACTGAGACCATTAGGCAAACCTTATTTATTTCAAGAAGAATAGCAATTGAAACCATCTTGCTACTAAATGTTTTCCAGAAATCCACTCGGAGCTGGATTTGAACGTGAACAACATCGCAGAGGGTCGTATATTCGCTTGTTTGTCCGTTCGTTAGTTTGAGGTCGAAAACAAGTTTCCTGTGAAGAAAAAGTTATATTTTTGCTTGTTTTAATTCCCGGATGTAAGCCTACAGGTTACTACAACGTACACCCTCACAGACAAGGGCGTACGTTGACAGTATTCGTACCATTTTTGATTCGGATGCAGGGGGAATGATCCCGTCGTGACTCAAAATGGTAGAAAGAGAAAATAAGTAAAAATTGTTCGCTTTGTTGTCGGTTTGTTTCTTAGCTAGCAAGCCACTTGACAGGATCATACCATTTTGATTCTGGGTTGGGGGGAGTGATTTTGTCATTACTCAAAACAGTAAAAAGAGAAAATAAGTTCCTTGAACAAAATTAAAAAAGGTGTTTGGTTTGTGTGTTAGCTAGCAGGATACTTCCTAGTCATGGACGATGGTGTAAGATGACAAAAAAGAGAAAATAAGTTCCTTGAAGTTAAAAAAAAAACAATATGGCTCCCTTGTTAGCCAGCTTCCTGGTCACAGGACGATGTTTGTTAGCAAGCAGGCTACTTCCTGGTTCATGCATGATGATGTAACATCACAGGTTTGTACCACTTAGATTCTGGGGTCAGTCTTGTTCTTTGTACATGTGTCTCTGGTTATCTGCACTCATGTATTTGCATGTTCTGCTAAGTGTGACAACAATGATTGCTCATTCATGAAGAAGAAAAAAGCGTTTGTTTTCACGCTGTGGTTAGCATGGTGCGCGCCTTTAACGGGGGTCTTGTTTACCTCTGAAAAAGAACAAAAACGGGAGCAGACGCTAACGTGGCTAATGATCTTTTAATTGGCCATTTCGAGCCGTCACCTTCTCTAGACTGACAATTACGCTAACGATGTCTGATGAGGTTACTTGACGCTAACTACATTAAAAGAAGAAGAAGAAGAAGACATCAGCCGTAATGACTCCTGGTGTTAACTGCCTTATATGGGCAAGGTGGAGGAAGGCACAAATTTAATGTGAATAAGTCATTGGTGGTATTGTAATTTGTGACGATATCATAGACATCACAATGTTTCGTAGAAAATATTGTAATGTTTTGTAGATGAAATCATGATGATATATAAATAACGTAGATGCTATATTCAGATAGACATGGCCTATTGTGACGATATCATAGCTACCAAGAAGTATTGTAGAGGGTATAATTTAATTATTATGTTATCATAGATACGAGGTAGTGTCGATGGTATTGTGATGTATTGTAGATAGTGGTGACGATATAGACACTGCGATGTATCTTGGTATTGTGATATCATAGACGGTATTGATTGATTGAACAATGATATAATTGAAATAGATAGTATCATAATTATATTGACGGTATCGTAGATGGTATTGTGTTGATATCGTACGGAGATGGTGGAGTAATATCTTAGATATCGAGATATAATTTAGATCACATAGCATTATTTTACAAATAATACAAGTACAGTGCTTCGCTTCGAGTAGGCAACGGTGCGCCTGTCAATCTTGACCCCGCAAAAATGAGTCTTGGTGTTAATTCCTTAAATGTGGAAAGAATGTGAGCGTTGAAGAAAAAGGGATGCACACATTTAGCGCTCAAGTACCTAACACGGTTATTGCCGCTGCCTTTTCTGTGTTTTTCCATCGGCGCGTTGGCGTAGGAGCCGCGTATATGTGCCCCGCAAAAGGTAATCTCGCGGCCAGTTGAGCCATGACAAACAGGGACAGCTGGCCTAATTGAATCATTTGAGCTAGAGACAGCTCAACTCGTGAGCGAGTCGCCAGCCGTGAAATCGTGTCTGCGCTTGCACCGATGGCTTCCTTTTACGACGGCCTCGCACAGGCCCTGTCTCTTTTGCTCTGGCGCCAACTCGGGTCGGGCTTGAAGGAGACGCCCGAGTAGAGATGCCGCACCACCTTTTCCCCATTAAAATTCATGCATTATTGACACAGAAATTAGGCAAAATGTTGACAAATTTCACCAGTAGTTAAGGAGTGACAAAAAGCTGGCAAGCTCTGTCACAATTATTTATCAGCAAAGACATCACAATACAGTCTACGCTGTTTCGAGATGATATCATCAATATTGTGACGTATGGTGTCATAATGATATCAAACATAGAAACTATTCATAGATCAAATTATTGCAGATGATATCATTGACGTCGGGATGTATTGTGAGTTTGTGTAACTTTTTACGCCAAGTGCTACCTAAAAATAAGGTATTATGATGATATTGTACATGGATAGAGTGACGTATTGTAGATGATTTAGTGATATATCGTAGATGGTTTTGATGATATCAACGTGTTCCTTATTTATCGTCGATGGTATTATAATGATATCACACTTTGGGACGTATTGTAGACGCTATCATAATATTGATATTTTAATGTATTCTAGATATTTTGATGGTCTAGACAGTGGGTTGTATTGTGATGATAAAATGGACGGACTATATCGTCAAGGATCATAGATACTGTATTTTAATATATTGTAGATGATATTGTGGTGATATCCTAGATTTCGGCACAAACCGTAGAAGGTATTGTGGTGATATCATTTATTTCGTAATGTATCGTAGGTGGTATTATGATGATATCATGGACGTCAAAACATAACTTCGACGGTATCGTGTTGATATCATAGATATAGTGACGTATTGTCGATGGTGTGTGTGATTTATCATAAACGGTAAGATGCATCGTCGATAGTATCAAGATATCCTAGGTACAGTGATGTAGATGATATTGTAACGCACAGTAGATTTCGGAACGGATCGTAGACGGTGTTAGGACGATGTCATTGACTTTGTAATGTATCGTCAATGGTTTTATGATGCTATCCTAGCTATCCTGGCTTCGTTACGTCTTGATCCCGTGCCAAGCAAAGGGGCGGTGAACTTCTGTGGGCCACCTTTCTCTCCCGCTCACCCCGCTGCCTACCTGAGTGCAGCCGAGGCCGACTGGCCCGTGTCCAGGCCTTCGTTGGAAAGTAATGCTCTTCACTGAACTGAGTTATGAGCATCGGTTTGTCACACACCGACGCCTTGACGTCCCGCCTCTCCCAATCAAAGCGTATGAGGAGGGGCGTTTGGGAACGATGTGTGCAAACATCTGTCATTAGCCATTTGATAATTCTTCACAAAATCAACTTCCAGCAAGAGACTAATGCTGCTCGCAAAGCCCTGTGGTCTCCGTTCGTTTGTTGTTTTATTTAATTTTTTTTAATCTCTGCGTTTCCCGATGCTAATGTGCGACACTCTTGTTTGAGCCAGGAACACAAACGGGAGAAATCAAGGTGAACAGGGCGGCGGTGTGATCGCCATTGATTGTTCCTTCTCCTTGTAGCCGCATTTCAAAGGTTAGCATTGATGCCGCCACCTGCACACAATATAAGCTGCTGCCGACTCGACGGGCATGCTTAGTACACAGGTTGTGGCTAATGTCTGCTTACCAAACCTTACCTTTCCGCACAAATTTGTCCTAGCAACAAATGACTGTGCAAACGGGTAATAATAATATAGGCTCCAGCATACACGCGACCCAAGTGAGGATAAGCGGTGTAGAAAATGGATGGATGGATGATAACAATAACAACATTCATAATAATAACCTGTAAAATGTAGGACAAGATTTAAGGCAATCATTGTGATTGTTTAAAAATAAGAAAATAATTAGCATATCACAAAAGCATAATAAGTGTGTATAAATCTTTCATATTTACACTTATTTATGAAAATTTATTAGTAGAGAAAAAACATTGAATTCAAGAAAAAATGGGGAAATTCGACAATGTATAAAAATCATTTTATGAAATAAAAAAAAATGGGAAAACCAAGAAATCATTTCAAAAATGTACAAAATAAAAATTCATTCGGAATTTTTTTTCCAAGATTTCTATCATAAAAAATATTATATTAGTTTCAAATAATGAAGAAAATATTTAAAATTTTAAAATAATATGGGAACAATATTACAAAATAAAACAATTGTAAAAATACTATAAAATGAAAACATAACAGAAAACGTGAGTCCACCATGCTGTCTGTTATTGTTTCAAATGATTATGAACAGCAAAGTAAAACAGAAAAGAGTGACTCATTTGGCTTCGACTAAGAATACGTGCTCCTCCTTTCGTCGAGAAGGAACAGTTGTTGCTGTGAGAGTCGGGTGGGCGCCTGGACCCCGAGTGCCGCTCAAACACCGGGCCGCGTGCGAGTGCGTGCGCGCGCAACTATCTGGCATCCGCAGCGCGGAGGCAGAAGGCCCATAAAGCCGCCCAGTGTTAATTCTGCCGTAATTATCACGGGTGCCACATGTTAGGCAGGATGTCCGACCGCTGCAGAGCCACTCGGCGAGTTTTCGGGCAAAATCCTCACCGAGCTGGGGTAACAGTTGGCGGCGGTGATTAGAGGGGGTAAAACAAAATAGGGGGACGCTTGTGCTTTTGGATCCTTGCCCCGCACATCTCATTTCCTGTGGCGGTCCTTTGTAATGATGTGTTTTGTGGCGTGCGTGCTGCTGAATAACTGGATGCGCTCGCGTGACAATAATCGCCAACAATTCCCCCGACGAGACGGAGGCGAGGAGGCCTTCTCTCGGGAATGATATTGGTCCTAAATATGCAAAATGGTCGCCGTACGCACTCGATTCAATTATTTTGCACATAAGTTAAATTCAAATATATCCAAATAGTTGAAAAAAATATTCATTTTTTTTTAAACATTGCTAATGCTAAGGTATTGAACTTGAAAGTTAAATACAACTGAATTGTACTGAGGCAGCAATTCTTTCATGCACCACGAGAGGCGCCAACGTACCATTTATTAAACAAATAAATAAATAAACTAAAAATAAAATGAAAAATATGACCAACATGCTGTCCGGTATATGTTATTTTATCACAAAATGTAAATTAAAAAGATGTTTCATAAAAAAATCTAAAAAATTTAAAATGTGTGAACGTAATAGGAAAAATATTGTACAATCACAAAGAGGATACTCCCAAATGACAATAAGAATTGTCAGTTGAAATATTACCAAATTTGGTTAAAAAAAGGACAATTTTATTTTGCACCATCGAAAATCTATTCTAAAATAAAATAGGTAAAATATTGGAAAAGTTAAAATAAAAATGTCAAAAAGTATTGTGAAATGTTAATAAAGCTAATAAAAATGAATTACTAAATTAAAACCGATAATTTGAGAACATATTTTTTAAAAACGGAAAATGTATCAATATGACAAAATTAAAGTTTGTACAATGATAATTTTTCAAAATATGGGGTTCTTTTTTTTTTCCAATAATTTTTCATCACTTTTCTAAAGCCCCCCTGTGGCCTGTCATAGAAGTTCACATGCTTGACAAAAATAAATGTTTAAAAAATGTTTCAATAAAAGCTCTCAAGTTCAAATTACTGAAAAAAAACGACATTATACTACAAATTTTTGTTATTATTGTATGAAATCCTCTTAAATTGCCGAAAATGTGAATCCTCTTTTTGTAATCATTTTATTTTCATTTTTTTTTTTTACTAAATACTTTTTTTTGGTCATCTTTTTTTCCGTTATATATGATATATATACTTAACCTAATATTTTAATGTATCTTTTTGTATTGGTTTTACAATTTGACTAAACATTTCATTTTTATTTATTTTGTTTTGGTGTGATGTCGTCAAGATCCTTGAAAACACTTGGGGAAATACGCTCTTGCACCCGCTTCATAAGTAATGTTACTTCATTAGCGCAAATCATGACACATCGTAGCGAACAAGCACCATCAGATCAAAGCAGTAATGAGCATCTTGCTGATATTTATATGGAACATTAGCATAATCATCAGTGTGCCTCGCCGTCCCAGTCGATAAGTGGTCCTCTCCGTCTGCTCCCCCGAGACTCTGCGCCTGAGAGCCACGAGCGGCCCCCTCTCAAAAGCGCCCCTCGCGTGCTTTGGCAGGATGGCGTGGACACCTTTCGCCCCCCGCCCCCCCACGCCACCCACCCCATCTTGACTTTTCTCCCGGCTTTTGCTTCGTCCATCTGTTGACGTTTGTCGCGCGGCGCTCAACACAACCGGATTTCGTATACGGTGGTTATCGTATAGTTTCTGGCATGTGCACTATATGCGGCCGCATTGCTGTGGGTTTAAGTGTGTTTGTGTGTGTGTGTGTGATTGGGTTTTGTCATTGTATCTGTTTGTATTTTTGTGTTTGTGTGTTTTTGACTGACTGTGGGTGTGTCTGTCTGTTTGTGTGTGAATGGTTTTGTGTATTTGAGCTTGGTTTTGTGTGTCTGTATGTGTAGTGTGTGTTTTGTGCACGTGTTTTTGTTTTGTATGTGTGTGTGGTTTTCTGTGTTTGTTTTGTGTTTGTGGTGTGTGTGTTTTTGTTTTTTTTTGTGTGTTTTTGCCTTTTTGTGTGCCTGTGTAACAAATTTTTATTCGAAAAATGGTGAAAATATGCTAAGAAATGCTTTAAAATAACTTTAAAAATACATTTAAAATTACATGTAATTTACATAAAATAATACTAATTTAATACATGTTTGTTTTTCCAATATATTGATACAGTGGAAAAAAAAAAAAACGTACAGGCCTAATGCAGGGACCATGGATTATTATTTTTAAATATTTAAAATATTTTAAATATTCTATCATTTTTATTTAAAGCTCATAGTATATATTAATTGCATTATTAAATATGAAAACAAATAAAATTATCAAGAATCTAAGGAATGTAATGAACTTGACAAACAAGGATGCATCAAACAAGGGCGATTCCTAAAATGTAAAGAAAAAAAAAAAGTACATAAAGAAAATATTTTAAAAATATTAAAATGTGTCATTTTTCTCCAGATAATCGTAGCATTTACCACAGCCTGTCTGTCATGTTAGCGGACGTCTCGGACCACCTAATTCGATTGGTTAAGGACGGACGACGGGCCGGCTGACAGATAAATCTGATGGAAATTAAGGCGCAATTAAACATTTCATCTGCGCTAATTGCTGGCGCTGGATTTGGCGCCATATGACGACCGGACGCACGCGCATGCTGTCGGAAATCAGCAAGCATAACACTTTTTTAATGGACCACAGCTGTCCTACGAGCTTGGCAATATTTGCACCACAACTGCCATTTATCCAGAGAGACAGATAGAGAAACACTTTGGATATGAAAGAACGATTATGTGCGTAATAGCGTAGTTTTCAGCCTGGGTTTGGAGTAGCGTCTAAAGGTGGACGCAGACTTGCAGTAATCATCCTCCCAGCCATCCCTGCCAAGGAATAAGCCTGGCAAACTGGGCCCAAATGTGGAAACAGCTTGGTAACAGATTGATTCAGAGGGATGAAAAAGGCTGAGAGTGTGTATGTGTACGTGCTCTCCGCGCCCAAGCCAAGGCAAACACAAAGGACGCTTTTCCTACAAATAACTATGCTCCGGTGGTCTCAACTACTAGTTTGGCCAACACAACTTGCGAGAAATCCATCATTGCTATTGTTTTGATCGCCATTTGTCAGCAGCCCAATACATTCCTACGAAACTTACGCAGAGGTGCCCCATCCACCCATCCATCCATTTTATTGGTACAGTAACCCGTTCTTCTCTATCCATGGCAAGTTTCTAAAAACAGTTCTTCTCTGTTCTTGACAAAACACGCAGCGGAAAGCCTGCTACTACAACCGCTGTTGAAAACGCTGAACTCATAGCGCAGGCATTTGGGCAAAGCCAGGAAAGGTATCTCCAAAAAGCTTTACTTGTACCGACTTCAGGTTGTTGAGTATCATATTTCTCTGCCTGAAGAATCCGAACAGCGAGTAAAGCTTCATCACTTTCCGAAGCACCCGCTCGCTGAAGTGAGTTTTTGTCGGTGCAGAGTTCCAACAAAGTTGCATCTAATCTAATGTGTATATCGGAAAATAATGTACACATAAAGTAGACCACTTGTCTATTAGGTTTTTCATTTTTATATTTTAAACTATATCAATTTGATCATTTTAAATCGGCTGACATGTTATACTGTTAATTAAACACTGGTAAAAACAAATGAAAGCCTCTCAGTAGGACCATGCTGGCAATGCCGCAGGCTGCGTTTGTCCACCGAGGTTTTAATGTAAATGCTGTGTTTTGCGGGGTGACATCTTGATTCTTGGAAGAGGCCTGCGAAACCCCACCGATGTGCACATGGACCCGATTGCAGGTGACGCTCAGTATAGCTCACCCGCAAGGCCTGAATGACATTCATGTTTGCTGATGTCATCGTGCCCGGCGGTGGAAAAGCCCTGTGGAGAATCTGGGTCAATTTTCTTTCCTGTGACCATCTTCTCAAAATGAACAATAGAAATCGTTAGTGATCCGTTTAGAAAATTTCGCAACTTGAAATCAAATGTTATTTCTGAATTTGCCCGGCAACTTGTTGCTAGGCAGAAGTCATAAGGGCTCACTCACAGGTGCGCTTTTGGCCAATGGGAAAAAATAGGTTAAAATGTAGTTAAGGAGACAATCTGATGTTCAAGACAAATACTTTTTTATTTAATAATGTGAATAATGTGTTAAATTAATTAATTCTTAATGTATATATATATATATTATATATAGGGATGCACCGAACAAATTAAATTAAACAGCGTAAGTTTCACTCGAATATAATACATGGGTTTTAGAGGTTTTAGTCCTAAAAGTATATTTAATTATTATTGTAAGCCACTGCAACGATATACACAGTCTAAACAACTTAAATATAGCAAATTAAATAAAGCAAATTAAAAAACTCAACGGTTCAATTAATATTGATACAAAAATGTAAATAAAAATTGTGCCGAAATGAATGTTTGAAAATAAAGAGTTCCAAAAGATGAAATACAAGTGGCTGTACTTAAAGGGTAAATACAACTGAACTGTACTCTGCACATTTACTGGATTGAAAGAAAAAGTTTAAGCCGCGGCAACATAATGTACAGTTTGAACATTCAACTCAGTGATTCTTTCACGTATCACTAGAGGGAGCCTGAGTACCACTAGTGGTACTCGTATTATACTTTTAGAAATCACTGCTTTTACATTATTTCATCTGGGCAACAACAACAAAAAGTGTTTTATAACTCAAACTTGCATCTACTTTTGGCAGCAGTGAAAGCACATTTGTGTATTTGCGTAGCCCGGAGCTGCCTTGTGACCACAGGCTGGCGTACAGTATGCCATTTTTTGTACACTGCATGTGCACGAGACTGACTGGGAAGAAGCGGGAGGGAGGAAATGGGGGGTACACATGCTTATAGATAGCCGGCTGTTGTCCTCAAAAGTGCAGCTCCCGGCCCGCGGGGTCATCAAACACAAGGAAGGGCAATCAACAGGACATTGAGGGTTCTAGTTACATCACCGCGTGCTTATATATATATATATATACACGCTCGTACTGAGGGTATCCACACATTTAACGAAGACGTAACTCAGTGAAATGAAGCCAGTTAAGCCTCTCGCATTAAAAAAAAGACAACTCCTTGTTAATCTCCGATCAAGTGGGATATTATCTCACAAAGTGTTTCCTCATTAAGACATCCTGGCGAGCGTAATTATACACAAAATAAAAATCGTGCCGAGGTGGCAAAGGAGCATGGCAAATGCACGCCGACGTTGCGACCCTCCTGGTCATGAGGGGCATATGTCAAGGATTGGGACAACAGACTTCACGCCAGTGTGTCGTTCGAGGCGCGCATGGGCGCACATTTGCCGCTCACACGTAACCCGTTATCGCAACTCACGCCGGCCTGGCATCTGTAAAGCTGACGTTGAAAGAGAAGGGGCTGTATTTTCCTCGATTTTTGTCCCCTTGCTTACACTAGGTCGACGTGAATACCGTTACGCATCGTCGCTGTCAACTCCTTATTATCTGTCTCCTCATTCAATCATCAAAGTGTGGCCCCCTCTAGTGGTATGGAAAGAATCACTGAAGTAAATGTCTAAACTGCATAATGTTACAGTGGCTTGCTTCCCCCCCCCGCCCCCCCCTTTTTTTTCTTTAAACAGTACATTTAAGTACAGTTCGGTTGTATTTAACTTTGAAGTACAATTGCATTTAATCTCTTCGAACGGTTTGTTTTGAAACATTTATTTCGGTACATTTTAATTGAGTCTTCGTAGTGCAAGTTGAAGAGTTCAAATGCAAAGCAAACGACTCCATTTTTTTATGAACTGAATAAATGTTTTCTTTCTTTATTTCTTGTTCCAAGTTAAATCGAATCATTTTTGTTTAGAGTATTCTTTAGTTAATATACATTTAGCATTGAGGAGGCAAATTTGTTTAAAAATCAAACATCATCTTTTGAAGAGGGTTTTGATGTTAAAACCAGATTAAAAACCAGAAACCAAAAGAATTGTATTCCAAAACAGACAACTCCACATTTTTTACATAACTTTCAAATTCAAGTTCATGTTCAAACTGTGTATAATGGTACAGTGGCTTTCAATAATATGAATTAATCTACTTTTCAGGTGTACAGAATTTTTTGAGGCAATAAAAAGTTTGAGAACTGCTGTTCGATGTCAAATGTGGCCTATTACATGACACCCATCCTCACCTAACACTATTCAGTATTAGGAACAGGTGTTGGAGTGTGCGTGTGTCCTTGTGTGCAGATGCTTTAACACAGCCATCACATGCCCTGACTCCATGTGTGCATTTGCTTTTTTCTTTTTCTTTTTTTTTTTTTTTTTTTGACAAGTGTGTGTGTGAAAAGAAGAAGAGGAAGAGTGTGAGTGTATTTGTAGAAGAACAGCACGGCTGAAGTGAGGAGTGAGTGTGTGTGTGTGTGTGTGTGTCGGGAGATCCTGAGGGAGGCCTAATGGTTCCACTCCTTCCTGCACAGAGATAAAGACTCATAATAAGCGTGTATGCTCACCATCTGGCCCCGCGCATGTGGCCCTTATGGAGGCGCAAGCAGCGCAATCTGTAAACGATCAGGAGCCATGGCGTTCCCCCCTGGAGAGGCCGCCATGCAATCAAGGTGACAGATGGCGGCGTCCTCATCGAGGAGATCAAAATCACCTTCAATAAACTCTTGACTGGAATGGGCACGGGCCCCTTCCAAAAACTCACTTTGCCAGTCAAACGTCGCTGCCACCTCATCTCCATTTTTCAAATGTATTTATTTATTTATTTTTCTTCCGCTCGACCGAGCCGCCTGAACCGCGATACCGCTCCAATTGTCCTGACGTGGCGTGGGCGAGCGGGGCTGCCAGGACAAGCCGCTCTATCGGGGGGGGGGGGGGGGGGAACATTGAGAACATGATGATACTAATGGGAGTGGGTGGTGGGCCGGCAGTGGTGGGGGGCGACATTCAGTTGGTGACTGGTGCTCTATTTTTGGACGGTTGGCAGACCTCAGCTCAGCGAGCACGGGTGTCAAACTCAAAGCCCAGGCACCAATTCCGCCCCACAATATGTTTTTATGTGTCCCACTAAAACAAATCAAGACGATCTACTTTATGTTTCTTGCTATATAGATTTGTTGTTTTCATTTCAGCTGAAAATCTGTACTGAAATTGAAGTCTTTCTTCACTTTAACCGGCTTTACAAGCATTTGAAGTGTTCAAATGCAAAAGCAGACATCTCCATTTTTGGGTGAATTGAGTATTTTTTTTGCGCGGGTCGACCTTAAAGCTAATAATTGTTCTTATTAAAAACATGACAAAAATGAAAACACTCACGGCGCAGACGCTCACACTGAGCTAACCGCGTGGTAAACAACAATTTTAAAACTGGAGTACTATTTTGCTTTATTAAAAGCGCAAGAAAAAAAAGCGATTAACGGCATTTCAGTTCATTCCAATGAGGAAAATTGATTTGTTATACGGTTAAGTTGCAAGTTAGGTCCCGGAACAAATGAAACTCAAAAGTCAAGGTACCACTGTAGACGTTACGATGCAAATAATTTCTCGCTGACATTTTGAATACAATGCCTGCGTATATTCCGTAGTTTGTAGGATGATTTTTGTTGCGCATGTGACGGAGCAGCATGTTCGTCCTCCGCACCGTGCACCTCTTCTTCCCTCGCCGTCGTGTTTGTGTCCTTAACGCTATTTCACACATCCCCTTCATCTGATGCGCAGCTTCTGTCAGCGACGCCAGAAACAAGGAGAAGAAAAAGGAGAAAAGAAAAAAACAGGCCCGACTCGCCCGAGCTTATTTTGCACCAGTGCAAAAGTTCAAAATGGAGGCGCCATCTGCTCGATATGACGCTAATCTGGGCAGGGAGAGCTGCTGCTGTCCCCATTGGACCAAGTGCAAAACCAACCCAGGGTATTGCCACACTTCTTCTTCGAAGTGATAAAAAACATTTACCATCAGAACGGTTTGTTCAACTTCACTATGCCCACACATCCTCTGTAATAGTAATAATAACTCTCCTGTCGTCATGTACTGTACTTCCGCAAATGGTCCTCCGGCTAAAAAAAAAAAAAAAAAAATCCCCAAAAACTAATATCCGATATTTTAGCTGATAACCTATAATACAGTGGTGCTTTGGGATATGAGTTTTTCTGTCATTTGGACGATTTTATTATTATTTTTTTTTTTGCTTTGACTTGACTTGTGAGCGGTGGCACGGTGGTTGACTGGTTAGAGCGTCAGCCTCACAGTTCTGAGGACCGGGTTCAGTCCCCGGCCCCCCTGTGTGGAGTTTGCATGTTCTCCCCGTGCCTGCGTGGCTTTTCTCCGGGCACTCCGGTTTCCTCCCACATCCCCAAAACATGCATGGTAGGTTAATTGAAGTCTCTAACTTGCCCCGTAGGTGTGAATGTGAGTGCGAATGGTTGTTTGTTTCTGTGTACCCTGCGATTGGCTGGCAACCAGTTGAGGGCGTACCCCGCCTCCTGCCCGAAGATAGCTGGGAAAGGCTCCAGCACACCCGCGACCCTCGTGAGGAGAAGCGGCTCAGAAAATGGATGGATGGATGGACGGATGGACTTGCGAGTGAAATTTGGAGATACTCAACTAACTTCACAACAAGCGTCAGTTTTTCATATAGTGAACAGTGCTTTTAAAAAAAAGCTTCAGTATGTTTACTGCCACTCCCAGTAGAAGTTTACTGCCAAACTAATCATAAAACAAAGAGAGTTGCCTGTGTATTTAAAACAACCACATAACTTTGTCTTTGGAAAGTCTGCTAGCTTAATGTTAACGCACATGCAAAACACCTGAGACAGGCTTGCACACGTAGACAGACACTATAACAGTACTCAGCCATATTTGTCCTCTGTGAAAAGCGCTTTACCATTACCTATAATTGACACACTCGCGTGTCACAGGCGGCGACATTACACACCGACGTGGCATCTGTAAAGCTGGCATTTCAAGAAAAAGTGCTGCCTCTCCCTCGCTGCTGAGCGTTTATACCTTATTTCCCCAACTGGTGGTCATCCCTTCTAATAGGTGGCGTACCCCTAACATGTATTTTTAGAATCGAGTAGTGTCGTGTTTAATAATCCAAAACATATTTTTGTCTGACTACTCTATTAATCGGTAGAATAGTTGATTCTAAAAATATTCGATAGCTGCAGCCTGAAACCTGTTCTTACAATTGCTTCGACATTTTGAAATGCTACTTCAAATATTCCTTACACAGCTAATTGTCTCGTTTGTTTCTGGCTCTTGAACCAGAAAAATAAACGTCTCTCTCAGTTAAACTGATAAAAACATTTTCCATGAAAAAGGACGTGTTGAACTTTCCATTATGTCCACGCTTCCTTCATAATAATAATTCTACGGTGGTCACTTTTATTGTATTTTTTACCCTTTCCCAGCCCCTCGACCACTCTTAAGTCCTCACTCACTTAGTTAATTGCCACACTTATTTGATGAACTGGATAAATTCCATTGTGCTCTATCTACCACTCGTGTTTAATGACCAGTGCCTTTAATCATTATCTATATTTTTAAAAAGTACATGTTAAGCAGGTGCACTTAAACTGATAATTTGATCAATTACATTAATTAGTTTCACAAGTTCACAAGAATAAAGTGGCTTTTAGTTTTCAGCCATTTTACTGCTTCGTCTTGTTTGACTCTGAGGCCTTAAATCTGTGACCTAACGAGATGGAAACTCTGCAAGGACGACAGCGTTTCACTTAAGGTTAAAATAATAATACAAAAAAAAAAAAAAACCCCAAATTGGATTGCTTTTACTTTATTGGATTTGACTTGGCCGACGTGTTAATGCAAAGTCAGTGAGGTCGGGATACTGGAGCTTCTTTTTAGATGACTTTTACTTTATTTAACATGCACTTTTTTTCAGGGGGATATGTCAAATTGTAGCCAGGGAACAGTATGTGCTACACACACGCATCTTTTGATGAATTATCTTTCATATTAGTGTCATATTATTTTTTTAAATGATTTTGATGTTTTATACTGGTAACAAGAATTAAGTCTATTATCTTATGTCACTGTTTTTATTTCATGAAAATAAAAGCTTTCTATCGGTTGTATTTTATAATAGTATTTGTATCATGTATATTTTGTACCATGTATATTTTCTAATATCATTTATTGTTCATTTGTTTCTCACATAGTTTACATTAGTATATATACTTACTTTCTCGTTTCATGTTTGTTACTTTAAGATTTTTATTTGAGTATGTATTTTTATCAATATATTTTACATACAGTAGTATGATTTTTAAGCATTCTAATACATTATTTTATTTTTTTAAATAAAATTTTATATTTGTGTATATTTGTATTTAATTATTTGTTTTATTTTTTAACAACTATATTTGTATTGATATATTTTATTTGAATTGTATTCATATTTTATCAGAATATTTAGTATATATACATATGTAATCATTATATATGAACATTAACACAACGCTTACATCTAAGAAAAGAACCTTTATTTGAATAATGATTTAGTTGAAATCTATTGCACATACACGCTAAATAAATAATGTACCTAAATAAATGTTGGAAAAGTAACATGTTGGAAAGACTAAATAAAACTATATTGTACTTAAAAGTTAAATCCAGGTGAATTCTATTTAACAAATGTACTGTACGAGATTTGAAAAAGAAGAAAAAACCTTTCGAGCCACCGCAGTATTATGCACAGTACTTGATGAACGCTTGGGCCGACCAACTACGCTACTGCCTGTTTTAATGTTAGGTTATTATAGTGGCACTTGGAGAGTCAAATATTTTTTCAGGTGGTACTTGGTGTAAAAATGTTAAGAACCACTGGTTTAATGTTCTCCATTACTTACCTTGCTTCAGCATGCGTAACGACTAATTCCGCTCTTTGCTCCCCAATGACCCCAAGTGTAGCTCTTTAGCTTTAAATCCCAATGATTCATAGGCCAAGCGTTGCCATTGCTTTGTCAAGGCGGGCGTTTTAATTTGAGCCTCACCTGATGGATGCCCGTAATTTATGATGATTAGAAATAAAGCATCATATTTTCCTTTATCTCCTCCCCCGTTCACCCCACCTGAACACAAGGGGATGGTCTCCTGAAGGGTACGAGGAGAGAGGAGCTTGATTAGTCGTAATGCGGGGTCCGCCGCGCTAGCCCCCGCGGATTCAAATTTATGTCCACGCTTTGAGGCCGAGGCTGTACACATCGGCTTTGTTAATGAAATTTCTCGCCAATAGCATGTTCGGCGCCTTGACGTGTAATTGACACACGCGAATCCAGCCCGCCGCACTTTAATTGTAACACTTTATTTACCGACACTGTAGACATTTTCCCATGGGGAAAAATTGTTTGGTATTTTATTGAATTAATGATATTTTATTTTTCTATTTTTAATATTATGGCATTTTTTTAAAATTGTACTACTTGCCTCATTTTTATTTCTCAGAATACTTTTCTATCTTTTAAATCTATTTCTGTGTGGGTGTGTTTGTATGATTGACAGCAGTCCTGTCATGGCCAACCGGGCTTCTCCTTGTGAGATGCGCGGGGACAGGCAGGCGGACGGCGGTCTGTCATGTCAGAGTTTCCTGACATGCCGTATTGTCCGTCATGTGTCAGCGGATGAACCAGTCGAGGACTTGCTCAGATTCTGTGTGTGTGTGTGTGTGTGTGTGTTGCTCTTCTTATGCGGGCTCAGCATATCTGCGCCTTGATGGCTACAACACAGTCGGACAGGCTCCAGCTCGAATATTTTTTGAATGAAGTATTCTACAGATTCACGGAGTAATCGATTTTGCATTATTAAGCACAATGTGTACATGGGACGTGCGGGTATTTATTTATTTTTTTTGTCCACTTGGGATCGCCATCCTCACATTCTGCTGTAGTAGCTGTGACTTTGGGGGTGTATGGCTTTAAAAGGCGGGGCTTGATGAGTGACATGGGCGTCAGCAAATAAGAGTCTCGAGTTGGCTGTTAACGAGCTAAAACCTTCCTGTCCCGTCTTTATTACATACCAGTCTTAAGTGTGCGTTGTTTTGCTCAATTATAGTTTTAATATACCAGGCCTGGGCGACATCCGAGATTCCCCCCCACCCCACAAAAATCAGACTTCCAATTTTAATCGATTTTCCAAACTTTGCTTATAGAAGCAAATATTGTGTGTTATTGTGTTTAATAATGCAAGAACATCCTTTAAAATCAAATTAATCGATGGGAAGTTCGGTAAAATACTCGATTCTACAAATATGACGGTGATTGTTCAAAATGTTACTTAAAATAGTCCTTGTACAGTTAATTGTCGCCCCCCCCCCCCCCCCCCCCACACACACACTCACCGGGAACAGATAAAATCACATTATTTCCCATGGTTACCCAATTACAATGGTTTTCTGTAGGAATTCTTCAATAAATCTTCTTGTGTATGTACACTGCAGTCTTAACTGATGTCCAAAATCTTTATTTTGGACGTGGGGAAAACAGCGTCTGCTTTTCGCGCCGCCTCGCATATGGCGGTCGTCGTCGCTCAGATGAACTGAAGCAGGTAAACGGGGGTACGGGGAGGGGGTCGTCCCCCCGAGACCCCGGCGAACAGAGGGCCCGGCCCCGGGGACTCTTGTCCGCAGCGAGCCCCCTCCCCCCGCCCCCTGTGCAGTGCGGTCCCAAGCCAGATGAATGTGCATATGAAATGAGGCCACAGAGCGCTGTAGACCATGAATGTTACAGGAGGAGGTCTGTTGTGTCATTAAGAGAAATGCATTGACTTCATATGTGACGATACAAGATGGCACCAGTTTACTACAGTGTATCTTTTGTCTACTATGTTAACTGATTTTTGTCTAGGAAACGTTATTTTTATTATTACTAATAAAAATGAAAAAAATAATATTACTTCCTACTAAGGCGACTTCAATTAGTGTTTCTTTAAACTTGAATGCAATTTGCCTCCTTCCTTCAGATTCAGATTAAAATTGCGGGAAAAGTTAAACACTATAATCTGGACAGAAATTTGTGACACTAACACAGTCCACAGCAAATACTCTATTTTGCCATAAAACCGTAAAATTTACAGATATATATATATATATATATATATTTTATTTTTTATTTTTTTTAAGCAATTGTGTGGCATATTGTTTCCAATTTCCATTTGTGAGCTCGAATGGTACTTCATCGCCTTCCACCAAGGCCAAACAAGCAGAAACACAGGTCTGAAACATCGTTCCAAAACGTCAATCTAAAATGTCCGTCCAAAAAAAAATTGCTTGGGTAATGCTGTTCCATGCCAGTCCTGTGGGTGGCGCTGTAGGGCTCCAGCGGCACCTTCGTCATAATCACTAAGCACTGTAAATGTCACATTTTGGTACATGTTACCATTTCTATTTATTTTCTCTTCGGTAGCTACAAAGCTCTCCGTAGACCTCCGCCCAAACCAAACAAATCCGAAACATCCATCTGACAGCATCTAATTTACGACTTCTAACATACCACGTAAAACAATCTGATTTGCAGTAATTTGTGTGCTTATTTTTCATACTTGAGTCTCAATTCATCCTATTAGACGGTCATTT